>NC_140009.1:30265716-30635716 GCF_964263955.1 Coregonus lavaretus
GGACGAGGACATCACCACCAAGATAGAGAATGACTGGAAGAGACTGAACACACTCATGCACTACCAGGTACAGTGAACGGATCTATGTTACGTATATCTAGACTGAACACACTCATTCACTACCAGGTACAGTGAACGGATCTATGTTACGTATATCTAGACTGAACACACTCATGCGCTAACAGGTACAGTGAACGGATCTATGTTACGTATATCTAGACTGAACACACTCATTCACTACCAGGTACAGTGAACGGATCTATGTTACGTATATCTAGACTGAACACACTCATGCGCTACCAGGTACAGTGAACGGATCTATGTTACGTATATCTAGACTGAACACACTCATGCACTACCAGGTAGGGTTACATCACATATACATATATTGCAGTTCTTTGTGTACAGTATCCATATAAGTCTCCACCTGGAGTTGAAGGGATTCAGCTACATTATGAACACCCATTCTAGATAGTAGCATAATGATAGTTTATAGAAATTTAATTACCCAGGCCCACTCAAATGTACTGTAGGTGAACTTTAATGTTGAGCAGCTCCTGACTTTGAGACGTTGAATCCTCCTCCTCCAGACTCTCATTAGAATTCACTCGCCTGGTTTCATCTGATCTGCATGACTCACACAGAATAGAGGGCAATTATTCCTCAGGTGGTGAGAGAGAGAACAGACACCTTCTATAAAGTGTCTTCCCTGGAGAGATACAGTCTCTCGCGCTCTCATTCCCGTCTTTCTCTCTCCCTCTCTCTCTATCTCTCTCTCCTCTGAGGCCCTCTACTCCTGCTATCTATATTTAATCTCCCTCTGCTCAGGGACTAGGCTGTCCTTTACCTGTTACCGTGGCAATTAGCCCTGCCTCGCGCCACACTGAACTTCTCTCTATATCTCAGACGCTCAGACTTGACCTGCAGTTCCCTGCCACCTTCATGGTCAGAGAGAGAGAGAGAGAGAGAGAGAGAGAGAGAGAGAGAGAGAGAGAGAAATGCTAGTCTTCTCCAGAGCACATGAATCTTTCAGCAGTGCAGAGGGTCAGCAGGCTCCCATTACTCAGACAAGGACACCATCTGCCCAGAGCTGCAGCCTTTAGATCTGGAGCCTTCAGCCGTGGTGCTGTGTGTGTGTTACTGAGGACTGGGTTCCGTCGGTCATGGAGGGGGGCTGGGGCTGCAGCCTTACCATGGGGCCTTTCTCTCTCAGACCTGCTTCCCCAGAGGAGGAGAGAAGAGGTAGAATCATTCACAAGGTGTCAGGGTTATTAGATAGGACATATCATAGTGTCCTTCATAAAGGACTTGGTCCCATGCCGATTTACTGTATGTACCCCCCTCTGTGTCTCCTTCCCTAGTCCTCTCTTTCCTTTTTCTTTCTTCTCTTTTCTCTCTTTTCCTTTTCCCTCCTTCACCCACAGATAGTAAACAACGGTCTCAACCTCTCTCTCTCCCCCCTTAGCACCTGAGAGTGCTCTCTATGGTATCGGTACTACTCTGAGTCTCTATGGTACTACTCTGAGTCTCTATGGTGCTACTCTGAGTCTCTATGGTACTACTCTGAGTCTCTATGGTGCTACTCTGAGTCTCTATGGTACTACTCTGAGTCTCTATGGTGCTACTCTGAGTCTCTATGGTACTACTCTGAGTCTCTATGGTACTACTCTTTGAGTCTCTATGGTGCTACTCTGAGTCTCTATGGTACTACTCTGAGTCTCTATGGTACTACTCTGAGTCTCTATGGTACTACTCTGAGTCTCTATGGTACTACTCTGAGTCTCTATGGTGCTACTCTGAGTCTCTATGGTACTACTCTGAGTCTCTATGGTACTACTCTTTGAGTCTCTATGGTGCTACTCTGAGTCTCTATGGTACTACTCTGAGTCTCTATGGTACTACTCTGAGTCTCTATGGTACTACTCTGTCTCTATGGTACTCTGTAATTGTTGATGGAAGACGTGCAATATGTTAGCTTCCATCCTCTGACAGGTCTCTCTGTTGTTGTTCTGTCGCTTTGTGTCACTCTCTGTCTCCTTCATTTGCCGTGGGAGACGCTGCAGGGTACAACGACACACACACACACACACACACACACACACACACACACACACACACGCACACATTTGTTACAGTGATAGAGGAGCGTCTCTCAGCGCTCAATAGCACATCTGAAGCCTGCCTATTGATCATGGATCTGATGCCCTAACACAACACCACAACAGAGGAGACGCACACGGGCTGGACACGGGGTGATTGGAGGGAGGGGGGATGAGTAGAGACAAGAAAGCAGGGGAAGAGAGTAGATGGAGAGAGAAGAGGGGAAAGAAGGGGAGCGATGGAGCATCTTGTCTATCATTATGGCTGTGATGAACTAGGTAGCTAGGTGTGTGTGCGTGTGTGTGTGATGCCACTGGCAGCTGCAATGCCACTTCTGGCAAGTGTGCACTTTCTGGCACGAAGAGGGAGCACAACTCATAAAGGCCCAGATTGAGAGAATAGAGAGATGTAGATGGTGTGTGTTTGTGTGTGTGTGTGTGTGTGTGTGTGTGTGTGTGTGTGTGTGTGTGTGTGTGTGTGTGTGTGTGTGTGTGAAATATTTACATATGCAGAGTTAGTGAACCTCACCCCTGTGACTCTGCTAATTCTCACACGTAGGAGAGGAACCAGACAGAGACACATTCAAATTCATGGTCCTCCTATCAACCTTGGAAGCTCTGCTATTTATTTTCCCTACCACATAGGAAATGGTCATTTACATACCCTGGATATGGAAATACTCACCTCCTCCTCACCTGCCTCCTCCAGCTGAAATTAAAACTTTAATGCATGCATTTAAAACGAGACAGACTGTACGGAAGCATCTTTATTCAGTAGCTACCTTTGCTACACTCTCAGAAAAAAGGGTACGGTTAGGGTACAGTATTGTTCCTGGGGGTACAAAAAGATTAAAATACAAATAATGTACCTTCAGTTCAGAGGTACGCACATTATCTCACATAGCACAGCGGTCTAAGGCACTGCATCACAGTGCTTGAGGCGTCACTACAGACTCTGGTTCGATCCCAGGCTGTGTCACAACCGCCTGTTACCGGGAGTCCCATAGGGCGGCGCACAATTGGCCCAGCGTCGTCCGGGTTAGGGGAGGGTTTGGCTCGGGGTGGTTTACTTGGCTCATTATGCTCTAGCGACTCCTTGTGGCGGGCCGGGCGCCTGCAGGCTGACTTCGGTCGTCAGTTGAACAGTGTTTCCTCCGACACATTGGTGCTTCCGGGTTAAGCGGGTGGGTGTTAAGAAGCGCGGTTGTTGTGTCCATGTTTCGGAGGACACATGACTCGACCTTCGTCTCTCCTGAACCCGTTGGGGAGTTGCAGCGATGAGACAAGATCAGAATTGGAGAGAAAAAGGGAATAAAATAAAAACCAAAAAAGAAGTGGGATGACAGAGAAGAAGAAGTACATTTTTGCCACTTAGATGGAACAGTGTGGTGGTACCCTAAAAACGCTAATTTTAACCTTTTCTAAAGGTACGGTTTTGTATCTGTGGACTACATGGTACACTATTGGCTCTTTTAAGGTACTAACTGCAAGGGTACAACTATGTACCTATAACTAATGGTACAATGACGTACCTTACAGGGTATCACTACAGTGAGAAAGCGTGTGAATGAATCTCCACAGACACACTTTCTCTCTCACATACACACGGACACACCTGGACTGTCGGGCCGGAGCAGGAGGAGAGCAGATCAAAGATTGATGAGATAGGAGAGTGCCTGGCTGGTTGCTGATTTTGATCTCTCTTTGTTGATTAGTCTTCCTCCTTGTCAAAGGGAGCTTTTCATCAGCCAAGCTCTTACCTTCTCTTTGTGCTCTCTCTATCTCCTACCCTTGCACCTCTTCCTCTCTCTATACCCCTCTCCTTCTCTTTTCATCAGCCCAACTCAACTCTTTGCACTCTCTGTCTCCCTCCGTGTATCTCTCCTCTACCTCTCACAATGTCCCTCTTACCCCCTCTCCCTCTCCCTCTCTCCCTCTCTTTGCCATCCTCCGAGGTGAGATTTTTAACCTTCCATCTTGTGAATAGCAATACTGGTCTAGTAGCTCCCAGGGGAGCAGGGCCTAGAACAGGCTAGACCAGAGGTGACACACTCACATCCAATTACCATATGATGGGTTTGAGTGGCATGAGACATAGGGCAAGATTAACAATTCAAATAAAAAACTGTGTGGGAAGGCTGGTGTTTAGAGCTGTGAATGCTTGCCTGTGTGAGGTGTTGGTGAAATCTTAAGCTGCAAATAGATCACTTCAAATGCATTGCAGTGAGGTGTTTGCAATTAAATGAATTGCATCTTTGGGAAAAGTGTAGTAATATGGTCAGATTTGCTTCATACTTACCTTGGTTTTTCCTTTGTCTGCTGAGCCTACGTGGATGGTAAGGGTTTTTCCAGGGGGAAATGGCTGCAGGAAATTACTTGTTCCCATCCTCCTGCAGTGTAGTGGGCTAAACTGTGCCAAGACATTAAAGCCCTGTCACTGTACCTCCATTTTGTGTTCTGACCTTGTGTTGTCCTACTGGTGTTGTTTTGTGGAGGAACAGACATGACTTCACCAGGAGCTCCAGTTTCTCACCACCCAGACAGAGAACCTGCACTGGGACGTTTTGGGTCTATTTTCGATCAACCCAGACAGACACTACGGATAGTTGGATACTGCAGAAAGGTATCTTTCGATCAATCTGATTCTCTGTGGCGGCTCGTCCCCTGTTGTCATCTGAACAAACAACGCCCCACAGGCAGAGTTTGAGTTTGAAAATATGCTCAGACAGAAAAGGAAATCTAGATCAACATTTTGGCAGGCATAGTGAAAACAGTGTTCCTCTGCTCTCCACAGATTCCTTTATAAGCCAAGAAAGTTGGTAGGGGGTCTGATGACAGCTGGTATTGCTGCAGATTGAGTCATCTTCTCATAGGAAACACAGTGGGACTCAACTCTCATTGCATTGTCCCAGCCAGTATACTTTTAGTAGAAAACTCTGAGTGCCTAGGCCTATTTCTATTTAGTTTGATAAAAACACAATTTAGATTTACCTTCAATGTATGTAGTGTACAAATGACCCAATAACCCTTCCATCTTAATATATTAAAAACTTGTCAGTTAGGAAGTTGTGTGTGGCTAAACTACAGCCCAGCGGAGCTCAGTCCAATCTGTGATAGATAGGCATCCTAAGCTAGGCTGGGGCCAGAGGATCAGGGGATGAGAGATAGGCAGGTGTGGGTGTAGGAGGGAGGACGTCTTATCACAGTGTAGCGCTGGCCCCTTATCACACCCGCAGGCCACTGTCAGGCTCACCTCACCTCCCTGCCTCACACTGTGGATTAGCCCTGAAGGACGAAGCTGCACGCCTTCAATCATCTACACTATCACCACAACCTATCGCTATCTCTAAGCTAACACAGCCCTTCTGTCAGACTCTATAACATAAAGGAAGAGAGGAGAGATGAAGAGAGACAATGCTCAGTGTAGAAAGGAACAGGTGTCACTACTGTCAGAGCTGGAGGAACGAGAGTAGAGGTTTCAGAAAAGATGGAGAGGGAGAGGATAGGTTAGGGTCGGGAGGAAGGAAGGAAGGAAGAAGAGAGGGCTTCACAATCCATTGCCGACGGCGGAAAGAGGTTCCAAAGAGCGTTTAGTCGTTTCCCTCTAAGAGGGACCCTGGCTGTGACCCCAGCTAATGGCCTGTTAGAAATTAGTGGAGGAGGGGGGTTTGAGGGTTGCTACAACGTGGGGCCACGTCATTAGCCGTGGAGTGCTGAGAGGAGAGAAGAGGGTGAGGAGGAGAGTAGAAAGGAGGTGACAGGAGAGGAGAGAAGAGTGACCAAGCTGAAGCATTAGAGAGGCTAACAGTGAGGAGGGGTCGGGGGAAAGCTTATTTCTCTCTACTCCTATATGACATGAAAATAAGGATTTTTCTTTATTTAAATTGTATCTCTGAGGTTTTCTTTCAGCCTGTGGCTGCTTGGTGATTGCATGTCCTTCTATTTCTCTCACTCTGAAAACTCAAATCCCTTCACTGGGCTGGCTGGAAATGCCAGAGAGGGCTTTGGTTGTTTGGTTCTCAAAAAGGAAACAGTGGTTTTGTATATTTGTGTGCAATATTTTGTTTATCCAGATTGAAAGAGTGCACACAAACACACCCTCACAGCTGTGATTAGCAATGAAATGTACAGCAAATTACTGTAGAAAGTGGCATGGTTTAGAACACTAACTTTTATGGCTGTTGCTTGCTGAGACTGTGGACAGAGTCAGCAGTGTCTCGTCCATAGACAAAGACAGAGAGGTTGTCAGAGTGGTCCTGGCAGGTACAGAAGGGTAAAGGTGTCCTATAAGGAGGACTATTTCATGTGGAGAGAGCCCAGGTTGAAAGGATTCTCCTCTGGAGTAGAGCTAGATCCATCCTCCTCCCATACCTCAGGGTAGTTGAGATCAATGGGAGAGATCAGACACACCAAAGAAACCTTTGTAAGAATACTGTAGACAATAGAGCTGGATTGGAGGGCTGACTCTTCCACTGTGCCATTCTTCTCTGTCACTCTCAATTGCTCTCTCTCTCTTTCTTATCATCCATTTTCCTTCCTTTTTTGTACAATCCCTCACCCCGTCCTCGTCCCCTCCCCTCTGAACTGCTTAGAGGAAGTGACGCCACCGCTGCTGTGATGACAGTGAGGCGGAGAAGGTTGTTCGCTAGACATGCCAGTGGGAAGCCCTCACTCCGCCGTGCTTTAGCTCCAGCTTTCTACCCACTCCCGCCTTCCCTCTGTCCTCTCCTCTCCTTTTTTCCCTAATGGCTGGGAAGTGATGGGAATGATGATGCGGATAATCGCAAGTACAGTCATCACAGAGGCATTTGAGTCGTTTCTTACAGAGAGATGCTCTTCAGAGAGAGACCACAGGGCTTTAGAGATGAGAGGAAGCTAAATGGAGAGAATGTGACAGAGGACAGGGAGGGAGGGAGGGAGGGAGGGATTAATGGAGAAGGAGAGGAAGGAGATGTTGTGTCATGGCGTGTGTGTGAGGATGTGTTCGTATATCTTGGAAAGAGGCGGGGTGTGATAAACCAGCCTTGCAGATCAATGTGTACTGCATACGTACAACATGTTATCTGTGAGCAGTACGCCTGTAGGTGATTGAACATGTTCTCTTATCAACATTTTCTCTGTTGTGTTGTTGCAGGTGTCTGACCGCTGTGTGGTGGCTCTGGTGCCCAAACAGACGTCTTCCTACAACATCCCCCCATCAGCCAGCATCTCCCGGACCTCCATCAGCAGATATGGTGAGTACCATAGAATTACACAGAACATTATACATATATCTCTATGGTAAGTACTGTACTTAGCTCCTCAAACCATGGGACCATTTCAAACAAACAACATCAACATAAATATTAACATAGGAAGAGGAAGTCTGAGATAAAAGTGTTCAGTGTGTAAGCCTATGGGTGTGAGCAGACCTGATATACACATTAGACTTTAGATCAATTTGTAGACATTTTAGCAGACTCTTTTGTCCAGAGCCACAATGTGAGCAAAAATAAAACCCTCCTAGCTAGGACCAGCTCTGTTTGGAGCGTCTATGCTTTGCTGCGGAGGCATTGTTTACCGTACTCTCTCCTCCCGACAGTGTTTTCTGCAGTTTACCTCACAGCCCAGAAACTGCAGGGGTGGTAGAGGGATGGAGAGGAATAGAGGGGGAGAGAAAGAGTGGGGGAGAGTAGAGAGGGCCGATGGGAGACATGGAGAGAGGTGTTTGTTTTTACCATCAAGTATAATAATGAGGATGCCATACTGAGCCTGGAGCCAGGGTGTAATGGTCCGACACACACACACACACACACACACACACACACTGGTGACAGTCACAGGGGTGAGCCACAGGGCATCCCATCTGGTTCCATGCCCAACCCCAACGGCAGTGTGTGATTGGCTAATTATTCACTGTGAATGATACTTCACACCAATAGAAAGTGAAAACGGAACACGGTTGGCCAATTATCAGGGCTGGGATTAGATGAGAACCCCCATAGGTTGTTTTCTGTCACCTGGAGACATGACCAATTGGGCCAGAAACACCATCATCCCTCTCCTTCCACTATTTACTAAGTCCTCATTACCAATCACAAAACCACCAGTATATTGCAAATTAGCCCTGGACAGTCTCAGACAAACAATGAGGATGGTTTATGTGTAATGTGGAATGTGCAATAAAAGTCCTATAGGACTATTACTAATTCATAAAGATGGTGACGTTTACAATGTCAGAGAGAGCATTACCAACTCCTCATAAACACAGCCGCATTAAGAATGTACTGTAGAATGGAGTTGAAGGATGGGACTAATAACAAATAACAACAAATAATAACAAGATAACTAATAATGTAAGCATACTGTGTCCATAATAAGTATATAGGTTGTGTGTTGGGAGCTTTTGGGAAAGAAAGATATTGCATATAGAATCAAATCAAATCAAATTTTATTGGTCACATGCGCCGAATACAACAGGTGCAGACATTACAGTGAAATGCTTACTTACAGCCCTTAACCAACAGTGCATTTATTTTAAACAAAAAAGTAAGAATAAAACAACAACAAAAAAGTGTTGAGAAAAAAAGAGCAGAAGTAAAAAATAAAGTGACAGTAGGGAGGCTATATATACAATAGAATAAAGTGACAGTAGGGAGGCTATATATACAGGGGGGTACCGTTGCATAGTCAATGTGCCATATAGAAGCCATTCGGATGGACATCATGAAAATGATTGGAGAGGTTGAGAGTAGAAGAAGTTCAGGAGCAAAAAAAAAATATATATATATATATATAATTATTGTAAAATTGACTGTGTCCATAAGGTGTAGATAGTAAGTATAGCCTGGAAGTAGAGGCCTGCGCATTGTTGTTCACTAATTTACCCCAAGTAGGGAAAGGATGGCGGGGTTGAAAAGTAATAAAGGGGAGTATATATATAAAAAAACATGTGGGATTGGAAGTGATGCAGACAATTACATTGATAGAAGTTACAATCTATCTGCAATATTAAGCTGATCTACCCCCCCAAAAAAAGAAAAAAAATGAATGTACTGTAGAGAGAGTGTGGGATACAGCAGTAATAACTACATAACCAACAAAGTAGTATTATACTCTAATGTAGTAGATAAGTATTACACTGTAATTTCTGAAACAGAGGATCTGAAGATTAATGGCCAACCTAAATGATCTAAAGTAAACTAAAACACATTATGTTAGGTGTCTCAGTTTGGTTCAGTGGCTGGTAAAGCATACAGTATTATACAGTGGTTCAGTGGCTCGTAATTCATATAGTATTATACAGTATTCCATCCTGAACAGCATACTGCTTAAATCTGTTTTATTACAAAGAGCTTGGTCAATATTTGACCAAAGTGTGTGTATGTGTGTGTCTGCATCCCTGTGTGTTTGTTTTGTGCATGTGTGTGTTTTGTACGATGCTGCATCAAAAACAGCCTCTCCTCCTCTGGCTCCAGCCCGGTCCCCCATCAATCACAGCCTGGCACAGCGGGCACAGATGTGCCCCGACACCCAGCTGATTGATTCATATCAATTTAACATTCAGCATTTAGCATCTTGCCTCAATTTACCGTTCCAGCGCCCTCCCGGCCCTGAATAACCTGCTACACACTCCCCCCTGATGCCTCACACCCTACCTCACACACACAAACACACACACTCACACCCCTGCTACCCTCACACCCACCTCCGGGAGCGTGAAGCCTGTTGCAGTGGTGACTGAGCTGAAGTTGGGAGGAAGGTAGTCATCTTCCCTCCTGGAGAGGAAGGAGTAGAGAGAGAGAGAGGGGCAGGGACCTGCCAGTGGCTTAAAATGGGATTTGAGACCTCAATCCACCCCACTCTCACACACAGAGAGAGAGACACACACAGGGGCTGACAGACACACCCTCCCCCCACCAGACTCAAAGGTCCCCAGTGGCCACCCTAGAGACCCTTCTCGCTGCTGCTGGTCTTTAGAAAATTCCACATAGAGCTGTAAGTCGCTGTAGAGCTCTGGGGCTTTGTTGCCCCACACTGCCCTTTGAAGACAGGTGAGAGGGATCTGACAATGATCTAGAACCCCTCAAGACCTCTCACACACTCAGTCAGACACACACACACACACACCGCCACTGGGGAGGAAAGAACTGCTAATTAAGAACACTGGAGAGGAAGAGAGGAGGAGAAGAGGGAAAGTGCCATTCCTTAGTGTCAAAGGAATGAGGGAAAGGAGACGGGAAGGGAAGAGAGGATGGCTGTAGTGCTTTACATTTTAGAGATCTTTTGATGCATTGATTAAGACTCTTTCAACATGGCGACAGCAGGAAAGAGACAATTATGATTCCTTTTAAGAGGAACCCAGGAGAGCCACGTCTCTCTCTCGCTCTCTTTCTCTCTCTCTCTCTCTCTCCCAATTCAATTCAAAGGGCTTTATTGGCATGGAATACATATGTTTATATTGCCAAAGCAAGTGAAATAGATAATAAACAAAGGTGAAATAAACAATAAAAAATTAACAGTAAACATTACACTCGAAAAAGTTTCAAAGGAATAGAGACATTTCAAATGTCATATTATGGCTATGTACAGTGTGGTAACGATGTGCAAATAGTTAAAGTACAAAAGGGAAAATAAATAAACATAGATGTGGATCTCTCTCTCTCACACCTCTATTCAGAGAGAGGGATAATATGAAGGGGAGAGAGAAAGGGGAAGAGAGAGAGATTATATGAGAGAGAGAGATGGTGGGGGGAGAGAGAGATATGAAAGAGAGAGAGGGGGGGCACTGTGCTGGCAGCTGCCACTCCTCCACTCTCTGGACTTAATGAAATATTAGAGGTGCATGGCTCCTTTCATCTGTTTAAACTAGTGAGAGGGAGCTGCTCCTGCAATCCAGAGGGCCAACAGACACGTATTGACATGGACGGACGGACAGACAGACAGATAGAGACCTAAAGGATTTATTCCCTTCATCACATCTCCGCCGAGCTAATATGAAATGATCCAGCGCTGCAATTTACTTTACGGAAAGGTTAAAGAGGAACAAGGGACCAGGAGTTTTAAGCTTTGTAATGAGACTACAGAGGAGAAGGGCAAATTAGACAGGAGGAGGTTCAGTGTGTATGTGGTGGGGGAATATGCGTGTGTGTATGCGTGTTACTGAACAGGACAAGGGAATAGAGCACAGAACTAGGAACATAGTGGCTCATTTAAGTGTCTAATTTATCTCTCCCCTTCTCTATCTCTCTCCCTCCATCTCTCTCTCCTTCCCTCTTTCCCTCTCTCTCTCTCTCTCTGTCTAGATTCGTCCTTCCGGTACACAGGTAGTCCAGACAGTCTGCGATCCCGTGCCCCTATGATAACCCCTGACCTTGAGAGTGGGGTCAAAGTGTGGCACCTGGTCAAGAACCACGAGCATGGAGACCAGAAGGAGGGTGACCGTGGCAGCAAGATGGTCTCCGAGATATACCTGACCAGGCTGCTGGCCACCAAGGTAACACCCAGCTTACATATTTCTTTATGTACCAAGCGTTGTCCCTCCATATTTCAATTATACTACAGTATATATTTCAATTATACTACAGTATATATATATATATTACAGTGGTTTTGGTTTACATAACTGGAGGTACGGTCCTGTATTTTGGATCCCATGGTTAGTGACAGACTTTCATCTGCTTAGGTTATTGCCTATTCATTTAGGAAATCAGTTGTTGTTTAGTGAGTTTATGTATGTCTGACCTGGTGTGTCCATTGTTTTTACCCAGGGTACACTGCAGAAGTTTGTGGATGACCTGTTTGAGACGTTGTTCAGTACCGTCCACCGGGGTAGCGCCCTGCCCCTCGCCATCAAATACATGTTTGACTTCCTGGACGAGCAGGCGGACAAACACGGCATCCACGACCAAGATGTCCGCCACACATGGAAGAGCAACTGGTGAGGAACCTGGAGGATGTAGAATAGGAATGATAGGATGCATCAATAGGCTGTATAATGTATGATGTGATGTGTATCAATCAGAGGATGATACACTGAGTCATCTGTAAGAAACTTTCCAAAATATAACATTACTGGATTCTACCTGTCTGGAGTTAAGAGCCTCAAGCTCCTCCCTAAAGCCAGCACTTTAGTGACCCAGAAAGAGGAGAGAAATACAGTACTGATAGTTAGTGGATTCTGACTCAGTGCTTTCATGACCCAGAGAGTGAAGAAAAATACTGAGAGGGGATTCTGACTGACTAATTTCTGTGCCCTCTCTCTCAGCCTCCCGCTGCGGTTCTGGGTGAACGTGATCAAGAACCCCCAGTTTGTGTTTGACATCCATAAGAGCAGCATCACAGACGCCTGTCTGTCTGTGGTGGCCCAGACCTTCATGGACTCCTGCTCTACATCAGAGCACCGCCTGGGCAAGGACTCCCCCTCCAACAAGCTGCTCTACGCTAAAGACATCCCCAACTACAAGAGCTGGGTAGAAAGGTAAGAGTGAGACAAAATATACACATACAATTCTATTTCCTAGTTTTCTTACCCCTCATGAACAATTTTAGTCCTGGATACACTTGCAGTATGTTTAAGCAATAAGGCATGAGGCGGTGTGGTATATGGCCAATATACCACAGCTAAGGCCTGGTCTTACGCACGACGTAACACGGCGTGCATATATCACAAACCCCTGAGGTGCCTTATTGCTATTATAAACTGGTTACCAACGTAATTAAAAAATAAATGTTTTGTCATACCCGTGGTATACGTTCTGATATACCACGGCTGTCAATCAATCAGCATTCAGGGCTCGAACCACCCAGTTTATAATAAGTATTATATATGTACTCCACAGGAGGTTGGTGGCACCTTAATTGGGGAGGATCGTGGTAAGGGTTGGAGCGCAATAAGTGGAATGGCATCAAATACGTGGTTTCCATGTGTTTGATGCCATTCCATTCGCTCCTTTCCCGCCATTATTATGAGCCGTCCTCCCCTCAGCAGCCTCCTGTGATGTACTCGTAAAATGTGAGGAATATGTAGAAGAATGAGGCTCAACTTTCCAGCAAAGAATTCTGGTGTAGATTGTTTCGCCTCTCTGCATGTTGAAACTGAGTGCCGCCCCCTGTGTGTGCCTCCAGGTACTACGCGGACATTAACCGTCTGCCAGCCATCAGTGACCAGGACATGAATGCCTATCTGGCAGAGCAGGCCAGGCTCCACTCCACAGAATTTAACATGCTCAGTGCTCTCAACGAGATCTACTCCTATGTCTCCAAATACAGCGAGGAGGTGAGTCCTAACACACACATAGACAATAATGGCCATTCTTATAACAGGCTAGGACATGCTATAGTCTTATCGCCTCTCCTCTTCAGTCAAGTCTAGTTCAAGGTCATTCCTAACTAATTTACAGTGTTTCAAATACTTTCAGAGATGCCAAGAGTTTCTCTGATCTTATGGTATTCATCAAAATAACCATACCCCCCTCCGCCACGTCACATAACCCATCCTAAGTGCCATATGCCCTGGGCCAGTGAGAGCTGTGGGTGGATGATATGTGGAGGAGAGACAGGAACAGCGGCTGTACAAGCAGCTCAGCATGCTACTCCATCCCCTGAGTGGTGTGAAGGAACACAGCCCTGTTCTCTCTCTCTCTCTCTCTCTCTCTCTTTCTGTGTGGCTCTCTTGAGCAGAATCAAGACGTGGCAGATGCCTTGTCTCAGATCACAGGGAGAGTGGAGAGGGGGGTTGAGGGAAAGAAAGAACGAGAGAGAGAGAGGGCAAAGAGAGAGAGAGAAAAATGGAGAGAGAAAATTTGGGAGAAAATGAGGGAGAACATTTGAGAGAGGGAGAGGGATGGGAGAGTCTGACAAAGAAGAGACGGAGAGAGAGAGAGCGAAAGAGAAAAGGTTCTGTAATGGAAACGTTCCGGATGTAATGTCAGCACCTCTTCTGAGAGCCATTAGTCTGACCTTTATATGAGACCACATTCACAAGACTAAGAGCCCACTCCCTCTTCTCTCTCCCTTTCTATTCCATTTATCTATCTCTCTTTCACTCTCTCCTCTCTGTTTCTCTCTCTTCTTCCCTATCTGCCCTAAGAGCTTGAAGCTGCTGCCACTAGAGCTAGCGCTCACTTCTACTCTCTCTCATTTTACCTCTCAGAGACCACCTCTCCTACTCTCTCTCGTTTTACCTCTCAGAGACCACCTCTTCTACTCTCTTTTTTTACCTCTCAGAGACCACCTCTCCTACTCTCTCTTGTTTTACCTCTCAGAGACCACCTCTTCTACTCTCTCTCATTTTACCTCTCAGAGACCACCTCTCCTACTCTCTCTCGTTTTACCTCTGAGACCACCTCTCCTACTCTCTCTCGTTTTACCTCTCAGAGACCACCTCTTCTACTCTCTCTCATTTTACCTCTCAGAGACCACCTCTTCTACTCTCTCTCTCATTTTCCCTCTCAGAGACCACCTCTTCTACTCTCTCTCGTTTTACCTCTCAGAGACCACCTCTCCTACTCTCTCTCGTTTTACCTCTCAGAGACCACCTCTTCTACTCTCTCTCATTTTACCTCTCAGAGACCACCTCTTCTACTCTCTCTCTCATTTTCCCTCTCAGAGACCACCTCTTCTACTCTCTCTCGTTTTACCTCTGAGACCACCTCTTCTACTCTCTCTCGTTTTACCTCTCAGAGACCACCTCTTCTACTCTCTCTCATTTTACCTCTCAGAGACCACCTCTTCTACTCTCTCTCATTTTACCTCTCAGAGACCACCTCTTCTACTCTCTCTCATTTTACGTCTCAGAGACCACCTCTTCTACTCTCTCTCATTTTACCATCTCGCACTTTCTTCCCGCTTTGTTTCCTTCTCTTTTATCTCATGCTCTTCCCCCACCTCTAGCTTTCTTTCTCTCTCTCTCACACACACAGACACACACAAACACACACACACACACACACACACACACACACACAAACAAAGACACACAGACACACACACATACACACACACAGACACACACTCATGCCCTCGCTCTGTCTCTCCTCTTCTCTCTCTCTCTCTCTCTCTCTCTCCGGGGCACGGTGTGAAAAGGCCCTTATCATTGGCCGTCGGTTGTTTGTTCCATTCCTGGCTCCTTGTGCGGCCCCTCTAGCAGGCTAGCGCAGTGCTAAATGGATTTGTGGGATGGCGGAGGGAGGGAGGGAAGGAAGGAAGGAGGGAGCTGAACCTGCATACATCACAACAGATTAATAATAGATTGATATGAGGAGGAGAGGAGAGGGGGATGAGGAGGAGAGACTCCGCTGGGCTCTGCTCTGCCAGCTCTAAGAGCACTTAGGCAGATGAGAGGGAGACAACAGGCAGGGAGGCATGCAGTGTACTATGGGACAGGCTGCTGGAGCTATGTACAGACTGCAAACAGACCTTAAGAGAAACTAGTCTTAATTAATGTCCCCACAATGTTTTTAGAACAATGCCTAGTTATGAGAACATTGTGGATTCCTGGGGGTGCATAGAAACCTTTTTCATCCCTTTTTCTTGTCCACGGTTCACAATCACATACAATACATTTCTGTCATATAGAAAATGGAGAGATGTGCTGCATTAGCATTGATCCATACCTTTAATCAGTGTCACTTTATATTGACTCACTGTGTGGCATGGCCCGTACCTGTGATCTTATTGGGTATTATTTCTCCTGTTTGATATGAGCACATGAAAAAGCACCGCCAGCTCCCGCGTTGTCACCCTGGCGTACATACAGCGTGTTCTGACTGTGTGACACCGCAGACAGCAGAGAGGAGACCCTGTTGGTGGATTCCCCTTTGAATAACTTGACAAATGGCACGTTTTTACAGAGGGACAACAGCATAAGATGATACAGAGAAAAGGCATTTCATGAGTTGAATTCCTCGGTTATGTGCTACTCTCTCTGACAGAGACAATTATATTTCCTCTTTAATGTTATATTCAGGAAATAAAAATCCCACATGATCCCACCCATCCAACAAACAGTGAAGTGTGGATATTTTGTATGGTGACTGGCACAGACCAGAGTCATATATGAAGACTATATGAATGTGATCCCTTACTGTTGAGTCAGCGTTGACTATGGAGCTAACTCAGAGTTGTAAATTCAGCATTGCATGAGTTAGCATACTCTAAGCCAGTTGACATACAATGGACATTATGGAGTCCTAATTCAATTTAAGTCAATACAACTTCATTTATTCCCATCAGGGGCATTTAAGAAAAGCAAAGCCAAATTACAAATGTCAACGTCCTCCACATATAACACTGTAACAGACAACAGACATCGCATTCCTCAATACATCTGTATGTCTTCCCTGGGTTGAGTATGAAACTGAAGCATATTATTGGCCTGGGTTCACAGTAGGTTGACTTCCTGGTTTGACTGTGTTAGGAGTGACACTAAAGCAAGTTGTTGTCCTGTCTTCCCCCCTCCCAGATCACCATGGCCCTAGAGCAGGACGAGCAGGCTAAGAAACAGCGTCTGGCCTACAAGGTGGAGCAGCTCATCTCAGCCATGTCCCTGGAGAGCTGAGACAGACCACGGGATTGGACGACTGGACCGGCCCGGGATGTCTATCAGCCACAGCCACCCAACCAACAGTCCCGATACTCACCGTGGGGGGGACAACCAACCACCACTGACCTGGGACCTTTTAAATCCAGAAATAAAGAGTTTTGTTATTTTAATCAAATGTTCCTCCTATGCCATACTGCCACCAACTCACTAAAAGACTCCATAGGCTCTGGAGACATGGGTGGGGATGATGATAAAAGGTGGGACGACCACAGACCTCCATAAAGGCTACATGGCATCTTTCTTTCCAGCTTATATTATTTTGGGTTTGACGGGCAGTGTTGTGTGTATAGCCCTGAAGGAGAGAGATGTTGAGAGAAGGAACGAACAGAGGGGAGATGTTATAGTCTGCTGAAAATTCATATTAGAGACAGTGAAAGAAAAAGCGATAGCTAGAGCGATAAAGACTTGTCATGATGGATTCCAGAGATATTGTTGTTGAGTTTTGCTTCCAAATATATATGCTTTATTTTTGTATGTGTACATTTTGATCTTATCAGTTGCAGTGGAAACATCTTCCTCTTGTTACATATATGGACATTGTTGTACTGTACAAAGGCATAGGTTGTATTATAACAGGTCTTATAGGGTGCCGTGGCCATCAGAAAGACATGGTTCTATGTCATGTCTTCTCCTGCTCTCTGTTCTCCTCAGACAGTATTACCATTAATTATCGACATGATACTCCAGACAAAGTGGACAGAACCCAGCTCTGACTGTAACCCATCAGCCCACGAACCCACGAAACGCATCCTCATCGTACGAGAGCGAACGGACCTCAGAACGGACCTCCTCTGAAGGGGTCAAAGTTCAACCAGCATGCTTATCGACCCCAAACCCATGTACCCTGTGTGATAAGAGGAGATCCACAGGTCCACAGAGGGTTTAGGTTATAAGGACAACAACAACCAGCACCATACTGGTTTCTGTAAGACTCTCCTCTGCAGTAACGCCATCTGTATGTACTGTGAATATACAAATGCTGATGGTTGTTTTTCTTTTTCATTTGAGTTTGTTTTTTAAACAAAAAGAAGTTAGTTGAACTGAACTTTAATGGCAAGATAGATGACCAACTGAACATCCATCCAAGTCCCTTTACCCCTCTCACCATTATTTACCCTGCTACCAAATCCTCTATCTCTACCATAAGAGGGTGTGTGCTATACAGTCTGTATTGTAGCCGTAGTTGCCGTGGCTACGCTGCTCTTAACGTACAAATACCATAATATACTGGAGACTAGATTCTAGAGACCTGCTAAGCTGGGGACTGAGGCTGGCGGCAGTAGTGAAAACACTCCATTATATAACCGATGTTTGTATCACTTTTGGGGATCTGATCAAATGTGTGTGTAAAACTTGCATGCATCGTATCACATGTCAGAAGAAGTGTTTTCAAGGTCCATCTTTGTTTGTTTTTTAAGTGCCAATGGATCAGGCTAGCTGGAGATGGCCAGCGGCTAAATGCTAGCAAACTTAGTTTCCTACCCAACTATGTACCAACAACGTCTTTCCAAAAGAGAATAAGAAGCCTGTGTAGTGCCAAAAGATCCCATCGTTTTAAATGATTCACTGACGTGTCAAAATCGGTTAATGCTTTACAGAGGGGGCCAGCCAAGTAGAGAGCCTCTAGAGAGGTGCTCATGTAACTGGAAGCTTGTGAACAGGCAGCAGGTATGAAAGCACGACAATAGCAGGCTCAGGAGAGAGACAGTTCTGTAAAATATATAGTTACTTGTCAAAAGTTGTCCTTTTTTTGTTTTTGGCAAGAAGAAAATATCTGAACCGCTAGCATGGTCAAAAGAGGATATAAACGTCAAAGATAATGTGTGTTACAGTACCAGGTAGATCTTTGGTAAGATTGGATTGTCCTGTATCAAACTGAACCCATTTATGAAAGGATAGATAGAGGGAACCTTCATGTACTCATCCTAGCTGGATGACAACCTACTGTAGATTCTCTCTGCTGGATTGGTGACCACCACCATTCTGTTTTCTCCAGACTTCTTTGTTGACTAATTGTTTACATCAAGTACTTGAAACTAGGTAGTATTAAAGGTGTACAGTATAATGACATTATTTATGGAGGGAGAGAGCATAACACCAATGTTAATGAATGAAAGGTGCTTGTTTTCTCTGTGGCCTTAGAACACCAAACTAACCAATCACCCATCAAAGCACTGAGTGCTCCTGATTCTTCTTTACGTTTAACACTAATCCACCGCCTCTGTTGGCACCATTTTGTTGAATTTGACACTGTCCTTTTGATAAGGTACCTGTCCTGCCACGGTGTGTAAAGACCTGTTTGAGAAGGATAGGAAAGGTGAAGAGGGTATGGCCTGGCGGTGCTTCAGCAGTCTCGCCAGAGCTGTTTGAAGAGTAGAGCTCAGTCAGAAATGAGAGAGAGAAACCCCTTTAGCTGTAGTTTCCTGCTCCCTGCTTTGAAGCAGTGCTTTGATCTGAGTGTAGTCGTGTGCAGAGTCTGATCGGAAGATGAAAAAAAAACATCAAAAACAGACAAAGAGAAATGCATGGCGATCATATGATTGACATGGTATTAATGTTTCCTGCCGGCGGGGGCTGTTGGTCCCCTGCTACGCAGTAACCGCTCCTGCCCAACACAAATATCTATAGGTACACTCTAAATCCTGCTCAAACACAAATATGAAGCTTCCACCGTTGAACAATGGTGTCCTCCATTCTATTCTCTTCATCTCATCCAAGAGAACCATGCCCCTCTCATGCCTCATATTGCTTGTCTGTGTTCTGGTGTGATGAAACCTCCTCTACTATGTGTTCCACTATATTCTCCATTTGGCTTAATAGGAATGGTTAAATGAAAGAGGGGCATATATATATATATATTTAATTTTTTTGTGATACAGTCTTGTCCTATCGCTGCAACTCCCGTATGGACTTGGGACAGGTGAAGTTCGAGAGCCATGCGTCCTCCGAAACTCGACCCCGCAAAGCCGCACTGCTTCTTGACACACTGCTCGCTTAACCCGGAAGCCAGCTGCACCAATGTGTCTGAGGAAACACCGTACAGCTGGCGACCCAAGTCAGCGTGTATGCACCCGACCCGCCACAAGGAGTTGCTAGAGCGCGATGGGACAAGGACATCCCAGCCGGCCAAACCCCCCGGTTGCGGCCGGCTGTGACACAGACCAGGATCAAACCCGGATCTGTAATGACGCCTCTAGCACTGCGATGCAGTGCCTTAGACCGCTGCGCCACTCGGGAGGCCTCTTAGAGGGGCATAGTTTGACTGAAACAAAGTTAGTTTTTCTCTTGAGGGAACATTTATGATTTGTCTTTTATTTCATAAACTGCCATCCACTGATTATTCCATTACAGTTCTTAAAAATCTAAATCCAACATTGTCTTCTGGCCAGCATGTCATAACACCATTACATTACTAGTCAATAGAAAATAAGTTTCCACATCTTATTATTATTATTATTATTATTATTATTATATCTTATTATTAGTCTTAACTCACAGCTGTCTGCACCTTCCGTTTTGTGAAAGAGATTTTAATTCATTTTAACAGATTGATTTCATACTGTACACTCTGGAGATGATGATGACATTCAATGCAAAATGAACGTTTTTATCATTATGTTTTGTTTACTATTCTGCAGCTCAGAATTTAATTTCACAGCCAGTTAGTTGTCTCTGAGACATTTTGCAGTTGATACACGTTGAAGATTATTAAATGGCAACTTAATTTCCACTACAGAAGAGATGGAACCTAGATACAGTATGTTGTGCACTTTTCTACTCTTGGCTTACATTGTGGTGTAGTGGTTTACTGGCATGTTTTATTACTTACAGAAATTCAAGATAATAATTCACCTTTTTTATTTTCTCATGTCATCAGTCTGGGGAATCGAAAAGTCAACTGTTATTCTCAAGGCAAAAATATCACGGAATATGAAATGAATAACCTTCTTCCATTTTAAACACAACACAATGTAGACAACCCTTTGTAGACACTGGAGTTCTGTAATTTGGTAAATACAATGACGATAATGATAATGATAATAATAATAATAATAATAATAATAATAATGGCTGTTCTTGTTGTTTTATAAAAGTGCTGTGAAAATTCTAAGAAAGTTTAAAGTATTTAAAGTTGTTCTCGTTTTTTTATTTGCTTTGGTTTTGTTATGATAATATATTATTGTGTACCTATTGTAAATATGAAGCACACCTATTTTGCAAGCCAGGAATTCACTTTTTACTGTTGTTATATATAAATAAACTTTGCTGGTTAAGAAAATACATAGCCCTGAAATACACTGCCTTGTCTCATTGACATTAGAATAAACTAACTGCCTCAGAGGATCAGACTAGGAGAATCCTTTCAAAGCAGACTGTTTGTGTTAGCTACAGTATAACAAATAGAGAGGTAATCAGAAGTAGGTGATATTGGTAAAATTCCTGTCTGGACAGTTGATGTAGCTACTGTGATATATTCCTATAGTAGCCTAGCCACTCCACTGTGTACCCTTTCCCCAGGCTAGCTGGCCCTGCGGCAGCCATCAGCCCCATGGAACAAAGGGCTGCTATCTCATTAATCCCATTTAGCCCGGGTTAATCCTGGGATGCAATCTAAACCCTGCCATCAATGCACACACACACTGAGGCTAGCCGCTTAGCCGCTAACAAAATAACCCATCAATGGACACTCACACCATGGCTCTTAACAAGATAACCCATGCCTCTAATATGGGGAAGTGCAACCGTTTGTCTTCTTCATGCAGCAACATTAGCTCAGGCTGCACGATCCTCCACAACACCGGGGATGGAAGAATCACATTAGAATGGTAATAGATGGCCCCCGGCTAGTCTAAGGCTGAGGTTGCCTACGCTGCTCCAGTCCTGACAGGTTCAGTAGGCTGTTGGTCATTACAACATCATTAGAGGACAAGGTGGGAGACCGGGGTGGAAGGATCTTCATACTCATGAATGAAAGCAGGATGTCTCAAGCTTTGCATAGGTATTTTATTCATTCTGCACATTTTCTGATGACAACAGATTAGAAACAATGCATCTGAATCTGTCTCAAGCACATTACTTGAGATGAAACAGTCCTGGTGGTTTGGTCCCTAACAGTTAGAGATATGGATCTGGCTCATCTGATCCAGCTCTATGTAACTGAGCGCTTTGGCTGAAGGTGAGGTGTCAGTGTCAGCAGCTCTTAGCTGATCCTCAGTGGGATGGGATTCAGACATGCTTTATACCCCATACCCCATACCCCATCCCCATATCCCCCAGCTCCAGCCCCATATCCCCCAGCTCCAGCCCTATCCCCCAGCCACCCAGCCCAACCTTATCCCCCAGCCCCTGGGCCACCCCTGTTCCTGTATTTACTTTAGAGGGCTAATCCTCACATACTGTATCCCCCGTACCCCAGCCCAAACTCCAACCTCTATGCCCCAGGCCCACGGAGGGCTACTCCCATCCCCAGTTCCCTATCCCCCAGGCCCACTGAGGGCTACTCCCATCCCCAGTTCCCTATCCCCCAGGCCCTGGGCCACCCCTGCTCCTGCCTCCTGTATTTACTTCAGGGGAGGGCTAATCCCCACAGCGCCGTAATCCTGTACTGCTAAGACCAATTCAAACCCACATGGGACTTAATACCCTGTAATGCCTTTACAAGGATGTTGCATAAAGCTGACATTCCATTTGTTCTGGGTGGGATTCCCTGCTAGGATTACAAGACAAATTCTGAAATAATTAATGCAAGATGGCAGAAGGGGTAGGCTATGCTATTTCAACCTGGTTTTTCATGCATGGGATATTAACTTGAAAATGAAACCAAACCAGACCCTTCTACTCTTTGTACCTTGTTAGCTATTGTCAAACAACTTCCTTTTGTTGGGGTTGCATTGCCTTGGCATCCTAATTCAAGGATGCCTTGAAGCGTTGTGGCACTGTACTTACCACCTGTCACCTGCCTGCCACCTTACCTTTCAGAACCAGAGTGCACAGTGCTCTGAACACGTGTGTTGTTGATAATTGTATATTCCACTGACACTCGGAATTACTGCTGAAAGTTTCTTGCATTACAGCAAACCGAACAGCTAAGAGTTTCCTGTGTGTATTCCATGGCTTTCTCAGTAAAAGCACTCAGATCGTTGAGGGCTTTTTGGAAGTTGATCTGGCCTGTTTAACTTTGCATAAGACTCCTCCACTCCAATGTCCATGGCTATCAACTCTCACTGTCAGTCAGAAAGGATGATAGGTCCGCTGGGACCTCTAGTAAGGATTTCTTAGAGAAGGAAAGTGATGCTCTTCCTCATGAAGCTCCTCTCTCACCTCCTACCTGTCTGAATGAGTGACAGACTTGGAGAGAGAAGGACATATAGAGAGGAGAGAGGGAGGAAAGGAGAGATGGAGTGAATGGTGTGAAAGGGAAAACCGTCAGAGAGATGAAAAGATAATGATTTGGAAAGTGAGAGGAAGTGCAGTAGGAGAACTTTTGGCACTGGGTCTATTTATAGTGTTGTGTCCCGATGTTTGTCTGTCACTCTGTGTGCTCTCCAGCCCTCTCGCCTGGTACCTGCCAGCCTCTCTCTCTCTCTCTCTCTCTCTCTCGGCTTAGTGCGGGCGGCCAGGAGAGAAACACACGCTGACTACATTTGTGTGCACTCTGCATATTTCACAGGTCAGAGGCTCCTCCAGCAGCACACGCCCACTCCACACACAAACATGCACGAAACACACAAACAGACTCACAGATGCATATAAAAATGAATAAAATTATTGTACTGTACTGTAGCCACATAAATAATGCACATGATGTAAACACACACTTATATGCTCAATTTCAAATGTAAACAAACATTTGTATAAGTACACAGACAGACACTCAGGGATAGGCACCACAAGCAGGCCTTATGCAGCAGGACTACTTTTCACATTGTAGGAATGTTGACCAGGTACATGGATGGACTATAGGAAGTGACTGGCTTTGTAGGGGTTACAATTTGTTTCCCTCTCCTTGTCCCTTCTCACCTGTTAGTGTCTCTCTGTGGGTGACTTGTCTCTCCTCTCATTGATGGTGATGAGGAGGTCCTCTCCTTTAGCACTGCACAGGAAAAACAAAGAACGGGTAAGGAGGCACAAGACCCAGTCCCCCTGGCCCTTAGTAAACTAAAACTGAAACTAAAACTAAAACTAACAATGAAAAAACTATTTAGTAAACTGAAATAAAATAATTTACAAACCCATTTGAAAAATGAAAACTATACTGAAACTATTATCTTTGACTCCAAAATGAACAAAAATAGAATAAAAACCATCATTAATTATGTTTTTGTCTTCTACATTTTGGGCAAAAATCGAATGGGGTTATCAATGGGGTTTTCAAGCTTTTTTTCGAATGGGTTTTCAAGCTTCTGAATCTGGCAGGCCACATTGAGATTTACTTTAATTTAAAGGTAAACTCAGTGAGATGACGTTGCCACAAGCAGTACCTGAGATATTGGTAGCGTTCCCCTGCTCGGAAGTTGCCGATGCATGCCAGTTCTTACAACGCCTGGACAGGTATTTTGCGTATCAGCTAACCACATCATATGGTATAGCAGTCTGGTGCCCGACTGCACAGTCGATGACATGGCACCATGATGTGGTTACCTAATACGTAAAATACCTATCCAGGTGTTGTAAGATCTGGCAGGCGTAAGCAACGTCTGAGCAGAGGATCGTGCCCATTGAGATGAGCGCAATGCAAGACTTTGATCTCACAGAGTCACACAGAGTATCTATCTGCACATGTGCATGGGTGCGCTTCATGCTGCTACAACGTGGTAGCTACGGGACAAGAACAGTGGGACAAAACAGCGTAGAAGTTTAGCCTCACGCTTCCACTACTACTGTTTACTTTGTGCATCTACTTCATCTCGCTTAGTCTATATTTAAAGCTAAGCTAACACATGAACTGACCCATCACCTTATGCATTACTGCCCCACAGTGGCAAGAAGTGACATCCCCAAAAACACACAAACTATGCAACACATACCATGGCTCCTATCCTCCCATAGATAGGCTGTTTTCTGTCCCTAACACTGAAACTGAAACTGAAACTAAATAATATAAAACGAAATATACATTTAAAAAAACTATAGAAAAACTAGTAAATCAGATCTGAAAACAAACTGAAACTAAACTGAATTTCAAATACAAGTCTTAAAACTATTAGAAATAAAACGTATATAAAAACTCTAAACTATAATAACCTAGCCCTGCCATCTGCACTCGCTGCAGAAAAAACGCCAGCGTAGGTATTTCTCAGCCACGCAAATATGCACAGAGACAGAAACACACACGCATGCATGCATGCACACACTTACACACACACACACACACACACACACACACACACACACACACACACACACCCCACTGTCAGTCGAGACGCAGGTGAGAAGCGCCTGCCAAATTTCCCCTGCCGGCGCCTCATTTACATATGCAGATTTTAATTACCACTGGAACGTGTCTCGGCCAATCAGCAGCAGGCGTCTGGAATAGCTTGTGCCTCTCCTCTCTCCCCGCAGGTCGTCGTTTCTACAGTTACTCCCCTGGCTGATAATAAAGATAATCACCTCAGATTTCCTTCATGCCTAATTTCTCCTGTCCCGACCGGTCGCTACAGTGCAGAAAGGTTCTAGTCTAGCCTGCCTCTCTCTGATTCTGATTCTCAACAGCCAGGCCTTATCAGTATACTGCATGACAGGGCCAGGGTAGGGCCACACCATACACAGACACCAGAAGAGACCGTTTAGTCAGCGTCTCAGAGGCGGGGATGCGATTGGCCTCGGATTAGCCCGGATCGTTTGATGTGGTCGTGATGATATTATGTGGGTGAGACACAGGCCAGATGAGATCTGGTACTATGATGGGCTGGCAGCTGGTGTGTAGTTAGTGCCCAGGCTGGGAGAATATTTGCCTGACAACTCATCCTGAATTTAATTCCGCTGCTCTTTCGATCGCTCCATACATTCAGTCTGAAACTGCCATCTTAGAAGTAATTTGTGCTGACGTCATATGAAGGGTGTTGTACACAACAAATTCACCAGCGATTTGATTGACTCTAACAAATCAGAGTATCAAAGCCAATGACGGCTCTGGCCCCGGCTCTGACCCAACCTATCGGGATCTGGGACCAATCAGAATGGTCAGAATGTGTTCGCATTCTACATGATGTCAGGGAGGAAAGCAAATCCAGATTCATTGTGGAGAAGAAATGCTGGGCGTGGCATTTAGCCGGAGCGATGTAGGTGGGTAGTCAGGCTAGGAGAATATGGAGACACTGAAGGAGGTTTGAGGTTCTTTTGGTATGGTGTTGGTCATCACTGTGGTGTCACAAGGTTTGTCTGCCTTTAAATGGCTGCCAGTTGGAACACTACACCTCCCATAACCCCCTGCTCTACAGGTCACCCGACCAATTAAGCATCAGGTGTCTGTGTGATGTGTTAAATTGGCAGCACCTGTGCCGCATAGGGAGCCAGCCACAAGAAGAGCAGTATGGCCTGCTGAAGGCTCTCCAACAGCTCTGTGGAAGGACATTTGATGTTTTGAGTTACATGCTCTGACAGAGCTAGGCCTGTTAATTTTCAGTTTGTCCCATGTCACTAAAAGCCTTTTTGCCCCTGAACTCTTTGTGCTGTTATCATCTTGCCTGTTCATGGTCCTGGTGTCTCTGTGGTCAACCCCTGGCTACACCACAGCCACAATGTAGGTAAATATTCCAGAGCTCTGGACAATTTGTTTTATTATACACTACATGACCAAATGTATGTGGACACCTGCTCGTCGAACATCTCTTTCCAAAATCATTGGCATTAATATGGAGTGTAATATCGGCGTTCCAATTCATCCCAAAGGTGTTCGATAGGGTTGAGGTCAGAGCTCTGTGCAGGCCAGTCAAATTCTTCAACACTGATCTCTACAAGCCATTTCTGTATGGACCTCGCTTTGTGCATGGGGGCATTGTCATGCTGAAACAGGAAAGGGCCTTCCCCAAACTGTTGCCACAAAGTTGGAAGCACAGAATTGTCTAGAATGTCACTGTAGTGTTAAGATTTCCTTTCACTAGAACTAAGGAGCCTAGCCCGAACCATGAAAAACAGCCCCAGACCATTATTCCTTCATCACTCCAGAGAATGAGTTTCCACTGCTCCAGAGTCCAATGGTGGCAAGCTTTACACCACTCCAGCTGACACTTGGCATTGCGCATGGTGATCTTAGGCTTGTGTGCGGCTGCTCGGCCATGGAAACCTTTTCATGAAGCTCCCGACAAACAGTTATTGTGCTGACGTTGCTTCGAGGAAGTTTGGAACTCAGTAGTGAGTGTTGCAACCGAGGACAGACCATTTTTACATGCTACGTGCTTCAGCACTTGGCGGTCCCGTTGTGTGAGCTTGTGTGGCCTACCACTTCGTGGCTGAGTCGTTGTTGCTCGTAGACATTTCCACTTCACAATAATAGCACTTACAGTTGACCGGGGCAGCTGTGGCAGGGCAGAAATTTGACGAACAGACTTGTTGGAAAGGTGGCATCCTATGACGGTGCCACGTTGAATGTCACTGACTTCTTCAGTAAGGCTATTCTACTGCCAATGTTTGTCTATGGAGATTGCATGGCTGTGTGCTCAATTTTGTACACCTGTCAGCAACGGGTGTGGCTGAAATAGCCTAATCCACTAATTTGAAGGGGTGTCCACATACTTTTGTGTATATACAGTGTATCTTGTCCACACTCACTGTTCCTCCTACCCTAGATGAGACCTACATGTGTCCTATGCCCATAGATATATTTATTTTTTGTCAGTAGACAACATGTAGCTAGTTTTCACTCCTTCCTCCACCATTTGCTTTCAAGCCTTTATTTCAACCATTCACTATTTGATAAACACAGTATGTTGCTCAGTTCCCCCCCCCCCCCCCTCAATTACTGTTCAAAGCAAGCCATCTGTAATATACAATGTGAAGAATACATGTAAACCCAACCCTCCTTCTGTCTGTTTCTCTCCCTCTTTTTCACTTTCTCTCTCTCTCGCTCACTTCTCTTTCCTTCTCTCCCTTTCCGTCATTCCCTCTACCGTTTCCCTCTGTGCTCCCTTGGATCCATTGTCCAGACAGTGAATGTGCCTGGGGTAGTAAAGGCTTGCTTTCGGCACACTTCTTTGAGAATTATTTAAGGCTGAGGAGTTTCTGTGAAATGAATATTTGATGTGGAGGACCTGAGCGGCGTGCCTCTCCCCTCTTTACTAGCCCAATGCAACACTTCAGAGATGGGTTGAGGTGAGATGCCACACCCCCTCGCCTCCACCTTCATCCCCACTACAAACACACTCCACCCATACCTTTTTTAGTTAAGGGTAGAGTTACATTCTCAACACATAGGCAGAGCTGTGTATGTATGCTACACATGGATGTACAGTGCCACATAAATGTACTGATCCAGTTCTACTAGATCCAGTTCTACTGCTTTGAGAGCAGTCTCTTTTCTTTTGTCGCTCACACTTCTTCCCTTTCTATTCCTCTCCAGTTCTTTGTTCACTACCACCATGTGCACACATATTGTGTTGTCTGTGTCAAGAATATTGATGAGGAACCATGGCATAATGTCAGTGTTTTAACCATGATGCTTTTTTATGGACTTTTGATTTCTAGAATGGCCACAAGAGGACAGTAATGAGTCAGACAGAAATGCCTTTGCTTCCTATTAACTGCAGCTTGGTTTTAGAAACCTAGTCTTACAGTGTCATCTTGTGGCCAACTCAATAATTGCCCTTGTTTGTACTCAAATTCTCTATAATGTATCACACGGTTATGAGCAGAAAAAGCCTGAAGCAAAGAAACCAAACCATACAGTGCCTTCAGAAAGTATTCCCACTCCTGGACTTTTTCCACATTTGTTATTACAGCCTGAATTTAAAATGTATTAAATTAAAATGTTTGTCACTGGTCTACACACAATACCCCATAACGTCAAAGTGGAATTATGTTTTTTGATTTTTTTAAACAAATTAATTAAATGAAAAGCTGAAATGTCTTGTGTCAATAAGTATTAAACCTTGTAATGGCCAGCCTGAATAAGTTCAGGAGTACAAATTTGCTTAATAAATTGCATGGACTCGCTCTGTGTGCAATAATAGTGTTTAACATGATTTTTTTTAAACTCCTGAACTTATACACATACAATTATCTGTAAGGTCCCTCAGTCGAGCTGTGACTTTCAAACACAGATTCAACCACAAAGACCAGAGAGGTTTTCCAATGCCTCGTAAAGATGCACACCTATTGGTAGATGGGTATAAATAATAATAAAAAAGCAGACATTGAAAATCCCTTTGAGCATGGTGAAGTTATTAATTACACTTTGGATGGTGTATCAATACACCCAGTCACAAGGATACAGGTGTCCTTCCTAACTCCGTTGCCGGAGAGGAACGAAACCGCTCAGGGATTTCTCCATGAGGCCAATGGTGACTTCAAATCAGTTAGAGTTTAATGGCTGTGATAGGAGAGAACTGAGGATGGATCAACGTTGTAGTTACTCCACAATACTAACCTAATTGACAGAGTGAAAAGAAGGAAGCCTGTACAGAATACAAATATTCCAAAACATGCATCCTATTTGCAATAAGGCACTAAATGAATATGGCAAAAAATGTGGCAAAGCAAGTCACTCTGTGCTGAATACAAAGTGTTATGTTTGGGGCAAATCCAATACAACGCATTACTAAGTACCACTCTCCATATTTTCAAGCATGGTGGTTGCCTCATGTTATGGGTATGCTTGTAATCGTTAAGGACTGGGGAGTTTTTCAGGATAAAAAAGTAAATGGAATGGAGCTAAGCACAGGCAAAATCCAAGAGGAAAACCTGGTTCAGTCTGCTTTCCACCAGACACTGGGCGATGACTTCACCTTTCAGCAGGACCATTACCTAAAACCAACTAGACTGGAGTGGCTTACCAAGAAGACAGTGAATGTTCCTGAGTGGCCAAGTTAGTTTTGACTTAAATCTACTTCAAAATCTATGGCAAGACCTGAAAGTGGAAATCCACTAGACAACTTTGTCTAGCAATGATCATCAACCAATTTGAATAATGGGCAAATGTTGTACAATCCAGGTGTGCAAAGCTCTTAGACTTTCACGGGTGTAATAACAATAATCCATGCCCTTCATGTCTAGGAACACACAGTAATACAAATCAAATTAAGCTTTATACAGCACAATTCAGACATGGAATGCAACGCAATGTGCTTCACAGGAAAAAACAAAACAATGAATATAAAAAGTGAAATATTTACTACACAACAAACATAATAGGATAAAAAAACAAAATAAGAACTGAAAGACTAAAAGGCACCCTAAGGCTATTCCAGAGGCTGGGGGCTGTGACGCGTACTGAGCATACGAAGAAGCAGGACGCAGGAATTAACAAGGTCAAGGTTTACTTAACAATGAGCAAGAGAAATAACAAAGATAGAATAAACGACACGAAGCTTAACAATCACACACAACATCATCCAGAACAGTCCAGGGCTAAATAGGGGTGGTGATGAGATGATGAGGTGCAGGTGCGCTGGAGGTGATTAGGGTGCGTTGGGTTTCCATTCCGGTGTTGCCGAGGTGGTGCGCTCAGACCGGTGGCTCAGTAGACTGGCGAATCAGAGCGCCGGAGGGGAGCAACGGGAGGAGACGTGACGGGGCATAATAACTAAAGGCTGCCTCTCCATGCCTCTTGGTCCTAGGCTTTGGGATAGTTAAAAAGCCAGTGCCAGAGGACCTGAGGGTCCTACTGGGTATATAACTTATGTCTGACATGTATTGGGGTACACAATCGTGGATTGATTTAAAAACCAATTGAAGAATCTTAAAATTAATTCTAAAACTCACAGGCAGCCAGTCCAGAGGCCTTCAAATCAGTGTAATGTGTGCTCTCTGCCTAGTCTTGGTCAGTACCCGTACTGCAGCATTCTGTATGTTTAGCAGTTGACCAATAGCTTTCTTGGGTAGACCAGACAGGAGAGCATTACAGTAGTCAAGCCTGCTTGTAATAAAAGCATAGAGGAGTCTATCAGCCTGAGAGAGAAATGGCTGCACCTTGAAACATGAGTCATTCACCAGAGACAAATGACAGCCCTTTGTATTTATTGGGGCTGAAGTCAAACTAAGCAATGACCTAACTGACACAAGGCAAATTATCAGACATTCAAAAAATTTATAAAGTATATACACTGAACCAAAATATAAACGTAACATGTAAAGTGTTGGTCCCATGTTTCATGAGCGGAAATAAAAGATCCCAAAAATATACAAAAAGCTTATTTCTCTCAAATTTTGTGCACAAATTTGGTTTCATCCTTGTTAGTGAGCATTTCTTCTTTGCAAAGATAATATCAAGACGCTGATTAAACAGCATGATCATTACACAGGTGCACACAACACAATGCCACAGATGTCTCAAGTTTTGAGGGTGCATGCTGACTGCAGGAATGTCCACCAGAGCTGTTGCCAGAGAATGTAATGTTTATTTCTCTACCATAAGCCGCCTCCAATGTCGTCTTAGAGAATTTGGCAGTACATCCAACTGGCCTCACAACCGCAGACCTCGTGTATGGCATCGTGTGGGCGAGCTGTTTGCTGATGTCAACGTTGTGAACAGAGTATCCCATGGCGGCGGTGGGGTTATGGCGTGGGCAGGCATAAGCTACGGTAGTGATGCGTGGGTTGACTCAGTCCCCGTGGTTATATCTGTGGGGCGGGCGGGTTTAGGGTCATGAAATATTGTATTGATGAAGGGCAGACGGGTATAATAAAGAGAAACAATTCATTTAAAATATCCATACATGTATAATTCTGGTGCAATTCATAATTATTGTGCCAATCTATATGATACATTGAGTTGTATTTATTTTTTCTTCATAATTTATATCTGGCATTAGTGCTTAACAGTATGCGTGCCAAATACACACACCAATCGCCAAATTATTTTGGGGAACTTTGGCAGAAAAACTTAACGTCAATCAACTGAGGCAAAAAGGAAAATGTCGGAGTTTAAGCCAATAAGAGAAAAGATGCAGAATGGTGAGATGAAAATAAAGAGAAGGGAGGTGTTTGGGAAAGATTTGGTGAAGTGGTAAAAGAGGATGGTGGCAGTGCCGGCTATGTCATGTGTGATGATTGTGAGACGCTATACAAATTCGACAGTCACAAGACGGGGACTTCAAATATGGCACGTCGTACCTGCAGACAGGGCAAGCTCAACCTGCCAAACCACATACGAGCAAGACAGGTCTCCAGCCCCAAGCCCATCTAATCTTACATGTACGCTGATAGCAAAAAGATACCACTGCAGGTGAAATCCAAGTTCGTTGATTGTGTGGACTTTTGTTGTGCGTCCCTTTGACATTGTTTCGGTAAAGGGCTTCACCTCCATGGCTCAGGGACTTATTGACATTTTTCACAGAAGATTGCCAACTGAAAAGTTGTCATCACCACTGTGGAGTTTGACCCAAACCTGAGGAAGACAGCAGAGAACATCCACGAGCAAATCAGCAAGGAACTCAACGACTTTGGAATTCCAGGTGACCGTCTCTCCAGAATCGTCTTTGTGAGTGACCAAGGCGCAAACATCAAGGCAGCGCTGCGTAACTACCACTGGATCCCTTGCACAGCTCATGTGCTAAACACAGTCCTAAAACATACAGTCCAAGAAAAGAAGGCACCACAATGTGTTTGTGAAGTTACTGAGCTGATGGAAGCATGCAAGAGCCTTGTGAACTACATGAAGAAGAACAGTGCTGTCACCAACTTACCCTGTGCAGTAATCCAAGAATGCAGTACTCGCTGGAACAGCAAGGCTGACATGCTGGAGTCGGTCAGCAAGCAGTACCCAGAAATACGCAAAATGCTCGAGGACAAAGACCAACTGGATCGAATGAAGGGTATTTACCAGGATGAGCTGAGTACACTCATCGACTTTCTGTCAATCTTCAAGGCAGCATCTGTAGTGCTAGAAGGAGAGAAGTACCCCACTCTCCATTTGGTGATGCTCTGGTTTTACAAACTAAAACACTGTGAGCCAAAATATGGAGATCCACTCTATATGGTACACATCTGCGCACAAGCATCAAAGCTCCTCAGCGAGAAGATTCTGCTCACTCCCACTCAAACTTGCCTTGTTCCTGTGCTCAAAATTCTAAACACTGAAGATGCTCCCCAACGAAGAACGAGTTGCTGTGTAAGACCAAGTCAGGAGACTGAAAGTTTCAGCACATCAAGTTTCAGCACCATGGACCTGTCCAGCCACGGAGCCTTGCGCTGACACTGATTTCAGCCAAGGTAACATTATTTTTATTCGGTATTTTTAATGATTTTTAGACTGCTATAGGCCTAAATCATTAGGGAGGCCTATACTAGTAGGTTATAGGATATTCGTAGGCCTATTATTTACTAAGTGGTGTCACCATGCCCCAGGGCGTAATAACTAATTTATTGAAAAACATTAACATTACAGTTGGAAGCGCAAGCAACTACTCTGCAAAGAGACCAAGATTTAACTTCATGGAGTGGAAGGAAGAGACGGAGGACGAAGAGATCGACAAAATCTACTTTTCCCTGAGGATTATGTGGAGGAAAGTTTCCTTGCTTTCTGGGAGAAGCAGGAGCGTATCTTCCCTCAACTCCGGTCTATTGCAAAGAGAATTCTCTGCATTCTGGCATTAAGCACATCGAATGAACACGTCTTCAGCACTGCCGGTCGCTTTGTTGAATCCGGGCGCAACCGAATGAAACCTGGCACAGTGGACACTATTCTGTTCCTTAACAGCCCAAAAAATTTAAGAACTGTACAGCGCATTTTTGATATTTGCGGGTTAGGGTCTGGTGCGGGCCTTAGATTTTCAGTATGTTACATATAGTCTGGCGGTTGCGGATGGGTTATCAATTGCAGGCGGGTGCGAGTGAACAAACAGCTGACCCGCGCATCACTAAGCTATGGACAATGAACAGAATTGCATTTTATCGATGGCAATTTGAATGCACAGAGATACCGTGACGAGATCCAGAGGTCCATTGTTGTCGATGCCATTCATCGGCCGCCATCACCTCATGTTTCAGCATATAATGCAAGGCCCCATGTCGCAAGGATCTGTACACAATTCCTGGAAGCTGAAAATGTCCCAGTTCTCCCATGGCCTGCATACTCACCAGACATGTCACCCATTGAGCATGTTTGGGATTCTCTGGATCGACGTGTTCCAGTTCCCGCCAATATCCAGCAACTTCGCACAGCCATTGAAGAGGAGTGGTACAACATTCCACAGGCCATAATCAACAGACTAATCAACTCTGAGATGTTTCGCGCTGCATGAGGCAAATGCATTTCGCTACACCCGCAATAACATCTGCTAAATATGTGTATGTGACAATACAGTTTGATTTGAAATGGTGGTCACACCAGATACTGACTGGTTTTCTGATCCATGCCCCTACTTTTTTTTTTAAAGGTATCTGTGACCAACATGCATATCTGTATTCCCAGTCATGTGAAATCCGTAGATTAGAGCCTAATGAACTTATTTCAATTGACAGATTTTTCCTTTTTATGAACTATATTGTTGAGTTTTTATTTTTGTTCAGTATTGAACAAAACAACCCTGTGGAACGCAAAATAAGTTGTGGTTTATTGGTGACCACTGATCTATAGGCAAAAAATATATAAGATGAGAGAGGACTAGATTCATTTTTGAAGGTCACCTGATGGTCTGGTCGAAGGAGGCACTGAGCAGCTGGCTGCTGTCCTTGCAGGAACTGAGGCAGGTGACACCTTTTTACTGTGGGCGCTCTCAAAGCGCCGCAAGCACTGGCCACTCTGGATCTTCCAGACCTATCAGAGGAGAGACAAGTTAGGGAAGGTAAAGTGAGTTCACTCAACCCAATGTAAGAGTTTGAACAAAGTTGAGGTAAAAGTGACACTTCGATAGCGTCAGTACAGACCTTTTTATTTTCCCATCCTGGGCCCCTGTGGCCAGCATACAGTGGGGAAAAAAAGTATTTAGTCAGCCACCAATTGTGCAAGTACTCCCACTTAAAAAGATGAGAGAGGCCTGTAATTTTCATCATAGGTACACGTCAACTATGACAGACAAAATGAGAAAAAAAATTCCAGAAAATCACATTGTAGGATTTGTAATGAATTTATTTGCAAATTATGATGGAAAATAAGTATTTGGTCAATAACAAAAGTTTCTCAATACTTTGTTATATACCCTTTGTTGACAATGACACAGGTCAAACGTTTTCTGTAAGTCTTCACAAGGTTTTCACACACTGTTGCTGGTATTTTGGCCCATTCCTCCATGCAGATCTCCTCTAGAGCAGTGATGTTTTGGGGCTGTCGCTGGGCAACACAGACTTTCAACTCCCTCCAAAGATTTTCTATGGGGTTGAGATCTGGAGACTGGCTAGGCCACTCCAGGACCTTGAAATGCTTCTTACGAAGCCACTCCTTCGTTGCCCGGGCGGTGTGTTTGGGATCATTGTCATGCTGAAAGACCCAGCCACGTTTCATCTTCAATGCCCTTGCTGATAGAAGGAGGTTTTCACTCAAAATATCACGATACATGGCCCCATTCATTCTTTCCTTTACACGGATCAGTCGTCCTGGTCCCTTTGCAGAAAAACAGCCCCAAAGCATGATGTTTCTACCCCCATGCTTCACAGTAGGTATGGTGTTCTTTGGATGCAACTCAGCATTCTTTGTCCTCCAAACACGACGAGTTGAGTTTTTACCAAAAAGTTATATTTTGGTTTCATCTGACCATATGACATTCTCCCAATCCTCTTCTGGATCATCCAAATGCACTCCAGCAAACTTCAGACAGGCCTGGACATGTACTGGCTTAAGCAGGGTGACACGTCTGTCACTGCAGTATTTGAGTCCCTGGCGGCGTAGTGTGTTACTGATGGTAGGCTTTGTTACTTTGGTCCCAGCTCTCTGCAGGTCATTCACTAGGTCCCCCCGTGTGGTTCTGGGATTTTTGCTCACCGTTCTTGTGATCATTTTGACCCCACGGGGTGAGATCTTGCGTGGAGCCCCAGATCGAGGGAGATTATCAGTGGTCTTGTATGTCTTCCATTTCCTAAAAATTGCTCCCACAGTTGATTTCTTCAAACCAAGCTGCTTACCTATTGCAGATTCAGTCTTCCCAGCCTGGTGCAGGTCTACAATTTTGTTTCTGGTGTCCTTTGACAGCTCTTTGGTCTTGGCCATAGTGGAGTTTGGAGTGTGACTGTTTGAGGTTGTGGACAGGTGTCTTTTATACTGACAACAAGTTCAAACAGGTGCCATTAATACAGGTAACGAGTGGAGGACAGAGGAGCCTCTTAAAGAAGAAGTTACAGGTCTGTGAGAGCCAGAAATCTTGCTTGTTTGTAGGTGACCAAATACTTATTTTCCACCATAATTTGCAAATAAATTCATAAAAAATCCTACAATGTGATTTTCTGGATTTTCTTTTCTCAATTTGTCTGTCATAGTTGACGTATACCTATGATGAACATTACAGGCCTCTCATCTTTTTAAGTGGGAGAACTTGCACAATTGGTGGCTGACTAAATATTTTTTTCCCCCACTGTATGTCCCCTGCTGGAACACACAAACAGCACTGTCATCCATCATCATGAAGTTATCCTGGGTCTCACACGATATGTGTGAGGAAGCGTTCCTTCTCCTCGTCCTTCACGGCAGCCTTGCACCTGAATAAGTCAGTTATTATACCTGGGGGCAGGAGACCCTGGTGCTGCTGCCATTTTAGGGACAGAGAGGGAAGAGGTTAAAATGCTAATCAGTGGTCTCAAATGTGAGAAGTCAAGCTGCTGCAACAGAATAATAAGCCTGGTCGCAGATCAGACTGTGCCGAATTAATGTGAAAAGACCCTATGGGTGCCCAGGGGTATAGGAACATGTTACCCACCTTTCCCAGCAGGGCCATGAGATGGGAGGGTGGCACTACGCTGACCTCCCCAGCCAGGGCCTGAGCGATAGCCACGTGATACTTCTCTTTCCTGCTGCCATCTGGGTAGGACTGGAGGACACACACTGAGAAATGACATAAACACAAGACTGCAGGAGCTCGTAAGAGCCCATAACAAACAGACCAAGGTCATTTCTGAGTGACAATGCACCGGGCTGGTGTGGGATATGTCTACTTTTTGTAGGATTTCAAAAACCATTGATTGCAAAGTTAAGCAAACCATATAACTATGCACAAGGACTAATTTTAACAATTTCCACAAAAGTTTACAAAAACACATTTACTTGAACAGTGGTAACGGAATGACATTCTGTTACCAAACTTTGCATCTGCACTGTTCAAGTAAATGTGTTTTTGTCAAAATGATCCTTATGCATAGTTGTATGGTTTGTTTAACTTTTGCAATCATTGGTGTTTGTTTGACATCTACATTTTAATATAAGAAATTATGAGTTTCGGCATCACACTTCACGTGGACTTGAACTTCTAACATGGGGCTGCCTAATTGACTGACTGATGTACAGTATGACTTACGTAATTGTAGTGAAAGGGCTCCAAAGATGAATACATCCAGCAGTAGAATAATCAGAGCCATCTGGGCGTTGCTTAATGAATTAATCCCACAAGCCTGATCTGGCAACACGGCCAAAGTGGAGTCAGTTACAGCCATCTCCCTTTCTTTCTCTAGTAACTCACAGGATGAAACTGAACTGGAAGTATTGTATTCGATACGGTTGCTAGAGTAGTTTCCTCCAAAACCAATGCATTCCACACAAAGTATGCCTTTTATACTGCATGTACTCTTATACTACATGTATAATCAAATCTAACTTTATTGGTATATGATATAAAGGTAGATGGACGTGTAGTAATTCAAGACAAAGGGTATGACTAAAACCACATTCTATTGCGCTGACATGGGGGAGGAATCACATACTCAGGTTCGTATCTTTTTCATGTTGCTCTTTCTCATTTTTTTCATCCTTTAGTTCTTTCTTTCTCCATTTTGTTCTCTGCTTTCCTGTTCTTCTGTAGAGTTTAACCCCATAGCTCAAGTCCTCTGTGAGACCCAGAGTGAAACCCAGAGCCTTTTTTCAACCCTACACATAAATCACTTCTAGAAGTCGGCCCAGCCACCAAATCACAGCCAATTAGTGGTGGTTATGAGACTCTCAGCTACTCTTTCTCTCTCCCCTGGCTCTGGCCCTGGACTACAGGGAAGGAGGGAGGGAGGGAGGAAGGGAAGTGGAGACAAGATGAGTTATGGAGAAGGATGGATGTAGAGTGAAGATGAGAGGTCCAAAACGATGATGCAGTCAAACTCACACAGGCTAAAATTGGCCAACTTTCTAGAAGCAATTGAGAGAGCTTAGAGTTCCCAGTAGTAGCATGTTTGTTTTTTATCTAAGTTGATGTGCTTATTTTTCCATGCTTCGTAGAATTAAGCTGTGCAGACGTGTTTGCTGTTTGGTTTATCTTATCTTTGTTGGAGTTATTTTAATTTTGGTGTACGTGCAGGGCTGGGGTGTAACACACTGCCTGTCTGTGTGTGTGTGTACGTACTGGCGGGGCTCTCTGGATTGGTTTTATGAACAATCGCAGTATGCGCTCTCCTGAGACACAAGTTTTATTAAAGTGGAACATCTGTAAGGAGAGTGAGCGGAGGACAAAGAAGAGAACTTGGCTTTACTCTTCCCTGTTTTGGGAAGAACATTCCAGCAGACTCCAATAGATGCAGATCGAGAGAACAAATCACTTGGACTATATTGCAACATTGACAGGCGCCAGGTCGAGTGGTCAACACTATGTTTGGTTTACAATAATAATATTAAGGTAACATACACTTTGTTTAGAATACATTTAGATTATATTTACATTCAAAAGCAGTGCTGCCTTCCAGGAACATAATGTTATACCATGGTCGTTGCTACAGCGTCTTTTCTAGCTTCCTTTTTGCCTCGGTCTCCCCTCAGAGATAACGCCAGTGTGACATGTCCCTAGTCGTCCCTCTGTGTCAGCAGTGGCATCAGGCCTTGGCAGAACCAGGGTTCCCTCATCGGCCTTCACTAGGGACAGGGCTGGGCTGAACGGGGCCTCATTGGCCAGCTGGACTGTCTGGAGCCTCTCCATTGTCCAGTCCTCATAACAGAGTATTTCTATTGGCCAATACCTTTCAGAGCCTTAGCACACATACAGTGTCCAGCCCCTGAGATGAGTGCACAGACAAACAGCAGAGAGCATTGGACATGCTCAGAGCCTGTCAGTCTTCTGCATCATTGTGTAAGAACCCTAGCTGTGGAGAGTTGAGCCTTAGTGCTTCCATCACCTCCTCCATTTAATTGTCTATATTTCCACTACATACAGTGCATTCGGAAAGTATTCAGACCCCTTCACTTTTTCCACATTGTTACATTACAGCCTTACTCTAAAATTGCTTAAAAATATATATTTCTCATCAATCTACACAATACACCATAATGACAAAGCGAAAACAGGTTTTTAGAAATGTATTTTTTTTTTATTACAAATAAAAAACAAATACCTTATTTACATAAGTATTCAGACCCTTTGCTATGAGACTCGGAATTGAGCTCAGGTGCAGCCTGTTTCCATTGATCTGCCTTGATTGGAGTCCACCTGTGGTAAATTCAATTGATTGGACATGATTTGGAAAGGCAAACAGCTGTCTATATAAGGTCCCACAGTTGACAGTGCATGTCAAAGCAAAAACCAAGCCATGAGGTCGACGGAATTGTCCGTAGAGCTCCGAGACAGGATTGTGTCGAGGCACAGATATAGGGAAGGGTACCAAAACATTTCTGCAGCATAGAAGGTCCCCAAGAACACACTGGCCTCCATCATTCTTAAATGGAAGAAGTTTGGAACCACCAAGACTTCCTAGAGCAGTGTTGTGATGCAAAGATTCTAGCAAAATGTATAACGCATAGAATTAAAAAGGTATTGTCAGATATTACTCATTCTAATCAGACAGGTTTTTTACATGGAAGATACATTGGAGATAATATAAGGCAAGTATTGGAAACAATAGAACATTATGGAAAATCTGAGAAAACAGGCCTGCTATTCATAGCAGACTTCGAAAAGGCATTTGATAAAGTACGACTGGGGTTTATATATAAATGCCTGGCGCATTTCAATTTTGGTGAATCTCTTATAAAATGGGTCAAAATCATGTATAGTAACCCTAGGTGTAAAATAGTAAATAATGGCTATTTCTCCGAAAGTTTTAAACTGTCAAGAGGAGTGAAACAAGTTGTCCACTATCGGCATATCTACAGTGGGGAAAAAAAGTATTTAGTCAGCCACCAATTGTGCAAGTTCTCCCACTTAAAAAGATGAGAGGCCTGTAATTTTCATCATAAGTACACGTCAACTATGACAGACAAAATGAGAAAAAAAAATCCAGAAAATAACATTGTAGGATTTTTTTATGAATTTATTTTCTAATTATGGTGCAAAGTAAGTATTTGGTCAATAACAAAAGTTTCTCAATACTTTGTTATATACCCTTTGTTGGCAATGACACAGGTCAAACATTTTCTGTAAGTCTTCACAAGGTTTTCACACACTGTTGCTGGTATTTTGGCCCATTCCTCCATGCAGATCTCCTCTAGAGCAGTGATGTTTTGGGGCTGTCGCTGGGCAACACAGACTTTCAACTCCCTCCAAAGATGTTCTATGGGGTTGAGATCTGGAGACTGGCTAGGCCACTCCAGGACCTTGAAATGCTTCTTACGAAGCAACTCCTTCGTTGCCCGGGCGGTGTGTTTGGGATCATTGTCATGCTGAAAGACCCAGCCACGTTTCATCTTCAATGCCCTTGCTGATGGAAGGAGGTTTTCACTCAAAATCTCACGATACATGGCCCCATTCATTCTTTCCTTTACACGGATCAGTCGTCCTGGTCCCTTTGCAGAAAAACAGCCCCAAAGCATGATGTTTCCACCCCCATGCTTCACAGTAGGTATGGTGTTCTTTGGATGCAACTCAGCATTCTTTGTCCTCCAAACACGACGAGTTGAGTTTTTACCAAAAAGTTCTATTTTGGTTTCATCTGACCATATGACATTCTCCCAATCCTCTTCTGGATCATCCAAATGCACTCTAGCAAACTTCAGACGGGCCTGGACATGTACTGGCTTAAGCAGGGGGACACGTCTGGCACTGCAGGATTTGAGTCCCTGGTGGCGTAGTGTGTTACTGATGGTAGGCTTTGCTCACCGTTCTTGTGATCATTTTGACCCCACGCGGTGAGATCTTGCGTGGAGCCCCAGATCGAGGGAGATTATCAGTGGTCTTGTATGTCTTCCATTTCCTAATAATTGCTCCCACAGTTGATTTCTTCAAACCAAGCTGCTTACCTATTGCAGATTCAGTCTTCCCAGCCTGGTGCAAGTTCTCCCACTTAAAAAGATGAGAGGCCTGTAATTTTCATCATAAGTACACGTCAACTATGACAGACAAAATGAGAATTTTTTTTCCAGAAAATAACATTGTAGGATTATTTATGAATTTATTTTCTAATTATGGTGCAAAGTAAGTATTTGGTCAATAACAAAAGTTTCTCAATACTTTGTTATATACCCTTTGTTGGCAATGACACAGGTCAAACATTTTCTGTAAGTCTTCACAAGGTTTTCACACACTGTTGCTGGTATTTTGGCCCATTCCTCCATGCAGATCTCCTCTAGAGAGATCTGTTTCTGGTGTCCTTTGACAGCTCTTTGGTCTTGGCCATAGTGGAGTTTGGAGTGTGACTGTTTGAGGTTGTGGACAGGTGTATTTTATACTGATAACAAGTTCAAACAGGTGCCATTAATACAGGTAACGAGTGGAGGACAGAGGAGCCTCTTAAAGAAGAAGTTACAGGTCTGTGAGAGCCAGAAATCTTGCTTGTTTGTAGGTGACCAAATACTTATTTTCCACCATAATTTGCAAATAAATTCATAAAAAATCCTACAATGTGATTTTCTGGAATTTTTTTCTCAGTTTGTCTGTCATAGTTGACGTGTACCTATGATGAAAATTACAGGCCTCTCTCATCTTTTTAAGTGGGAGAACTTGCACAATTGGTGGCTGACTAAATACTTTTTTCCCCACTGTATTTATTGTGGCCATCGAGATGTTAGCTATTAAAATCAGATCCAACAACAATATCAGGGGATTAGAAATCGAGGGCTTAAAAACAAAGGTGTCATTGTACACTGATGTTTTCTTTTAAATCCACAACTAGAATCACTCCACAGCCTCATAGAGGATCTAGATACATTTTCTAACCTCTCTGGATTACAACCAAATTATGACAAATGTACTATATTACGTATTGGATCAATAACAAAATACAATTTTTACATTGCCATGTAGTTTACCAATAAAATGGTCTGATGGTAATGTGAATATACTCGGAATACATATCCCAAAGGAAATAAATGATCTCACTTCAATAAATTATAATAAAAAGTTAGCAAAAATGGATAAGATCTTGCTACCATGGAAAGGTGGGTGCCTGTCAATTTGTGGAAAAATCACCCTGATTTAACTCTTTTTAGTATTATCCCAGTTTACTTATTTGCTTATGGTCTTGCCTACGCCTAGCGAACAGTTTTTAAATTATATGAGAAAAATATATTCCATTTTATTTGGAACGGCAATCCAGACAAAATTAAACACGCCTATTTTTATATAATAAATATGAATTCGGAGGACAGAAATTATTAAATATTAAAGCATTATACCTATAACTAAAAGCATCAGTCATACAAAAGTTATACTTAAATCCGAACTGGTTCTCTAGCAAATTAGTAAAATTGTCTCACCCAATGTTCAAGAATGGCCTTTTTCCCTTTTATTCAGATTACAACCACTCACTTTCAGTTATTTGAAAAGGAAATCATCTCCCAGATATCACTATTTCTAAAACAAGCCATAGAAAGTTGGTTGCAATTTCAATTTAATCCTCCAGAAACGACAGAACAAATAATGCAACAAATATTGTGGTTAAACTCAAATATACTAATTGACAAAAAAACTATTTTTTTCGACAGAATGTTTAAAAAAGGTATCTTTTGTAAATTATATCATTGGTAGGACTGGTGGAGTTATGTCGCACATGCAGCTAACTAAAACATATGGAAATGTCTGCTCTACACAAAATTACAACCAAATAATTGCAGCCTTATCGCAAAAATGGAAGAGGAAAGTGGAAGGAGGAGAAAGTAAGGAACTTGTCTGTCAGCCTTGCATTAAAGAACATAATTGGTTAAGGAAAACTGTGATAAATAAAAAAGTATATCAGTTTCATTTAAGGACCAAAGGATTGACAGCCGTCCCATATAGATTGCAAAATAGTTGGGAAGAGATTTTTGACGTACCGATCCCATGGCATTGTGTTTATGAACTGATACGCAAAACGACACCGGATTCAAAACTTAGAATCTTTCAATTTAAATTATTATATATAATTTTTGCCACCAATATAATGTTATTTATATGGGGGATACAATCTTCCTAGCTCTGCAGATTTTGCTGCGAAGAGACAATCATTAGATAATTTGTTTTGGTACTGTCCATTTGTAGCTTGTTTTTGGACACAGGTCCAGGAATGGCTAAAGGATTGCAATATTTACCTGGAGCTAACCCTGCAGATAGCACTACTGGGTGATATGAAAAGTCATAATCAATCGATCGATAACATAAACATTTCTGCTAATAGTATTATTATTTTCAATTCACAATCTGTAGAAACAATGAGAATAGAAAGGTTCAGAACTTTTGTAAGACATCACAGTACAGTTGAAATATACAGTGGGGTGAACAAATATTTGATACACTGCCGATTTTGCAGTGTTTCCTACTTACAAAGCATGTAGAGGTCTGTAATTTTTTATCATAGGTACACTTCAACTGTGAGAGACGGAATCTAAAACAAAAATCCAGACAATCACATTGTATGATTTTTAAGTAATTAATTTGCATTTTATTGCATGACATAAGTATTTGATACATCAGAAAAGCAGAACTTAATATTTGGTACAGAAACCTTTGTTTGCAATTACAGAGATCATACGTTTCCTGTAGGTCTTGACCAGGTTTGCACACACTGCAGCAGGGATTTTGGCCTACTCCTCCATACAGACCTTCTCCAGATCCTTCAGGTTTCGGGGCTGTCGCTGGGCAATACGGACTTTCAGCTCCCTCCAAAGATGTTCTATTGGGTTCAGGTCTGGAGACTGGCTAGGCCACTCCAGGACCTTGAGATGCTTCTTACGGAGCCACTCCTTAGTTGCCCTGGCTGTGTGTTTCGGGTCATTGTCATGCTGGAAGACCCAGCCACGGCCCATCTTCAATGCTCTTACTGAGGGAAGGAGGTTGTTGGCCAAGATCTCGCGATACATGGCCCCATCCATCCTCCCCTCAATACGGTGCAGTCGTCCTGTCAACTTTGCAGAAAATCATCCCCAAGGAATGATGTTTCCACCTCCATGCTTCACGGTTGGGATAGTGTTCTTGGGGATGTACTCATCCTCCTTCTTCCTCCAAACACGGCGAGTGGAGTTTAGACCAAAAAGCTCTATTTTTGTCTCATCAGACCACATGACCTTCTCCCATTCTTCCTCTGGATCATCCAGATGGTCATTGGCAAACTTCAGACAGACCTGGACATGCGCTGGCTTGAGCAGGGGGACCTTGCGTGCGCTGCAGGATTTTAATCCATGACGGCGTAGTGTGCTACTAATGGTTTTCTTTGAGACTGTGGTCCCAGCTCTCTTCAGGTCATTGACCAGGTCCTGCCGTGTAGTTCTGGGCTGATCCCTCACCTTCCTCATGATCATTGATGCCCAACGAGGTGAGATCTTGCATGGAGCCCCAGACCGAGGGTGATTGACCGTCATCTTGAACTTCTTCCATTTTCTAATAATGGCGCCAACAGTTGTTGCCTTCTCACCAAGCTGCTTGCCTATTGTCCTGTAGCCCATCCCAGCCTTGTGCAGATCTACAATTTTATCCTTGATGTCCTTACACAGCTCTCTGGTCTTGGCCATTGTGGAGAGGTTGGAGTCTGTTTGATTGAGTGTGTGGACAGGTGTCTTTTATACAGGTAACGAGTTCAAACAGCTGCAGTTAATACAGGTAATGAGTGGAGAACAGGAGGGCTTCTTAAAGAAAAACTAACAGGTCTGTGAGAGACGGAATTCTTACTGGTTGGTAGGTGATCAAATACGTATGTCATGCAATAAAATGCAAATGAATTACTTAAAAATCATACAATGTGATTTTCTGGATTTTTGTTTTAGATTCTGTCTCTCACAGTTGAAGTGTACCTATGATAAAAATTACAGACCTCTACATGCTTTGTAAGTAGGAAAACCTGCAAAATCGGCAGTGTATCAAATACTTGTTCTCCCCACTGTATATGGCAAATAGAAATCCTATATGGATGGTGTTAAAAGATAGATGGGGGGTGTTGAATGGAATTGAAGGATGGGACTAATAACAACTAACAATAACAAGATAACTAATAATGTAGGCACGCTGTGTCCATAATAAGTGTATGGGTTGTAGGTTGGGAGCTTTTGTGAAGGAGCACAGTTAGAAAGATATGGCATATAGAAGCAAACCGGATGGACATCATGAAAATGATCGGAGAGGTTGAGAGTAGAAGAAGTTCAGGAGAAAGAACAAACAAAATGTAATTATTGTAAAATTGACTGTGTCTATAAAATGTAGATAGTTGGTATGGGCTGGAAGTAGAGGCCTAGGCGTTGTTGTTCACTAGTTTACTCCAAGTGGGGAAAGGGTGGCGGGGTTGGAAAATAATAAAGGGGAATATATACACTGCTCAAAAAAATTAAGGGAACACTTAAACAACACAATGTAACTCCAAGTCAATCACACTTCTGTGAAACAAATTGTCCACTTAGGAAGCAACACTGATTGACAATACATTTCACATGCTGTTGTGCAAATGGAATAGACAACAGGTGGAAATTATAGGCAATTAGCAAGACACCCCCAATAATGGACTGGTTTTGCAGGTGGTGACCACAGACCACTTCTCAGTTCATATGCTTCCTGGCTGATGTTTTGGTCACTTTTGAATGCTGGCGGTGCTTTTACTCTAGTGGTAGCATGAGACGGAGTCTACAACCCACACAAGTGGCTCAGGTAGTGCAGCTCATCCAGGATGGCACATCAATGCGAGCTGTGGCAAGGTTTGCTGTGTCTGTCAGCGTAGTGTCCAGAGCATGGAGGTGCTACCAGGAGACAGGCCAGTACACCAGGAGACGTGGAGGAGGCCGTAGGAGGGCAACAACCCAGCAGCAGGACTGCTACCTCCGCCTTTGTGCAAGGAGGAGCAGGAGGAGCACTGCCAGAGCCCTGCAAAATGACCTCCAGCAGGCCACAAATGTGCATGTGTCTGCTCAAACGGTCAGAAACAGACTCCATGAGGGTGGTATGAGGGCCCGACGTCCACAGGTGGGGGTTGTGCTTACAGCCCAACACCGTGCAGGACGTTTGGCATTTGCCAGAGAACACCAAGATTGGCAAATTCGCCACTGGCGCCCTGTGCTCTTCACAGATGAAAGCAGGTTCACACTGAGCACGTGACCGACGTGACAGAGTCTGGAGACGCCGTGGAGAACGTTCTGCTGCCTGCAACATCCTCCAGCATGACCGGTTTGGCGGTGGGTCAGTCATGGTGTGGGATGGCATTTCTTTGGGGGGCCGCACAGCCCTCCATGTGCTCGCCAGAGGTAGCCTGACTGCCATTAGGTACCGAGATGAGATCCTCAGACCCCTTGTGAGACCATATGCTGGTGCGGTTGGCCCTGGGTTCCTCCTAATGCAAGACAATGCTAGACCTCCTGTGGCTGGAGTGTGTCAGCAGTTCCTGCAAGAGGAAGGCATTGATGCTATGGACTGGCCCGCCCGTTCCCCAGACCTGAATCCAATTGAGCACATCTGGGACATCATGTCTTGCTCCATCCACCAATGCCACGTTGCACCACAGACTGTCCAGGAGTTGGCGGATGCTTTAGTCCAGGTCTGGGAGGAGATCACTCAGGAGACCATCCGCCACCTCATCAGGAGCATGCCCAGGCGTTATAGGGAGGTCATACAGGCACGTGGAGGCCACACACACTACTGAGCCTCATTTTGACTTGTTTTAAGGACATTACATCAAAGTTGGATCAGCCTGTAGTGTGGTTTTCCACTTGGACGACATGGTTCCAGTAATGCCTGGCGAAAACCAAACTCTGCATTCCACAGTAAGAACATCATAACAAAGGTCAAGCATGGTTGTGGTGGTGTGATGGTTTGGGGATGCTTTGCTGCCTCAGGACCTGGACGACTTGCCTTAATAGAAGGAACCATGACTTCTGCTCTGTATCGGAGAATTCTACAGGAGAATGTCAGACCATCCGTCTGTGAGCTGAAGCTGAAGCGCAGCTGGGTCATGCAGCAAGACAATGATCCAAAACACACAATCAAGTCTACATGAAAATTGCTAAAAAGCAACAAATTGGAAGTTTTGAAATGGCCTAGTCAAAGTCCAGACCTAATCCCAATCGAGGGTGAAGGGGCCTTGGTCAGGGAGGTGACCAAGAACCCAACCAGATGGTTCCTCTGTGGAGATGGGAGAACCTTCCAGAAGGACAACCATCTTTGCAGCACTACACAAATCAGGCTTTTATGGTAGAGTGGCCAGACAGAAGCCACTCCTCAGTAAAATGCACCTGACAGCCCGCTTGGAGTTTGCCAAAAGGCACCTAAAGGACTCTGACCATGAGAAACAAGATTATTTGGCCTGAATGCCAAGCGTCACATCTGGAGGAAACCAGGCACCATCCCTACGGTGAAGCATTGTGGTGGCAGCATCATGCTGTGGGAATGTTTTTCAGCGGCAGGGACTGGGAGACTAGTCAGGATCGAGGGAAGGATGAACAGAGCAAAGTACAGAGAGATCCTTGATAAAAATCTGCTCCAGAGTGCTCAGGACCTCAGACTGGGGCGACAGTTCACCTTCCAACAAGACAACGAACCTAAGCACACAGCTAAGACAATGCAGGAGTGGCTTCGGGACAAGTCTCTGAATGGCCCAGCCAGAGCCCAGACTTGAACCCTATCGAACATCTCTGGAGTGACCTGAAAATAGCTGTGCAGCGACGCTCCCAATCCAACCTGACAGAGCTTGAGAGGATCTGCAGAGAAGAATGGGAGAAACTCCTCATATACAGGTGTGCCAAGCTTGTAGCGTCATACCCAAGAAGACTCGACGCTGTAATCGCTGCCAAAGGTGCTTCAACAAAGTACTGAGTAAAGGGTCTGAATACTTATGTAAATGTGTTATTTCAGTTTTCTATTTTTTTATAAATTAGCAAACATTTCTAAACCTGTTTTTGCTTTGTCATTATGGGTTATTGTGTGTAGATTGATGAAAAAAAATAATGTAATACATTTTAGAATAAAGCTGTAGTGTAACAAAATGTGGAAAAAGTGAAGGGGTCTGAATACTTTCCGAATGCACTGTATGTGGGAGAGGACTAGACTCTATTAGTAACGAGATTTACAGCAGAGAAATTGTCAAGGGCTGATGTAATGTGGTGTGGGAGTCAGGTGCAGGACACCGAAGCTTAGTCCAACAGTCTTTACTAGTGAAACACTAGGCAAAATACAATAACGGCCTCAAACACAAAACAGAGGCGAGCGATTACGCAAACTGTGCGTAAACAACGAAAACAACAAACATAGAGAAACATGCAGCACTAACGGACAGGTGTAACAATAACACACAAACTAACCAACACAAAGCAGGCAACTTATAGGACACATAATCAGACACAAACGGACACAGGTGCAATAGACAGACAAAACCAATCTAACATCGAAACATCTAACGGTGGTAGCTAGTACTCCGGGGACGGCGAACGCCGAAGCCTGCCCGAGCAAGGAGGAGGAGCAGCCTCGGCAGAATCCGTGACAGTACCCCCCCCCCCCCCTTGACGCGCGGCTCCAGCCGTGCGCCGACCCCGGCCTCGGGGACGACCAGGAGGACGCGGAGCCGGGCGCGTGGGATGACCACGGTGGAACTCAGTCAGGAGAGATGGATCTAGGATATCCCTCCTAGGCACCCAGCACCGTTCCTCCGGACCGTACCCCTCCCACTCCACAAGATACTGGAGACCCCCCATCCGACGTCTCGAGTCCAAGATGGTCCTGACCGTGTACGCCGGAGCTCCCTCGATGTCCAGTGGGGGCGAAGGGGTCTCTCCTATCTCACCTTCTTGGAGTGGACCAGCTACCACCGGCCTGAGAAGAGACACATGGAACGAGGGGTTAATATTCTTATAATCAATAGGCAGTTGTAACCTGTAACACACCTCGTTCAATCTCCTCAGGACTTTAAAAGGCCCCACAAACCGCCGACCCAGCTTCCGGCAGGGCAGGCGGAGGGGCAGGTTTCGAGTCGAGAGCCAGACTCGATCTCCCGGTGCGTACACCGGACCCTCACTGCGGTGGCGATCGGCGCTTGCCTTCTGTCGACGGATGGCCCGCTGCAGATGGACATGAGCAGCGTTCCACGTCTCCTCCGAGCGCCGAATCCACTCGTCCACCGCAGGAGCCTCGATCTGGCTCTCGTGCCATGGTGCCAGAACCGGCTGATACCCTAACACACACTGGAAAGGGGTTAGATTGGTGGAGGAGTGGCGGAGAGAGTTCTGTGCCATCTCTGCCCAGGGGATATACCTTGACCACTCCTCCGGCCGGCCCTGGCAATAGGACCTCAGAAACCTACCCACATCCTGGTTGACTCGTTCTACCTGCCCATTGCTCTCTGGGTGGTAACCCAAGGTAAGGCTCACCGAGACCCCCAAGCGTTCCATGAACGCCCCCCAGACTCTGGAGGTGAACTGGGGACCTCGGTCAGACACTATATCCTCGGGAACCCCATAGTGCCGGAAAACGTGGGTAAATAGGGCCTCAGCGGTCTGTAGGGCAGTAGGGAGACCCGGCATTGGGAGGAGACGACAGGCCTTGGAAAACCGATCCACAACGACCAAAATGGTGGTATTCCCCTGGGAGGGGGGAAGGTCGGTCACAAAATCCACCGAAAGGTGGGACCATGGTCATTGTGGAACGGGCAGGGGATGTAACTTTCCCCTGGGCAGGTGTCTAGGCGCCTTACACTGGGCGCACACCGAGCAGGAGGAGACATAAACCCTCACATCCCTAGCTAACGTTGGCCACCAGTATTTCACGCTAAGGCAGTGCACTGTCCGGCCAATACCGGGATGTCCAGAGGAGGGTGATGTATGAGCCCAATAAATAAGGCGATCACGAACCTCGAGCGGAACGTACGTCCACCCCACAGGACACTCTGGGGGAGTAGGGTCGGTACGCAATGCCAGCTCGATCTCCGCATCGACCTCCCACACCACCGGAGCCACCAGACAAGACTCCGGCAGTATGGGAGTAGGCTCAATGGACCTCTCCTCTGTGTCATACCGCCGGGACAGGGCGTCTGCCTTACCGTTCTGGGACCCTGGGATGTATGTGATCTTAAAAACAAACCGGGTCAGGAACATGTTCCACCTAGCCTGACGAGGGTTCAATCTCCTAGCTGCCCGGATGTACTCCAGGTTACGGTGGTCAGTCAGAATGAGGAAAGGGTGTTGAGCCCCCTCAAGCCAATGCCTCCACACCTTTAGGGCCTGAACCACAGCTAACAGCTCCATGTCCCCTACGTCATAATTACGCTCCGCCGGGCTGAGCTTCTTAGAATAGAACGCACAGGGGCGGAGTTTGGGTGGCGTGCCGGACCGTTGCGACAGGACTGCCCCAATACCGGCCTCGGACGCGTCTACCTCAACTTGGAATGGTAAAGCGGGGTCCGGATGCGCCAGCACCGGAGCCGAAGTGAACAGGTTCTTCAGTTTAACAAATGCCCTGTCCGCTTCAGCTGACCACTGCAAACGCACCGGACCCCCCTTTAGCAGGGACGTAATGGGAGCTGCCACCTGTCCAAAGCCCCGGATAAACCTCCGGTAGTAATTAGCAAAACCCAAAAACTGCTGCACCTCTTTTACAGTGGTTGGAGTTTGCCAATTACGCACGGCCGACACACGGTCAACCTCTATCTTCACACCAGACGCGGACAACCGATAACCCAAAAAGGAGATGGACTCCTGGAAAAACAAGCATTTCTCTGCCTTGACATACAAGTCATGCTCCAACAGCCTCCTCAACACTCGGCGCACCAGGGCTACATGCTCGGCTCGTGTAGAAGAGTACACTAGGATGTCGTCGATGTATACTACCACACCCTGCCCATGCATGTCCCGGAAAATCTCGTCCACAAAGGATTGGAAGACTGAAGGAGCATTCATTAACCCGTATGGCATGACGAGATACTCGTAATGACCCGAGGTGGTGCTAAATGCTGTTTTCCATTCATCCCCCTCCCTAATGCGCACCAGATTGTACGCGCTCCTGAGATCCAACTTTGTGAAGAACCGCGCTCCGCGTAATGACTCCGTCATAGTCGCAATCAGAGGAAGAGGGTAACTGTACTTAACCGTGATCTGATTGAGACTACGGTAATCAATACACGGGCACAAACCCCCGTCCTTCTTCTTCACAAAGAAGAAACTCGAGGAAACCGGGGAAGTGGAGGACCGTATGTATCCCTGTTCCAAGGACTCGGCTATGTAAGTCTCCATAGCCGCTGTCTCCTCTTGAGACAGGGGATACACACGGCTCCGCGGAAGTGCCGCTCCTGTTTGGAGATCTATCGCACAATCCCCCTGTCTATGAGGTGGCAGCCGTGTTGCCCTAGTTTTGCTGAACACAAGTGCTAAATCCTCATATTCAGGGGGAATGCGCATTGCGGGCACTTGGTTCGGACTCTCCACCGAAGTCGCCCCTAAGGAAACACCTAAACATCTCCCTACACACTGGGCAGACCACTCCATAAGAGCCCTCTGTTGCCACGCAATGGTAGGATCATGGGCGCTTAACCTGGGAAGCCCCAGCACCACGGGATACGCAGGAGAGTCGATCAGATAAAACTGAATGATCTCCTCATGACCCCCCTGCGTAGTCATCTTAAGTGGTGCTGTGACTTCTCTGATCAACCCCGACCCCAGCGGCCAGCTGTCTAGGGCATGAACATGAAAGGGGGCTTCCACCGGCCGAAGGGGAATTCCTAACCTAGAACAAAATTCACGATCAACAAAATTCCCAACTGCGCCTGAATCTACTAGCGCCTTATGCTGGGAATGAGGTGCCACCTGTGGAAATCTCACAGGTATACACAGGTGACCAACAGAGAGCTCTGGGTAAGTGGGGCGCCTACTCACCTGAAATGACTCCCCAGTGCGTGGCCTGTTGTCCCCTCTCTCAGGAGACCCTCCCCAGCACCTAGCCGCAGTGTGCCCTCCACGGCCACAGTTTGTGCAGGGGACGGCCCCCCTCGGGTTCTCTCTCCTCCTCTCTCTAGCGCCAGCACCCCCGAGCTCCATGGGAATCGGCTCGGAGGTGCTGGAGGGCGGAATGGACGACCCCCATTCGGAACGTCCGCGGGTAGCCAGCAGGGTGTCGAGACGGATGGAAATGTCCACCAACTGGTCGAAGGATAGGTTGGTGTCCCTGCAGGCCAGCTCACGACGAACGTCCTATCGTAGGCTACACCGATAATGGTTGATGAGGGCCCTCTCATTCCACCCCGCATCAGCCGCTAAAGTCCGGAACTCCAGGGCGAACTACTGTGTACTCCTCTTCCCCTGTCGGAGGTGGAACAGACGCTCCCCCGCCGCCTTCCCCTCAGGTGGATGATCGAACACAGCCCGAAAGCGGCGGGAGAACTCTGCGTAGGTGATGGTGGCGGCGTCTATTCCCCTCCATTCGGCGTTGGCCCACTCCAACGCCTTGCCGGATAGACAGGAGATGAGGGCGGAGACGCTCTCGTATCCCGAGGGCACCGGGTGTATGGTGGCCAGGTAGAGTTCCACCTGCAGGAGGAACCCCTGACACCCGGCTGCAGTACCATCATATGCCCTCGGGAGCGAGAGCCGAATGCCACTGGGTTCCGGTGCTGGGAGAGGAGGACTGGCCGATGGTGATGGTAAGGTGTGCGACGGCGTGGGCACCTCTCCAGTAACCAAACGGCGCAGAGTGTTGGACACCTCGTTCATGGCGGCCCCAAGTTGCCGGATCATGGTGTCTTGATCGCTGATCCGATCTTCCAGCGACTTGGGTGCCGCCGCTGCTCCTGCTGACTCCATTTGGTGGTGTGTTATTCTGTCAAGGGCTGATGTAATGTGGTGTGGGAGTCAGGCGCAGGACACCGAAGCTTAGTCCAACAGTCTTTACTAGTGAAACACTAGGCAAAATACAATAACGGCCTCAAACACAAAACAGAGGCGAGCGATTACGCAAACTGTGCGTAAACAACAAAAACAACAAACATAGAGAAACACGCAGCACTAACGGACAGGCGTAACAATAACACACAAACTAACCAACACAAAGCAGGCAACTTATAGGACACATAATCAGACACAAACGGACACAGGTGCAATAGACAGACAAAACCAATCTAACATCGAAACATCTAACGGTGGTAGCTAGTACTCCGGGGACGGCGAACGCCGAAGCCTGCCCGAGCAAGGAGGAGGAGCAGCCTCGGCAGAATCCGTGACAGAAATCCCCATAACCCACTGCCCCTCTCAGCAGCCACACTCACAAGGTCAGGAAAGCCTTTGCTTTGATTCTGACTGCTATGAAAGCTACCCTGCCTGCTGCCACAGTGATGGGTGCTCCTGGCTGGGGGCAGGGTTGTGTGTGTGTGTGTGTGTGCGTGTGTGTGCTCGCTTGGGAGTGTGCGTGTACTACGACCTAGTCTGCTCAGCATTTAGAAAGGAGGGGAGGGGAGGAGGAGGGGGGCTTGAGGAAAGGGTCAGTAAAGGGATCGGATTACCACACCCCAGTCAGTCCCTAAAGAAAGTGAACATACACAGGGAGTAGTAGGAGTGTCCCAGTCCCCGACAATCGCCTGCTCTTGCCTTGATTCAGCCCCATTTGGTCCGATTGTTTGACCAGCAATTTTGCAGGCAAGACAACTCCAGTCTGGCTGCATTTACAAAGAGAGGGAGAAAATAAACTGCTTGATCCCAATCGTTGCTAGGATAGAGTGTGAGATTGTGAAACACAATGTGTGTTTGCCTATGGCATGGGTGTATAGGGCGATTTTGTGTGTGTGGTGATTTCTGTGGGTGTGAGCAGCAGCACCGGACGTGTGTGTGTGCGGTGGGGGGGTTCAGCGGATGACCCATCCCAGTATAACTGACTCACCAGTCCAGGGACAAACTAAAGCATTGGCAGAGGAGAGTGGAGTGATGTGGAGAGATGTGATGTGTGTGACGCCATGCACTGTTACAGGCCTCTGAGCTATGCTGCACAATATTAAGCAGGCAGGCAGACCAGACCAAGGGAGAGGGCTTCCTGTTTATCTAGTGCATCTTCAAAGCAGAACCTATCAGACAAGTCCCTCCATAGCCAGAGTAAACAGGCTGCCTGGGTCTGGGATGTCTCAGTTAGGTGTAGATACTCGGGGTGGACAGCGAGTCATGGTTGTGGTCAACTCCAAATATACAGCAGAGGTGCTAGTTCACTGGTATCGTAGAGCTTGATTTTAGGGATCATTAAAAGAATGCACAGTACAGTTTTAGATGGCATACCACTCTGTCTCTCTCACACAACTCAGCAATAGCTTTCCAGGTTTGGGGAAATAGCTGGATAGGTTTGCTGATCTGAAAAGACAGATGTGATGAAGCACACCAGGATTATATTACCATTCCACTCACACAAACCTACTACGCCCTGCTCACGCCCTGAATCACTTTCTACACACACACACACACACACACACACACACACACACACACACACGAAAAAGACCAGCTGCATGAGAAGAGTTCAACTCAGCCAGTAAGAAAAGGGGTGTGGCGAAGGAGGGATAGAGAGAGGGGGCAAAGGAGAGGCCATATGAAACCAGCCACGCTTTATCCTGCCAGTCTGTCCCGCTCTGCGAGCACAGGAAACACACACTACTCCCCCAGCCCTCACTCACTCATTCATCACTCCCTTTCACACACATCTACAGACACACACCGGCTACGCTCACAAAGGACTGGAGGATGGCTGTGTCCATGAGAAGAATGAATGGGTCCTGGAGATGGATGGCTCTAGCCCTGGTTATCTGTGCTCTGCTCCTACACAGTGAGTACTACACCTCTTTAAGCCTCTCCAACTCGTGGCTCTGAAGAAATCTGTGTGTCTTACATGCTCAGTCTTAAACTATGGTTAAGTCAGTAAGCGAACTCCGTAAGCATGGTACCTCAAACTTAACCTTGTAGTCCTTTTGTCATCTCTCTGAATCTGAGAAAAGCTAGGAGAGTTAGAATATGACCAAGGCATAGAAAGGGAGAGAGTTTGTGAGCAAGTAGCATGTGCAACATGAAGTCCTAACTTAAACTTTATGCCAAGAGGTGAACATGCCAATCAAATGTACCATGATGTAATTTCAAGCATCTTAAATTACATGTGGGGTTTTTCACAAGTGTGTTCTGTAATGCTTGTGTTATTATGTGACATTAAGCAGTTTGTAGCTTTAGAGTTTGGGGCTGGTAAAAAGTTGTAGGGGTGGCCAGCTGACAGAGGGGCCGCATGCAACTGCTCTGGAGTGGAAAGTTGCCGTTGAGAATAATTAGACAACATCCTGAGAAGGGTGGGTGTGTTTGTGACCATAAAGATGTTTTATTGTCACATACACCGGATAGGTGCAGTGAAATATGTTGTTTTACAGGGTCAGCCATAGTAGTACGGCACCCCTAGAGCAAATTAGGGATAAATACCTTGCTCAAGTGCACATTGACAGGTTTTTCACCTTTTCGGCTCGGGTATTCGAACCAGCAACCTTTCTGTTACTGGCCCAATGCGCTAACCGCTGGACTACCTGCCGCCTGTGTGTGTGTGGAGAGCACGCTCTTTCCAAAACAGGCTCGCTCATTTCTGAAACATGGAGCTCCATTAAGCATATTTTATTCAGATGTAATCTTTTTAAATGGGGAAATATACTTCTGGTATAAGTTCAATCGGCGTCTCTGCAGTGTGTTTGGGCGTCTTTCCATCTAATAGGAGAAGGAAGCTTATCCTGTGTATGATTCCTGCTTGTCCTGTGAAGATGCACCATGTTTATCTAATTAATTAGCCAGCAGGTGTGTGTGTGATGGGGAATTGACCATACATTATCTGTTGATTTCAGCAGGGAGTAAAAATAGGTCCCTTAAGGGATGCGCCTTAGGTTGTGGCAACCGTCAAACTGTATGTGTGGTGGGAATTTCTGTTGGGAAGGTGTGAGGGGAAGGTTCAGCAGTCCGGTCCAAACCACACTGTTAAGTCTGTTAATATAGATAATTGCATAGTGTTACGGCGGTGGGATTGGTGTTGGTTCGGTCTGTATAATGGCTTCTCCAGAGCTCAGTAGTGGCTCATCTGGGCACTGGGACAGTAAAACATTAGCTCTCTGGCACATTGTGAACTGGGGGAACAGTATGCCAGACTAACCAGGAGGAGGAAAATAAACGGTGAAGGGCTTAATGTTACTTTAAAGGGGAAAAGGTCCTTACTCTAAAGTGGAAAGGAACATGCCCTAAGAACATGCTCTATACATACGCACAACACATTAGAAAGGCATATGCCAATTGCAGCAGTCTGGTTATTAGATTAACAAGATTTTAATGGGAATCTACAGTAATTAAAGTTCATTAAGTGACTGCCCCCCCCCCATAGGTCATGAAGGATGTGGTTTACCTTTGGCATTAAACAGCTATACTGTGCTTTTTCCTTTTGATTGTATCATTGGAGAGTACCCTAACAAATGGTTATAGATGTTCAACTAACTATTAACTATTTAGGTTTATATTGTAAAATTGTTAGAATCAGAACATTACTATACATCAGTAAAATGTTACCATTCCCGTTTCAGGTTAACAGCTTTTTCAGCTCTTGCATTTCACTTAGAGAATCATTAGCACAGGGGTGTTGCTACAAGTCCTCCCTACCTCCTCCCCCATTCCAGACACAGGCCACAATCACCTGCAACATAGTTGACACTTGTGCCACAGGCACCGCTATTTGAATTTGCCAAGGAATGTTCAGCATAAGGTTTTGGAACACATTTGAAAAAATCTCTGCCAAACCCAGAACATAAACGACTGTAGATTGTTGCCAGGGTGATTCAGTTCTGTATGTATGGCCTAGATCACTGGCATGTTTTGTAGAAGCTGGTGGTACTGATTTTGAAATGTAAAGCTATTCACGCCCCTGATGAGTCTATAGAGAGGCCCTGTGTGCCATATCAGCCCCCGTTATTGACACTTTTCTGTCCCTTTTCCAGTGGCAATTTTAGCATGTAAATCTTGGTGAGGCAAACAAAAAAAATATGTTTTAGATGCATGCCAGCAAGCCACTACGCAACACTAAACAATACATTCATTGCACTATAACGGTGACAAACGGTGCCCACAAACTGTTAGGGCCTACATAAAGCTGTCCCAACAGCAGTCTCAACAGCAGTCCCAAAACCTTACCACTGCTACACATTGCTATCAGCGGCGCCTTGTCTGGTAGCGAAACAGTTCATTCAGCCTCCTTTACTGCCTTAAAAAAATAAACATATCTGAAATGGCTGACTTGCTTAAACAAATGTGGTTTCTACTGACAATTGAGATGTACAAACTATGGCATAAGGGCACGACGAGCGGATAAGAGGCAATCCATTATTTCGATTAAGACATTTAATGAGCGAGCTAGGACGGGATGTAGTCAATATAACTATTTGTTCAGCACTTTTGAAATGTACAGCGACAGAATTCAGAACATGGGCCATTCTTACCATATTCTCCCTGTACACCAAGTCAGAACCGTAGGATAAATAAAGGGGGCATATAAGCAGACAATGAAAGCTCTTACAATATTTGATGATGACATTTCTCTAAAATATAAATAATAATTGTGTCCTTCAAACTTTGCTTTCGTAAAAGAATCCTCCATTTGCAGCAATTACAGCCTTGCAGACCTTTGGCATTCTAGTTGTCAATTTGTTGAGGTAATCTGAAGAGATTTCACCCTATGCTTCCTGAAGTGACTGTGCTGGCCACTCCATCACTCTAAATAGTTATTACATAGTTTGGAGCTGTGCTTTGGGTCATTGTCCTGTTGTAGGAGGAAATTGGCTCCAATCAAGCGCCGTCCACAGGGTATGGCATGGTGTTGCAAAATGGAGTGATAGCCTTCCTTCTTCAAGATCCCTTTTACGCTGTACAAATCTCCCACTTTACCACCACCGAAGCACCCCCAGACCATCACATTGCCTCCACCATGCTTGATAGATGACATCAAGCACTCCTCCAGCATCTTTTAATTTGGTCTGCGTCTCACAATGTTCTTCTTTGTGATCCGAACACCTCAAACTTCCATTTGTCTGTCCATAACACTTTTTTCCAATCTTCCTCTGTCCAGTGTCTGTGTTATTTTGCCCATCTTAATCTTTTATTTTTATTGGCCAGTCTGAGATATGGCTTTTTCTTTGCAACTCTGCCTAGAAGGTCAGCATCCCGGAGTCGCCTCTTCACTGTTGACATTGAGACTGGTGTTTTGCGGGTACTATTTAATGAGCTGCCAGTTGAGGACCTGTGAGGTGCCTGTTTCTCAAACTAGACACTGTAATGTATTTGTCCTCTTGCTCAGTTGTGCACCGGAGCCTCCCACTCCTCTTTCTGTTCTGGTTAGAGCCAGTTTGCGCTGTTCTGTGGGAGTAGTACACAGCGTTGTACGAGATCTTCAGTTTCTTGGCAATTTCTCACATGGAATAGCCTTCATTTCTCAGAACAAGAATAGACTGACGGGTTTCAGAAGAAAGTTATTTGTTTCTGGCCACTTTGAGCCTGTAATCGAACACACAATTGTTGATGCTCCAGATACTCAACTAGTCTCAAGAAGGCCAGTTTTATTGCTTCTTTAATCAGCACAACAGTTTTCAGCTGTGCTAACATAATTGCAAAAGGGTTTTCTAATGATCAATTAGCCTTTTAAAAATGATAAACTTGAATTAGCAAACACCGCACCATTGGAACACAGGACTGATGGTTGCTGATAATGGGCCTCTGTACGCATATGTAGATATTCCATTAAAAATCAGCTGTTTCCAGTTACAATAGCCATTTACAACAAACAATGTCTACACTGTATTTCTGATCAATTTGATGTTATTTTAATGGTAATTTTTTTTGTTTTCTTTCGAAAACAAGGAAGTTTCTAAGTGACCCCAAACTTTTGAACGGTAGTGTACACTTAGTATTACTTTCTTAGCTACAGTATACATATTTCCCTGGCATATTACATCATTTATGCAGCAGCATAAAATACATTTTTGGACTCACCTTGTTGTGCTGTGCTCACTTGAACAGGAAGGTGGCGCGGCAGTCCTTCATGGGCAAATTTTGTCATCAAAGAAAGGGAATGAGGCTGGATTTACAATTTCGAGTTGGATGACCGTTCAAAACTTATTTTTCCAGTCGGAGCTCATTTATTCCCGACTTCCCAGCTGCAATGCTTGCAGTTAGCCACTGTCACCGATTCCTTCCAAACCACTCGTTGTTGAATTTGCGATTTCTAACTTGTTGTGTAATGTTGATGGCCGATGAGCACCGATACGTTTTATCTATGATTTATCTTCATTATTTATCTTCATATGACAAGGTTTAAAAAGGATTTGCCAGTAGATTGTCGACTTGATTCATGATGATGACTGCTAGGTAAGATTTTGACATGATCAGTCCAATCAAAGCTACTGTACATATAACGTGATTTGACGTCATTTTATCTGTGGCCAATGACCTTGAGCCTTCTTGGAAGGGCACTTCTAATGTAAACCCTATGGCAGAACCCAAGGGCCTTGAATCTTCCAAGTCTACCCTTAGACTTGGCGGTGACATAGTGTCCCCATGAGTGACAGAACACTGAGCCAATCACGGCACAATGCTGCTGGCTTGCCCCACCCCCACAGCACTGAGCTAGGCTGAAACCTGCATTTTGGAGATGTCTTACTCAAGAAAACAAAAAAGAGACCATGTTTGTATGCGACTTTATTAACTCAATGATTATACAGTTGAAGTCGAATGTTTACAAACACCTTAGCCAAATACATTTAAACTCAGTTTTTCATAATTCCTGACATTTAATCCTAGTAAAAATTCCCTGTTTTAGGTTAGTTAGGATCACCACTTTATTTTAAGAATGTGAAATGTCAGAATAATAGTTGAGAATGATTTATTTCAGCTTTTATTTCTTTCATCACATTCCCAGTGAGTCAGAAGTTTACATACACTCAATTAGTATTTGGTAGCATTGCCTTTAAAAAATGTTACTTGGGTCAAACGTTTCGTGTAGCCTTCCACAAGCTTCCCACAATAAGTTGGGTGAATTTTGGCCCATTCCTCCTGACAGAGCTGGTGTAACTGAGTCAGGTTTGTAGGCTTCCTTGCTCGCACACGCTTTTTCAGTTCTGTCCACAAATGTTCTATAGGATTGAGGTCAGGGCTTTGTGATGGCCACTCCAATACCTTGACTTTGTAGTCCTTAAGCCATTTTGCCACGACTTTGGAAGTATGCCTAGGGTCATTGTCCATTTGGACGACCCATTTGCGACCAAGCTTTAACTTCCTGAATGATGTCTTGAGATGTTGCTTCAATATATCCACATAATTTTCCTTCCTCATGATGCCATCTATTTTGTGAAGTGCACCAGTCCCTCCTGCAGCAAAGCACCCCCACAGCATGATGCTGCCACCCCCGTGCTTCACGGTTGGGATGGTGTTCTTCGGCTTGCAAGCTCCCCCTTTTTCCTCCAAACATAACGATGGTCATTATGGCCAAACAGTTCTATTTTTGTTTCATCAGACCAGAGGACATTTCTCCAAAAAGTACGATCTTTGTCCCCATGTGCAGTTGCAAACCGTAGTCTGGCTTTTTTATGCCGGTTTTGGAGCAGTGGCTTCTTCCTTGCTGAGCGGCCTTTCAGGTTATGTCGATATAGGACTCGTTTTACTGTGGATATAGATACTTTTGCACTTGTTTCCTCCAGCATCTTCACAAGGTCCTTTGCTGTTGTTCTGGGATTGATTTGCACTTTTCGCACCAAAGTACGTTAATCTCTAGGAGACAGAACGCGTCTCCTTCCTGAGTGGTATGATGGCTGCGTGGTCCCATGGTGTTTATACTTGCATACTATTGTTTGTACAGGTGAACGTGGTACCTTCAGGCATTTGGAAATTGCTCCCAAGGATAAACCAGACTTGTGGCGGTCTACCATTTTTTTTTCTGAGGTCTTTGCTGATTTCTTTTGATTTTCCCATGATGTCAAGCAAAGAGGCACTGAGTTTGAAGGTAGGCCTTGAAATACATCCACAGGTACACCTCCAATTGACTCAAATGATGTCAATTAGCCTATCAGAAGCTTCTAAAGCCATGACATCATTTTCTGGAACTTTCCAAGCTGTTTAAAGGCACAGTCAACTTAGTGTATATAAACTTCTGACCCACTGGAATTGTGATACAGTGAATTATAAGTGAAATAATCTGTCTTTAAACAATTGTTGGAAAAATTACTTGTGTCATATACAAAGTAGATGTCCTAACCGACTTGCCAAAACTATACTTTGTTAACAAGAAATGTGTGGAGTGGTTGAAAAACTAGTTTTAATGACTCCAACCTGAGTGTATGTAAACTTTCGACTTCAACTGTATATTTTTTTAACGTTGTTTTCAAACTGATATGTGACACTTATTAATGCCAAAATAACATGCTATTAATTATTTATTTATTTATTTTTGCTAAGAATGTGGGGCTCCAAACAGGTGGGGCTCTGCCCTACCTGCCCTAAATGACGGGTCGCCACTGCCCTTTTTTAAACTACAGCTGTCTGGCCCTTTTTTAAACTACAGCTGTCTGGCTGTAAAGACATGAAGAGGTTGGATGTCAAGTTCCATGACGTCAAAATTCAATATTCTCAAAGAGAAATACTATTTTAATGTTTCACAGTGAATGAACATTGTCTCTATAATGGGGAGGGGGTTTTATCATGTCTTGGTAAGTTGATGAATCCAGCATCAGTCCAGAGGACAGTTGTGGTCTTGTTCTTGAAGGGTAATTGTTGTGGATAAGGTTTAATCAATGACACAGTGAATTTAGGGCCAGTAATATCATTAACCCGGGTAGGAGAGGCAGCTGATTCCAGGGTTTTATTAAAGAACCTTCTTTGTGCTTCTATTCAAAAGAGCCAAACATGAGCCATTACAGTACAGGCCTCTGGATATATCTGGAAACCAATAAACCCATTTCCCAGGGGCCACTGGGCTTATCTTTCATACAAACATGTATGTTTGTGGATAGTCTGATGGCAGCATAGCATGCAAAGCCTGCCTCTGGGGAGAGAACTTTGAGACCAACCACATGACCCCCCCCCCCCAGACACTGGAGCTCCACTGAGTTACAGTTGGAGGCTACCGTTAGTTGGGTCGTCATCTATAGCAGTTGCAGCATGGCTATGGTGACTCAAGGTTTACTGTGGGTAACTGAGATGGGAGTCCTCTGTAACTGTAGCCATTAGGGCTCCTAAGCACCTGACCACGGAAGGCCATGCATTCCAGTGGTAGATGTAGGTCTCAGATGTTGCAGCAGGATTGCCAGTGCAAACCTTTTTAGAGGTGTCAGCCACTGAGACCAACAACCCAGCAAACCAAAATTGTTTGTGTGAAAGTTCCCACAACATTCATTAGGTTGCGGCAAATGTTTCTCGTAACACAAAAACTGTCCAGTCGTGCTGATGATTATAGAATTTTTGTATAAAACATTTGCCTGATGTTCTAAGAACGTTCCTAGAAAACATTCAATCTGTTCTTTTAAGGTTCCCAGAATGTTTCATTAGGTTGTGGGAACAGTCTGGTGAGAACATTGTTGGGACATCACAAAAGATATGTTCCCGAAACACAAACTGTCCAGATGTGCGGATGATTCTACAATGTTTCTTTTAGGGTGCAAAAACCATTGAACCACCTGATGTTACAAGAACGTCCGCAGAACACATTTCGGCTGTTCTTTAAAGGTTCCCAGAATATTTTCATTAGGTTGTCTCCTGAGTGGCGCAGTGGTCTAAGGCCACTAGAGATCCTGGTTCGAATCCAGGCTCTGTCGTAGCCGGCCGTGACCGGGAGACCCATGGGGCGGCGCGTAATTGGCCCAGCGTCGTCCAGGGTAGGGGAGGGAATGGCCGGCAGGGATGTAGCTCAGTTGATAGAGCATGGTGTTTGCAATGCCAGGGTTGTGGGTTCGATTCCCACAGGGGGTATGAAAAAAAAATAATGTAAGTCGCTCTGGATAAGAGTGTCTGCTAAATGACGTAAATGTTGTGGGAACAGTGTGGGTACATTACAAGACATGGGTTCCCAAACACACAAAATATGCTCAGTTGTGGTGACATTAATATATTTTAAAGTTTGGTTGCACAGGACATTCCTAGAATGTAAGAATGTTGACGGAACACCTGGTCTAAGTTCTATAAAGGTTCCCAGAACATTTAATTAAGTTATGGGAGTTGTCTGGGATGTTCCAAGAATATTCTCACAATGTTGCAGAATGTTCCACAATTTCCAAATAAGTCTGTTTTTATGACGTTCATAGCATATTTGTTTTAGGTTGAACATAATATTCCATTGATGTTCATGCAATATACAGTCGTGATCAAATGTTTTGAGAATGACACAAGTATTGGTCTTCACAAAGTTTGCTGCTTCATTGTTATGAGATATTTTTGTCAGATGTTACTATGGTATACTGAAGTATAATTACAAGCATTCCATAAGTGTCAAAGGCTTTGATTGACAATTACATTAAGTTTATGCAAAGAGTCAATATTTGCATTGTTGACCCTTCTTTTTCAAGACCTCTGCAATCCGCCCTGGCATGCTGTCAATCAACTTCTGGGCCACATCCTGACTGATGGCAGCACATTCTTGCATAATCAATGCTTGGAGTTCTCAATGGGATTAAGGATGACACTACCGTTCAAAAGTTTGGGGTCACTTAGAAATGGACCCTAAATGTTGATGTTTTGTTCCCCGAGCCACTTAGTTATCACTTTTGCCTTATGGCAAGGTTATCCATCATGCTGGAAAAGGCATTGGTCATCACCAAACTGTTCTTGGATGGTTGGGAGAAGTTGCTCTCGGAGGATGTGTTGGTACCATTTTTTATTCATGGCTGTGTTCTTAGGCAAAAATGTGAGTGAACCCACTCCCTTGGCTGAGAAGCAACCCCACACATGAATGATCTCAGGATGCTTTACTGTTGGCATGACACAGGACTGATGGTAGCGCTCACCTTGTCTTCTCCGGACAAGGTGTTTTCTGGATGCCCCAAACAATCGGAAAGGGGATTCATCAGAGAAAATGACGTTCTGTGGCTTCTTTGCTGTCCTTCTTGACACCAGGCCATCCTCCAAAAGTATTCGTCTCACTGTGCGTGCAGATGCACTCACACCTGCCTGTTGCCATTCCTGAGCAAGCTCTGCACTGGTGGTGCCCCGATCCCGCAGCTGAATCAACTTTAGGAGACAATCCTGGCACTTGCTGGACTTTCTTGGGCGCCCTGATGCCTTCCTCATGAAGCTGGTTGAGAGAATGCTAAGAGTGTGCAAAGCTGTCATCAAGGCAAAGGGTGGCTACTTTAATATATTTTGATTTGTTTAACACTTTTTGGTTACTACATGATTCCATATGTGTTATTTCATAGTTCTGATGTCTTCACTATTATTCTACAGTGTAGAAAATAGTAAAAATAAAGAAAAACCCTGGAATGAGTAGGTGTGTCCAAACTTTTGACTGGTACTGTATGTCCGTTATTTGGGGGAATAGGCTTCTCAAAAATAGCATGGTCGCTGTGGTAGAATGTTTATTTTGATTGCCGATTTCCTGCATTTATCAGTCTTATCAGGTAGTCTGATTTCAGATGTGTCCATGTAAACAGGGTTATTAGGTAAATCGTTCTTCTTGCAAAGCATGTAAACATTTAAATCAAACTATTATATTAATCTGAATATTCACAATTATCATATTATTGTGTGCATGTAACTGTACTCTGAATAAACTCAATGATGAAGTGTGTTAAGCTGATCTAACATTCTCTTCATATCCAAGCCTGCTGTTTAAACTACGCACTTTCATCACAAACACTGATTGTGTTTATGTTTCCGTTTCCCATGGCTTTGATTCAGCATCTAGATGCACTGAAATGGACTGGGTCATAAATGCTGCATGATGTCATACCAACGCCTCTTGGAATACATGAATGTGAGGAGCCCTAGCTTTCTGTGGAGAGGGGGGAAACTAGCTCTACCTTTACAGCAATATGGAGAAGAGAAAATACACTTGAATGTGTATAATTTCACGGTTGGGCTGGTATTCCAGTAGCTGCTAAATGTGTCACTAATTCAGTGCTTGTGGCACGGTAGAGTGAGCCATTGTGATGAAGTATTCCAAAGTATTTGCACCCATTACAAACTTGGGTGAAGGCGGGACAGACACAATGTGCATTCCTATCATTTGGGGGAATTCCAATCCTTCCAATCACACCACATCCTTTACATGTCTGAGTATTTTGTCTCTATGACAACCGCTTGATTGACGTTTTGATAGCCCGGCTAGACACACAGTCATTCAGGGTGGCGTGAACCATAAAGTCTGAAAAAATATGGACACCCAAAGCAGCACAGTAAAGACCGACACAAAGAGGAGTGATGGCCAGTAGTGGGAGTGAGATGGGTTCTGAATCTCTTTTCTGTGATATAAACTAACGGACAAAATACAAAGTTCAGTTCAAGGAGAGGCATTCCATTACCAATGGGGAGATAAGATTGTGCCCTTCAAATCTCCATGCTTTGACTCTGTAATGCCCTCCGAGATCTCCGGCATGCACATAAACAAGGGCAGAATATTGCCACTTTTTTTTCTCATGGCCCTCTGCTATTGACTCGCATTCCATCAGTCCCAAGTCAGGATGGTTAACGTTGGACTCGCATCATCCAGAGGTGGGTGTGGGGCTTTTTATGTAACCGGCTGGCAGATAACTGTCTTATGACAGAGTGAGAGCAGTGTGTTGGGGGTGTGTCCTCTTTGGGCCTAAAGTCACAGTCCAAAGACCCTAAGAGTTAAAGAATTAGAGCTGGATTACAGTTAACTGGCAGTTTCCTCAGTGGTTTTGTAAAAACGAATATGTACTAGTCAAAATGAAGTTGAAATCATCTTGTTTGTCAGTGTCATTTCTGGCTAGAGGGTTCGACAGGAAATGTTCTCACAAACAAACACAACAGCTCCCCTTTGTCCATTCGATTAACTTGCAGTCGCACTCTGGACTATAACATAACATAACAAAGAACTCCTTCTATAACAAAGAGCCTTTCTCTTCAACAGAAGATCTTCATTTGGGCATTAGCTTCTATCAACTCTATTCCCAAAACAAATTTAAGAAACGAAGGCAACAAACCCAAGGATAAGCACAATCACTACTGCTGATAATAATTACTTTTCTAGGACAAAAGACTGTAGACTCTCTAGCAACTATTTACCCAGCTAACTGTCTCCCGAGTGGCGCAGTGGTCTAAGGCACTGCATCGCAGTGCTAGTCACTAGATATCCTGGTTCGAATCCAGGCTCTGTCGTAGCCGGCAGCGTCGTCCAGGGTAGGGGAGGGAATGGCCAGCAGGGATGTAGCTCAGTTGGTAGAGCAAGGCGTTTGCAACGCCAGGGTTGTGGGTTCGATTCCCACGGGGGGCCAGTATGGAAAATATAAAAAATAATGTATGCACTCACTAACTGTAAGTCGCTCTGGATAAGAGCGTCTGCTAAATCACTCAAATGTAAATGTTAATGAATTATAGAGGGTGTGTTACCATTAAAATATTCCTCTCCTCATTTTGACTGTTTCTAGCAATCTTTTTGTTCCCTATTCCCCTGGCACCCTGGTGCAGTTGTACAGCTGTTATGGCTATAACAAGAGTTGCATCCCAAATACCACCCTATTCCCAACATGGTGCACTACATTTGAACAGAGCCCTATGGGCCCTGGTCAACATTATTGCACTACATAGGCAATTATGGTGCTATTTGGGATAATGCCAAGGCACAAAAACATTCTCCTCTCCGCCTAGTTCTCTTTCATGTCAACACACCACTGCAACCTGCTAGAGAGCAGAAACACTTTGGGAGCTTCTAGACAACACTCCTCCAGACTAAAGTCACACAGTTAATCTAATGAACAACCATGAGATTAGGGGAAATTTAAAAACATCATTTTGGACTCACGCTGAGTCTGTTTTTTAAAACAATTTATTTTAACCTTTATTTAACTAGGCAAGTCAGTTAAGAACAAATTCTTATTTACAATGACGGCCTACCCTGGCCAAACCCTCTCCTAACCCGGATGACGCTGGACCAATTGTGCACCTCCCTATGGGACTCCCGATCACGTCCGGTTGTGATGCAGTGCCACTCAGGATCCACTCAGGTCTTTTCCAATGCTTACATAAGCTCAGCCTGTGTTGAAACCTTATCACAAACTTTGCTCATGTTTGGAAGTTCACAGCTCATGGTAATTTTGATGTCACATATTGTCAGAATATAAGACCACAGTGGGTTTACAATAACAGTACGTATATGGCAAGTGTACGTCGTCTAAGGCAAGACATGCTTGTCAAGAGAAGGCAGAGTTAGGCATGGCTCTCAAGGGTGTTTAGTTTAGCCTGGGGTATAAAGGATATTTAATGAGGGTTGGCTGAGGCCCTTTCACTGCTAGAGTAATTGCTCCTGGTAATTAATGTTCAGCTAGAAACTCGTTGGTCGTTAGGGCCCTTCTTTATGCTGCTGGCTAATTTGAAAACATAAGATTACATCCTGTTCCTGCTTTCACTGGGACCTTCTCTGTGTGTGTGGGGTGGGGGTGGGTGGGGGGGGGGCTTGGTAGGTCTCTATGTGAGGGGAAATCAGGGAGTTTAACCAGTCAGTCTTTTACTCTTCCCTCCTTAATCTAAACCATTGTATAAAGCCAGCCATTGGAGGAGGACTATACATTTAGATATCATCTAACACAGCCTCTCCCCACTCTGATGTCAAAAAGCAGTGGGAACTCATCCAGCAAAATCTGCACTCAGCAACAGTAACAATCTAGGCAGCTTTGGTTCTGACAGTGGGAGCTGTGAGGCGAGGAACAAGCCTGTCAGAGCAGCTGGTATTTGGTCTGTGTCCCAAATAGCACCCTATTCCCTACATGATGCACTACCTTTGACTGGAGCCCTATGGGCCTTGGTAAAAAGTAGTACACTATGTAGGGAATAGGTTTCCACCTGGATGCAGCTTTGGTGTATAGGAGCGAGGAGCCAGCCTGGCCCTATCCTTCAGTAATGAGATTAATGGACTATTTAGGAAACAGAGGCTTAAGTTACGGCGGGGCTTCCTGCCCAAACTATTTTGATGAGTGGTGTTAGTGCTGAAAAAAATCCCATGCCCTTTTATTAAGCCTATAACAAAGCCTCATCTACATTTGGCCCTTTTTGCTCTAGAAGAATGGATTTTAAAAGCAGATTTATGGAAATCGATTCTTTGCAAAGTCCACAACAAAGTTGTGACAGTCACAATATATAGAAATATGCCCGTGGCAGTATATAACCTTAGTACATGTAGCCTATGAGTGATGGCTCTCTCTCTGTCGTTATGTGGGAATTGGTGAACCTGCTGTGTGTGTCTCTATGGGAAGCCTGCTGGGTATTCTGCTAAACACGTGTATGTGACGAATAAAATTTGATTTGATTTATTCTGGGTATTATTGTTGGCCCCAGCATACTCACCTCTGAGTCGCAGCATGCCGCGTGCCGTGAGAGCCATATCCTGTCCAAGGATGTGCATGGATGCTAAGATGTTGCTGCAGTGGAGAGCAGCCGTTTTACAGGCTGCTGACAAATTCTGCTATTTTTCTTTCTTTCTTTTTATGCATATTTTTACCTTTTTTATTTTTTTTTGTTACATGTTTCCGCCATTTCCTATGACCGAAATCAGCTTATGGAGATCAGAACTGCGATCACTAACTCGATTTGGATGACAATTTCTACTTCAACGAGTCGGCAGCTCTGGACGTACTGCCTACTCCGGGCCAGGCCCTAATCCCCGGAACTCTGAAAGAGGAAGCGACGGCGCAAAAGAGGCGGACGAGCCGGCATCCTACCCTCCATTCTGTTGGCGAACGTACAGTCACTAGAGAACAAACTGGACGAGCTCCATTCGAGACTCTCCTATCAACAGGACTTGAAGACCTGTAATATTCTATGTTTAAAGGAGTCATGGCTGAACAAGGACATGGTTAATATGCATCTCGCTGGCTTTTCCATGCATCGTCAAGACTGGTTGGCAGCCTCTGGTAAGATGTCAACAGCTGGTGTGCGATCGCTAATGTTAAGGAAGTCTCAAGTTTTTGCTCGCCTGAGTTAGAATACCTCATGGTAAGCTGCAGACCATACTATTTACCACTTTTTTGTAGCGGTCTATTTACCACCACAAACCAATGGTGGCACTAAGACTGCACTCAACGAGCAGTATAGGGCCATAAGCAAACAAGAAAATGCTCACCCAGAGGTGACGCTTCTCATGGCCGGTGATTGTAATGCAGGGAAACTGAAAACAGTTTTACCAAAATGTTGCCAGCATGTCACCTGTGCAACTAGAGGCAACAAAATTTGAGATCACCTTTACTCCCCACAAAGAAATGCATACAAGGCCCTTCCTCACCCTCCCTTGGGCAAATCTGACTGTAATTCTATCCTCCTGATTCCTGCTTACAAGCAAAAACTCAAACAGGAAGTACCAGTGACTCCCTCAATACGGAAGTGGTCCGATGAAGCGGATGCTAAGATACAGGACTGTTTCGCTAGCACAGACTGGAACATGTTCCGGGATTCATCCGATAACATTTGAGGAGTTTACCGCATTAGTCACCGGCGTCATTAATAAGTGCATCGACGACGTCGTCCCCACATTGACCGTACGTACATATCCCAACCAGAAGCCATGGATTACAGGCAACGTCCGCACTGAGCTAAAGGCTAGAGCTTCCGCTTTCAAGGAGCGGGACACTAATCCCGACGCTTATAATAAATCCCACTATGATCTCCGAGCCATCAAACAGGCAGTGCTAATACAGGACTAAGATCAAATGCTACTTCGCTGGCTCGTTAGTTTGCAAGCCCTGCCACATCCATCATGGATTACAAAACGAAACCCAGCCGCGAACTGCCCAGTGACACAAGCTTACCAGACAAGCTAAATCCCTTCTATGCTCGCTTCGAGGGAAGCAACATTGAACCATGCATGAATGCACCAGCTGTTCTGGACAACTGTGTGATCTCACTCTCCATAGCTGATGTAAGACCTTTAAACAGGTTAACATTCACAAGGCTGCGTAGCCAGCTGAATAACCAGGACACGTACTCAGAGCATGCGCTGACCAGCTGGCAAGTGTCTTCACTGACATTTTCAACCTCTCCCTGATCCAGTCTGTAATACCTACATGTTTCAAGTGGTCCACCATAGTCCCTGTGCCCAAGAACGCCAAGGTAACCTGTCTAATTGACTGTCGCTCGGTAGCAGTCACATCTGTAGCCATGAAATGCTTTGAAAGGCTGGTTATGGCTCACATGAACGCCATCCTCCCAAATACCCTGGACCCACTCGAGTTTGCATACCGCCCCAACACATCCAGATCACGCAATCTCTACAGAACTCCACACTGCCCTCTCCTACCTGAACAAGAGGAACACCTATGTGAGAATGCTGTTCATTGACTACAGCTCAGTGTTCAACACCAGCTCAGCTTTCAAGCTCATCATTAAGTTCAGGACCCTGGGACTGAACACCTCCATCTGCAACTGGATCCTGGACATCCTGACGGGCTGCCTTCAGGTGGTGAGGGTAGGCAACAACACATCCACCATGTTGATGCGCAACACTTGGGCCCCTCGGGTGCATGATTAGTCCCCTCCTGTACTCCCTGTTCACTCACGACCGCATGGCCGCACAGGACTCCAACACCATCATTAAGTTTGCTGATGACACGACGGTGGTAGGCCTGATCACCGACTGATTATTAATAATTGTTTTGTCATTTAGCAGACGCTCTTATCCAGAGTGACTTGCAGTTAGTGAGTGCATACATTTTCATACTGGCCCCCCGTGGGAAACGAACCCACAACCCTGGTGTTGCAAGCGCCATGCTCTACTGAGCTACACAGGGCCTTATAGGGACAGCCTATAGGGAGGCGGTCAGTGACCTGGCAGTGTGGTGCCAGGACAACAACCTCCTCCTCAACGTCAGCAAGACAAAGGAGCTGATCGTGGACTACAGGAAACGGAGGGCCAAGCACGCCCTCATTCACATTGACGAGGCTGTAGTGAAGCGGGTCGAGAGCTTCAAGTTCCTCAGTGTCTACATCACTAAGGAATTAACATGGGCCATACAAACCAACACAGTCGTGAGAAGGCACGACAATGCCTCTTTCCCCTCAGGAGGCTGAAAAGATTTGGCATGGGCCCTCAGATCCTCAAAGTTATACAGCTGCACCATTGATCATCTTGACTGGCTGCATCACTGCTTGGTATGGCAACTGCTTGGCATCCAACCGCATGGCGCTACAGAGGGTAGTGCGTACGGCCCAGTACACCAGGCAGTGTTAGGAAGGTCCTAAAAATGGTCAGACTCCAGTCATCCAAGTCATAGACTGTTCTCTGCTACCGCACGGCAAGCGGTACAGATGCATCAAGTCTGGAACCAACAGGACTCTGAACAGCTTCTACTCCAAAGCCATAAGACTAAATAGTTAGTCTGGGTAGCTATTGGTTATCTGCATTGACCCTTTTTGCACTAACTATTTTGACTCGCCACATACGCTGCTGCTACTGTTTATTATCTATCCTGTTGCCTAGTCACTTTACCCTTACCTATTGGTACACATCTACCTCAATTACCTCATACCCCTGCACATCGACTCGGTACTGGTACCAGGCGATATATAGCCAAGTTATCGTTACTCATTGTGTATTTATTCCTTGTGTTCTATTGTTCTCTCTGCATTGTTGGGAAGGGCCCATAAGTAAGCATTTCACTGTTAGTCTACACCTGTGGTTTACAAAGCATGTGACAAATAAAATTAGATTTGAATTCAGTTACATTATTTCAGTTTTGTTTAAAAAGGTGGATTTCAAAAGGCAACTTTCAAAACCAGCCTGATTTCAGAAACATAACATTCTCACGTTATTTTCGTGGAGCGAGAGATGGAAAGTGTGGTGGCTGGTACAATCCAGGGTTTTCCAGATTGTGTTTTGGTCTTTTGGACTGGCCGTCTGTTCACAGAAGAGAGAACTCTGTAAACTGTATTTGGTTACCAGGGAAACCGTTAATCTGCCCAGCATTGCAAAGCCTGTGGCTGTCTAGTAGCTACAGGTTGGCAGAACAGGACAAGGGTTGTGGGGTGCCCACAGTGTTCTACTACAGGCTACATGGACACCTAATGGAAGGTGTCCCAGTACAGAGGGACTCTGTTGACTTGCTGACTAGTAGGAATGGGATCCCTTTTCAGCCTCCCTGGACATTCCTCCAGCACCAGGCAGCATGGAGGCATTGGAAGCCTGGAGGAAATCCACCCGGTCGACAGTCTAGTCTAGGACGGCAGGTAGCCTAGCGTTTAGAGTGTTGGGCTAGTAACCAAAATGGTCGCTGGTTCTAATTCCCGAGCCGACAAGGTGAAAAATCTGTCGATTTGCCCTTGGCACTTAAGCAAGGCACTTTGTGCCGTACTACTATGGCTGACCCTGTAAAACAACACATTTCATTGCACCTATCCAGTGTATGTGACAATACAACAACCTCAACATACAACATTTGATTTTTAGCCTGGGAGAGTCAGAGAAGTCAGGTTTATACTGCTAACATCTGGAAGTTGGGGAGTGGGAGTGGTGCAGGAGGCAAGCGGTAACAGCCAAGGTTGTGTCTCTTTGGTGTAGGGTTCAGACTAGAACATGGGTGAACCTAGGTTTAGTCCAATAAGGGACATGGGGGGGGGGGAGGGCTCTATTAGGAGAAGACATGAGACTTCAGCGTTATAGCGCAATTTAAATTTAAAGGTAATTTCCAATTGAGCCGACATATGCGCAGCATTTACCGTGAATGCAGTCTCCGCTAATGCAGGAACATTGCCTTTTAAATGTCTACCGCACTGTAGCGCAGAGATACAGGTGTCCTTCCTAACCCAGTTGCCGGAGAGGAAGGAAACCATGAGGACAACGGTGACTTTAAAACAGTTTGTTTAATGGCTGTGATAGGAGAAAAATAAGGATGGATCAACAACATTATAGTTACTCCACAGTAATAACCTAATTGACAGAGTGAAAAGGAAGCATGTACAGAATAAAAAATATTCCAAATGATGCATGTCCTGTTTGCAACAAGGCACTAAAGTAATACTACAAAAAAGTGTTATGTTTGGGGCAAATCCAACACAAAACATATTACTGAGGACTGATCTCCATATTTTCAAGCATAGTGGTAGCTGCATCATGTTATGGGTATGCATGTTATTTTTTTTTTTACAAATGTTTGAATTTTTCTTCCACTTTGACATTAGAGTATTTTGTGTAGATTGTTGACAAAAAATGACAATTAAATCCATTAATGTGGGAAAAGTCAAGAGGTGTGAATACTTTCTGAAGGCACTGTATATGTTTGTAGTTAATAAAATGTACCTATTAGCGTGCATCAAGGCACATCTACCGAGGGAGGGGGAAGTACAGTACCAGTCAGAATATACAGTACCAGCCCAGAATATACAGTACCAGTCAAAAGTTTGGACACACCTACTCATTCAAGGGTTTTTCTTAATTTTTACTATTTTCTACATTGTAGAATAGTAGTGAAGACATCAAAACTATGAAATAACACATATGGAATCATGTAGTAACCCAAAAAGTGTTAAACAAATCACCCAAAGTAGCCAAACTTTTCCTTGACGACAGCTTTGCACACTTTTGGCATTATCTCAACCAGCTTCATGAGGTTAACAGGTGTGTCTTGTTAAAAGTTAATTTGTGGAATTTCTTTCCTTCTTAATGCGTTTGAGCCAATCAGTTGTGTTGTGACAAGGTAGGGGTGGTATACAGAAGATAGCCCTATTTGATAAAAGACCAAGTCTATATTATGGCAAGAACAGCTCAAATAAGCAAAGAGAAATGACAGTCTATCATTACTTTAAGACATGGTCAGTCAGTCTGGAAAATTTGAATAACTTTGAACTTTTTTTTGAAGCGCAGTCGCAAAAACCATCAAGCGCTATGATGAAACCGGCTCCCATGAGGACCGGCACAGGAAAGGAAGATCCAGAGTTACCTCTGCTGCAGAGGATAAGTTCATTAGTTTCCAGCCTCAGATTGCAACCCAAATAAATTCTTCACAGTTCAAGTAACAGACACATCTCAACATCAACTGTTCAGAGGAGACTGCGTGAAATCAGGCCTTCATGGTCAAATTGCTGCAAAGAAACCACTACTAAAGGACACCAATAAGAGGAAGAAGAGACTTGCTTGGGCCAAGAGACACGAGCAATGGACATTAGACCGGTGGAAATCTGTCCTTTGGTTGATGAGTCCAAATGAGATATTTGGTTCCAACTGCCGTGTCTTTGTGAGATGCAGAGTAGGTGAACGGATGATCTCCACATGTGTGGTTCCCACTGTGAAGCATGGAGGAGGTGTGATGGTGCTTTGCTGGTGACACTGTCGTGATTTATTTAGCATTCAAGGCACACTTAACCAGCATGGCTACCACAGCATTCTGCAGCGATACGCCATCCCATCTGGTTTGGGCTTAGTGGGACGATGCATTGACAAACAAATTCCGTCTTTAAGAAGTATGCGAAGTATTGATGAACTAATACTGCACTGTATTGACGAAGTAACTGCTGTGTTAATGAAGAGCTGCTTAATAAAGTCTTGCCGTCCTAAGGAAGTTATGTTTGTGTATTATTTGAGTCCGCCTGCCCTTCAGTTCGGAGGTGAGCCCCAGGGTGTAGACAGAGCCTGAGGCCTGTCTGTCTCTGAGTGGCTTCTGACGTCAAGGGGCTCCTGATCTTCTCCCTGAGACTAGGCAGGGCCAGAAAGAGAGACAGACAGGGGTACCCCAGGGAGACTGACATCTGCTGGGCTGAACCCCACCCTGTTGGAGGCCCCAAGGACCCCACCCTGCTACAGGCCAGACCACATACACAGCCCTCCCCAGAGAAAAACCAGGCCCTAATTACAGAGAGGTTAGAGAGGCCATGCTCTCTGTCTGCCCCTTTCATTTAGTGTGGAGATGTTTGTTTTGGTTCAGTCTCTATCCTCCTTCCCCATCCTGCATCCCTTACACAAGGATAACAAGAAGGGTGAGAGTTGGCTATCACAATGGGAAAAGGTTTCAGAAGGAAGGGTAGAGGGAACGAGGAAGAGACTGGCACACGTGAGTGCGAATAGCAGACGTCTTCACAATAAATCATCAAAAACGTCACAATATTTACATGACATTTTAGTCATTTCTCATACGCGCTTATCCCAAAAGCAAGCATCTACAAAAGAGCCCAGTAAATCAGGGTTCAATGGTCTGTAATTGCGGCATTGTGGTGGGCGATGAATGCAGACAGATACGTGGCACGGCCAGTGGTACAGAGTAAACATGATGCCACACAGCTTGTTGATCTCTCCACACGACATTCCTCCTGGCTGGGCTGGGGAGTCGGCTGAGTTCAGCCAGATCGTTTACAGCAGCCAAATGGCAAAAGATACTCAAACCTCAGTCGTGTGCTCCTTCGACCCTCCTGGGGATATGGGGACACAATGGGTCATTTTCTAGTGCAAGGTCACACACACAGATGATGAACGCACACATGAAGATTCACTGGGGCTTGAGGTGAGTGGCATGTTCCACCGTTCTCCAGGACCTCTTCTATTAGGTGAGCTTTTAAAGACATCTCTCTGTTTCCGTTCAAATCAAATCAAAGTTTATTGGTCGCGTACACAGTTTAGCAAATGTTATAGCGGGTGCAGCGAAATGCTTGTGTTACTAGCTCCTAACAGTGCAGTAAAATGTCAAACAAGTACACAAATAATCAAACAAATCAAGAAATGTCAGAATGAATCCAGTTAACAACCCAAATAACACTATCAGTAATCCAAATGCAATATATACTTATATACACCAAATATATATACTAAGAATGGCCCTTGGATGTACACAGAGAGCTAACATTACTAATATGCATGTCAATCTCTCCTGGCTCAAAGTGGAGGAGAGATTGACTTCATCACTACTTGTATTTGTGAGAGGTATTGACGTTGAATGCACCGAGCTGTCTGTTTTGAACTACTGGCGCACACAGCTTGGACACCCATGCATACCCCACAAGACATGCCACCAGAGGTCTCTTCACAGTCCCCAAGTCCAGAACAGACTATGGGAGGCACAAAATCCATATGTTCGTGTGTGTATGCATGTGTCTGTGCCTACTACATAGAGCCATGACCACATGGAACTCTATTCCACATCAAGTAACTCATGCAAGCAGTAAAATTAGATTTTAAAAAACCCAGATAAAAATACACATTATGGAACAGCGGGGACTGTGAAGCAACACAGAAACATGCATACACGATAACATGGATTTTGTGTTTATAGATATGTGGTAGTAGAGTAGAGGCCTGAGGGCACACACTTAATGTTGTAAAATCTGTTGTGAATGTATTGTAATGTTATAAAAAATGTAGAACTGCCTTAATTTTGCTGGACCCATAATAAATACAAATACACTGAGTCTACAAAACATTATGAAAACCTGCTCTTTCATGACAGACTGACCAGGTGAAAGCTATGATCCCTTTTTGATGTCACCTGTTAAATCCACTTCAATCAGTGTAGATGAAGGGGAGGAGACAGGTTAAATAATCATTTTTAAGCCTTGAGACATGGATTGTGTATGTGTGCCATTCAGAGGGTGACTGGGCAAGACAAAATATTTAAGTGCCTTTTGAACGGGGTATGGTAGTAGGTGCCAGACGCACTGGTTTGAGTGTGTCAAGAACTGCAACGCTGCTGGGTTTTTCACGCTCAACAGTTTCCCGTGTGTATCAAGAATCGTCCACCACCCAAAGGACATCCAGCTAACTTGACACAATTGTGGCATTGGAGTCAACATGGGCCAGCACCCCTGTGGAATGCTTTCGACACCTTGTAGAGTCCATACCCTGACTGAATGGAGGCTGTTCTGAGGACAAAAGGGGGTGCTACTCAATATTAGGAAGGCGTTCCTAATGTTTTGTACACTCAGTGTATATACAGCAGTAGATTTATTATAGTGAGCTATGTCAAGTATATAAATACTTAGTGTGTATAAACAGTGTAGCAAAAATGCAATGTACAGTAGTAGATCTATTAGAATGAGCAATGTGAAGAAAACAGTTATGAATATACAGTGTGAAAACAGTAAAAGAAACGGTCCAATGTTTAATGTCTCTATATACAGTGCCTTCGGAAAGTATTCAGACCCCTTTACTTTTTCCACATTTTGTTACGTTACAGCCTTATTCTAAAATTGATAAGATAACATATTCTTCAGCAATCTACACACAATATCCCATAATGACAAAGTGAAAACAGGTTTTTAGACATTTTTGCAAATGTATAAAAATAAATAAATAAATTCCTTATTTACATAAGTATTCAGATCCTTTGCTATGAGACTCGAAATTGAGCTCAGGTGCAGCCTGTTTCCATTAAGCATCCTTGAGATGCTTCTTCAACTTGATTAGAGTCCACCTGTGGTAAATTCAATTGATTGGACATGATTTGGAAAGGCACACACCTGTCTATGTAAGGTCCCACACTTGACAGTGCATGTCAGAGCAAAAACCAAGCCATGAGGTTGAAGGAATTGTCCGTAGAACTCAGAGACAGGATTGTGTCGAGGCACAGATCTGGGGGAAGGGTACCAAAACATTTCTGCAGCATTGAAGGTCCCCAAGAACACAATGACCACCAAGACTCTTCCTAGAGCTGGCTGCCCGGTCAAACTGAGCAATCGTGGGAGAAGGGCCTTGGTAAGGGAGGAGAACAAGAACCCGATGGTCACTCTGACAGAGCTCTAGAGTTCCTCTGTGGAGATGGGACTTTAGAGTGACAACCATCTCTGCAGCACTCCACCAATCAGGCCTTTATGGTAGAGTGGTCAGACGGAAGCCACTCCTCAGTAAAATGTACATGACAGCCCGCTTGGAGTTTGCCAAAAGGCACCTAAAGACTCTCAGACCATGAGAAACAAGAATCTCTGGTCTGATGAAACCAAGATTGAACTATTTTGTCTGAATGCCAAGCGTCATGTCTGGTGGAAACCTGGCACGATCCCTACAGTGAAGGGTGGTGGTGGCAGCATCATGCTGTGGGGATGTTTTTCAGCTGCAGGGACTGGGAGGCTAGTCAGGATCGAGGCAAAGTTGAACGGAGCAAAGTACAGAGAGCTCCTTGATGAAAACCTGCTCCAGAGCGCTCAGGACCTCAGACTGGGGACGAAGGTTCACCTTCCAACAGGACAACGACCCTAAGCACACAGCCAAGACAACGCAGTAGTGGCTTCGGGACAAGTCTCTGAATGTCCTTGAGTGGCCCAGCCAGAGCCTGGACTTGAACCCGATCGAACATCTCTGGAGAGACCTGAAATTAGCTGCACAGCAACACTCCCCATCCAACCTGACAGAGCTTGAGAGAATCTGCAGAGAAGAATGGGAGAAACTCCCCAAATACAGGTGTGCCAAGCTTGTAGCGTCATACACAAGAAGACTCAAGGCTGTAATCGCTGCCAAAGGTGCTTCAACAAAGTACTGCGTAAAGGGTCTGAATACTTATGTAAATGTGATATTAAGTCTTTTTTTTTTCTTTGTCATTGTGGGGTATTGTGTGTCGATTGATGAGGGGGGAAAACGATTTAATCAAGCTTAGAATAAGGCTGTAACGTAACAAAATGTGGAAAAAGTCAAGGGGTCTGAATACTGTCCAAATGCACTGTACATGGGACGTGTGTGTGTGTGTGTGTGTGTGTGTGTGTGTGTGTGTGTGTGTGTGTGTGTGTGTGTGTGTGTGTGTGTGTGTGTGTGTGTGTGTGTGTGTGTGTGTGCGCGTGCGCATGCAGGAGTCTGTGAGTTTGTGTGTATTTTGTGTGACTAAGTGTTTGCTAAGGTGCAGGACAGAGTACCAGGTCCAGTAGACGGCTTGTGATTGCTGTTCAACAGTCTGATGGCCTGTTGCTGGAAGCTATTTCCAAGCCTCTTGGTCACAGCTCTGATGCACCTGTACAGTCTGCCAGACTGTTGCAGAGTGAACAGTCCGTGGCCCGGGTGGCTGAGGTCCTTAATGATCTTCTTGGCCTTCCTTCGACACTGAGTGCTGTAAATATCCTGGAGGGCAGGCAGCGTGCCCCGATAGTGCGCCAGGCTGACCGTACCACCCTCTGAAGAGCCATGCGGTTCAGGACTGTGCTGTTGTCATACCAGGCGTTGATGCAGCCCGACAGAATGCTCTCAATGGTGCATCCGTAGACGTTTGAGGGTCTTGGGGGCCATGCCAAATTTCTTCAACTGCCTGAGGTTGAGGCGCTGTTGTGCCTTCTTCACCACAGTGTCGATGTGATGGGACCATCGACCACCGTTGGTCCTTCTGTGATCAATCAGTTTTTACTCTGAGCTGTCATCTCACCTGGCATGGGTCCTGTCACATCTGCTCCCTGTGTGTGTGTGTGTGTTTTCCCAGTGGGTTAGGGATACTGGCTGCCCCGTTCCTGATCCACAGCTAGCCACAGCCTCACTACACTGCTCTGCCACGTGCTCTAGCAGTGCGGAACAAACAAATTATCCTCTTGCAATCTTTCCCATCTGTACTCGTAAAAATCTGGCAACCAAAGGTTATGCGTTTCGTTTGGAGACCCGAACTGCTCAGGAGCACAATGAGACAATCTGTTCCGTTGGTACCACGATGACATCAGAGTGAGGGGCCAGGAAACACTCTCCACAGATGGATAGGGCCTGGACCCTGTCTGAGAGGAGCTGGACACACACACACACACACACACACACACACACTCTGGGCTCCTCTCTGCACAGACCCACACCCAAAGTCACATCTCAAACTTGCACTGTAAGAATCTCTCCTCATGTTCAACAAGTAATAAGACAATGGGTGTGCCTGGATTGATGGATGTTTTGGTTAAGTTCAACTAATAGTTGACTTTAATTGTCAGTGTATATGTGCAATGAATTGAACCGTAAAAACAGCAGCCATCAACTATTATGGTCGAATAGATGAATGTGTATAACTCTCAATAGTCCAGACACAATCCCCCAAACTCGTTCAGTGTATGCGTGTCAGGGTTAGGGGGAGGTATAGAGGGCCCCTCTATCTCCGATTTCGCTAGAGGGGCCAAAGGGAGGTTGCCTGGCTTGTTGGGAAGCAAAAACAAATGTGGAATCTGGCTTTCATACAGACATCAATGATAAGAGACACCTCCCCTCTTCCCTCCCACTTATAATCCCGCTCTCTCCGCTCCCCCACTCCTCCACGGTTGGTTTGCCCCGAGCAGCGATGGGAGGACTTGGTCTCTCTCCAGGCCAGGAGCAGAGCCCATGGGGCCTCTAACATCTGCTATGGTAACCTTGTTTGCTATGGCAACAGGGCCAATAAAGAGAACTACTCTCACTGGTTTTCAGTGAGTGTTGTGTCAGCTCTAACAGGGGAGTTTCATGGGAGAAGAACCTATTATGTGTTTGTGGGGCTTTTGAATGTACCATACGTTTTCAGGTCTGCACATTAAGGGTGTGTGCATTAATAATGATAGTGGCTCATCGTTAAAGTGACCTCCCTTGAACTCTCGATATAAAAACGATTGTGTACGGTCGTGAAATACACACTCAGGGATAGTACATACTTATTTATGTATATGTAGATACAATAGACAGTCACACTGTACATATATCAGTGACCTCATCCAGTGACATACACCGCTCCCCTAAGCCAATATAACCATGAAGTCAACCTCCTCACCATAGATCAACCCAACAGAAATATCTACTGACACGTCTCTGCGGTGAGTCAGGCAGATCCATGGCTGTCCTCTCCTCTTATTTGGCCATAGAACCTTACTACTGGCGATTTTGGCATGTAAATCTTGGTGGGGCAAACCAAACAAAAAAAGTGGGATGCATGCCAGCAAAGCCACAACACAACACTAAACAATACATTAATTGTACTAGAACGGTGACAAACAGTGCCCACAAACTGTTAGGGCCTACATAAAGCTGTCCCAACAGCAGTCCCAACATTCTACCACTGCTACAGCTGGCTATCAGCAGAGTCTTGTCTGGCAGCGAAACAGTTCATTCAGCCTCATTTACTGCCTTAAAAAAAAACATGGCTGGCTTAAACAAATGTGGTTTCCAATGACAATTGAGATGTACAAACTATGGCATAAGGGGACGGCAAGCGGATAAGAGGCAATCCGTAATTTCGATTAAGACATGAGCGAGCTAGGACAGACGTAGTCAATATAACTATTTGTTTAGCACTTTTGAAATGTACATTAACAGAATTCAGAACGTGGGCCGTTCTTAGTGTTCTCCCTGTAAACCAAGTCAGTGTCACGATCGTCTAATGAGGGAGACCAAGGCGCAGCGTTGCGGGTGAACATATTATATTTATTCAACTGATCACACGATCAAAACAAAGAACGAAACGTGAAGTCCTTCGATACACAACCAAAAGGAACAAGAAACCACAAAACACAAAGTGCAAGACAAACAGTTAAATATGGCTCCCAATCAGAGACACCCAGCTGACACTCGTTGCCTCTGATTGGGAGTCACTCAGACCAACATAGAAAATTAAACATAGACTTACACACCCTGGCTCAACATAACATAGTCCCCAGAGCCAGGGCGTGACAGTACCCCCCCCCCAAAGGCGCGGACTCCGGCCGCGCCAAACAACCACAACAGGGGAGGGACCGGGTGGGCACTCCGCCTCGGCGGCGGATCCGGCTCCGGACATGACCCAGGCACGGGTTGTGCTGGACTGACGACGCACACCCCTGGCTTGATGCGTGGAGGAGGAACGGGCCGGACCGGGCTGACGAAGCGCACCCCTGACTTGGTGCGGGGAGCAGGAATGAGCCGGACCGGGCTGACGACGCGCACCACTGACCCGGTGCGGGGAGCTTGGACGGGCCGGACCGGGCTGGCGACGCGCACCACAGACTTGGTGCGGAGAGCAGGAACGGGCCGGACAGGGCTGACGACGCACACCACTGGCTTGGTGCGGGAAGCTTGGATGGGCCGGACTGGGCTGGCGACGCGCACCACAGACTTGGTGCGGAGAGCAGGAACGGGCCGTGCCGGACTGACGACGCACACCACTGGCTTGGTGCGGGAAGCTTGGATGGGCCGGACTGGGCTGGCGACGCGCACCACAGACTTGGTGCGGAGAGCAGGAACGGGCCGGGCTGGGCTGTCGACGCACACCGTAGGCTTTGTGCGTGGAGCAGGGACAGGCCGGGCTGGGCTGTCGACGCACACCACTGACTTGGTGGGAATGGCAGGAACAGGCCGGGCTGGGCTGACGACGCGCACCACTGACTTGGTGGGAATGGCAGGAACAGGCCGGGCCGGGCTGACGACGCGCACCACTGACTTGGTGGGAATGGCAGGAACAGGCCGGGTTGGGCTGACGACGCGCACCACTGACTTGGTGGGAATGGCAGGAACAGGCCGGACCGTACTGGGGACACACACCACTGGCCCCACGCAGGGATCAGGAACGGGCCGGACCGGACTGGTAACACACCCCAGTACCTCTCGCCGTGCCTCCACACTTTCCCTCTCCTCTGTGCCCAGTGGCCCCCCTAACCTGGCGGCCTTCTCTGCCAACGCTTTGCACCGCTCTAACCCGTACACCTGCTGGCCCGACGTCGTGAGCCCCCCCCTAAAAATTTCCTGGGGGTCTCTCCTCCCTCTTGCCAGACTCGCAATCATCTCCTCCCACGTCCATCCTCTCTCCTCGTCACGCTGCTTGATCCAGTCGAGGTTGCCACGGAGATCTGCCAGCGATGGCTCCTGAACACGCTGCTTGGTCTGGTTAAGGTGGTTTCTTCTGTCACGATCGTCTAATGAGGGAGACCAAGGCGCAGCGTTGCGGGTGAACATATTATATTTATTCAACTGATCACACGATCAAAACAAAGAACGAAACGTGAAGTCCTTCGATACACAACCAAAAGGAACAAGAAACCACAAAACACAAAGTGCAAGACAAACAGTTAAATATGGCTCCCAATCAGAGACACCCAGCTGACACTCGTTGCCTCTGATTGGGAGTCACTCAGACCAACATAGAAAATTAAACATAGACTTACACACCCTGGCTCAACATAACATAGTCCCCAGAGCCAGGGCGTGACAGTCAGAACCGTGGGGTAAATAAAGGGGGCATTTAAGCAGACAATGAAAGCTCTTACAATATTTGATGATTACATTTCTCTAAAACAGGTTATAGGCTACATGTGCACCACCAAGTCAGAACAGTAGGTGAAATTAAGAGGGGTAAATGGAGAAAAGTATTAGGGTGAGGCACATGGGCTACTAACCGCTTACTACACAACATACACTTAGTATTACTTTCTTAGCTACAGTATACATATCTCCCTGGCATACTACATCATTTATGCAGCAGCATCCAAGACATTAATCATTTGGACTCACCTTGTTGTGCTGTGCTCACTTGAACAGGAAGGTGGTGCGGCGGTCCTTCGTGGGCAAATTTGGTCATCAAAGTCTGGCATTCTCTGGATTTATGGTGCTTTCAAGCCAACTGGGAACTCTGGAAAAAAAACAAGGTCGAATCATGATGACGTCATTGATCTTCAGGTCGTAGCTCTAAAAGAGGCCCGGGTTCCGGATTTACAATTCCGAGTTGGATGACCGTTAAAAACGTATTTTCCCAGTCGGAGCTCGTTTTTTTCCGACTTCCCAGTTGTCTAGAACTCACTGAAGTAAAGTTTTCGCAGTTCCGAGTTAACAGTTGTTTTGAGCGTGGCACAAATCATGCTTCATTGACAGCATGGCCAATGTTGAATGTTTATCATTTTAAACTTGGAAAAGAGACCCTTAATCCCAGATTTGGGACCACACAGCCACTCCACTGAATAGCAGGCTAGTGATTGCTTTGCAATGCTTGCTTCCAAACCACTCATTGAATTTGCGAATTCGAACTTGTTGTGTAATGTTTATGTCCAAAGCTCTACCCTTGGACTTGGCTGTGACGTACTGTCCCCACGAGTGAACACTGAGCTAATCATGGCGCAACTAGAGAACATTACCAACACCTACGCTCCGTATTTTCCGCTGGCTGCCCCACCACCACAGAAAGTACTGAGCTAGGCTGAAACATCTGCAATTTGGAGCTGCCTTACTCAAGAAAGATAAAAAGAGACCATGTTTGTATGCGGCTTTATTAACTCAATGATTATTTTATTTATTTTTACATTGTTTGCAAACTGACATGTGACACGTATTAATGCCATAATAACATGCAATAATATTTTTTAGCTAAGAATGTGGGGCTCAAAACAGGTTGGGCTCTGCCTTGAATGACTGGTCGCCACTGCTACTAACCACAGTATCATGGGCCCACAGTGTAATTGCGGTTGATGGGTCAGGCCACAGCAAGGCAGAAGAGGCAGACCACAGCCAAGCTGCAGTGACAGGGGCCAGGCCAGGCCCCTGTCACAGCCACACTGCAACCCATGATTTAGTGGCCTATGGCGGCCCACGGCCGTGCCTTCTCGCCACACTGTGATATGTGCTAAAAGCCCGGAGCAGACAGGGTAGCATTGACTGTGGATGGCTGAGTATATTGAGGGGATTGTGGCCACTGTCTCACACAAGGTCAGTGGTGTGACTTTCACTGGTTTTCAGGCTCAATGCTCCAAGACCTCCAAAACAAAACACACTCCTACAGGAAAGAATAAAAGGTGTGTGTTTATGTGGAGTGGAAGTTTTTGTGTGTTTGTGTGTGGGGGGGGGGGGCTGAGAGCAAGCTCGTGTGGTGGTCTGACACAGTAGTGGAGTGAGGGGCTAATGGAGGGGCTTGGCTTGGCTGGGGGGGTAGGTATGATTTCTCACTCAGCCCTCAGCTGTGTGGTGCCCACTGAAGCCTCCCTCCCAGACGAGCTTAACACATTCTATGCTTGCTTCGAGGCAGACAATACCGAGCCATCCAGGAAGGCTCCGGACGACCAGGTGCTTTCGCTCTCCAAAGCTGACTTGAGGAAAACTCTCAAAATAATAAATACTCACAAAGCCGCCGGACCAGACGGCACCCTTGTGTGTGCTCTGACCAGCTGGTGGGCGTCTTCTCAGACCTTTTCAACTTGCCCCTGTCCCAGGTTGTAGTCCCCACTTTCTTCAAGGACACGACCATCGTCCCGTCGCACTCACTCCGGTCATCATTAAGTGTTTTAAGAGGCTGGTCATGGCCCATGTCAAGGCCAGAATGGCACACTGGACACTCCAATTTGCCTACCGCTCCAATAGATCCACGGGAGATTCCATTTCCATTGCTATTCACACGGCCCTAACACATCTGGACAAGAGGAACACCTATTTGAGAATGCTGTTCATTGACTACAGTTCATTATTCCAAAACTCCATCCCACCAAAACAGGCTTTAATTTCAGGCAGTCTTTTCAAACGGCTCTTACACTAAAAGGGCATTATCAATTTCACGGTATTATTCCAACCTCATAGTGTGGAAATGTGTATATAAAACATAGGACATTCACATTTTTGACTGCACTGGGCCTTTAAACATTGAATTCATGCCCAGCTAAGCCAATTAAAATGTATACCCTGCTCTGCACAATGTCAATTGTAGCACATTTTACAGGGCTTAGTGTGCAGCTCTGGACACACACTATCACTGCGGCCAGTTGGCAGCTATTAATCACGGAAAATATTGAGGTAACGCTTTAAACTCGTTGACGATTCTAACTAACTAGAACTAGCTAACTTTCTAATCCTTACAAAGAGGTTGGCTAACATCCTCATCTGTGGTTGGCAGAATGTTCAAATCTTGAATTCATCATCGCAATAGAAGAAAAAGGAAGTTATTTAGATAAATAATGTGTTGTGGTGTGTTCACAAGCTCCGATTATGCCATAGCGTTGGGTAGATGATAATTGTTCCAGTTATAGGGCTTTACAAACCACACTCGTTGCCACCCACATCAGACAGTGTTTAAACTGTTAACTTGCAGTGTAAAGTCAGTGACGGTTAGCCATACACAGATTTCTTTATATGTGTGTTTTGCAAAACAGTGTTTTGACAACTTTTTAAGGGTTGTGGCCATAGAAATGTACACGACATAGGCTAAGTTTACATCTTTGAGCCAGTGTCCAAAAACAGTGGTTATCTTCAGGTACTGTACCATATCTCAGTAAACCTGCTTTTAACAACTTGTACACCATGAGACAAGCACAGGGCTTCCGCTTGTGTCAGAGTAGAAGAATACATGTGTCTTTGTCAGTGAAACTAGATAACCCAGCTGAGGGGTATTGACGGTTGTGGAGGACGGCCAGTCCTATCAGATGGAGCGTTAGCCTGCATTCTGGAGCCTGGGTGACAATGAGTTTGGACTCTAGAATGCCAGCTCACACACTAGCTCATCTGCCCATGGGAACAATGCTGGAAATACTCCACATTTGGATAGATAATTCATATCAAATGATGTTCAAAATGTACTTACTCGTTGTGAATCAGCATTCTAGGGTAGGCGTAAAGCAACATTTATCAGTTATCTTAAAAATGTCCACTCTGGCACCAACATATTGCTACACAATAGCAAGTGTAGATCCAATAAGCCTATAGCAACCGTAGACTCCAACAATAACAAAACATGATAAAATAGGCCTATAACCCATTGACCTCATATAAACTCACATGGATAAACATTTTCCTACAGTTTCACTTGACTTTACCAACATCCAGGCTTGCCTGCAACAGCTAACCAATTTTATTTTTCTTAAAACTGCATTGTTGGTTAAGGGCTAAAAGAGTGCCGAGCTACTTTATGAAAAGAAAGTAACACTAAATAAAGAAGTGTTTAAGCTCTCCATTCTGTGTATACAAAGTATACAAAGGCCTTGGATCAAGGCTACATCCACTATATAAACAAAAGTATGTGGACACTCCTTCAAATTAGTGGATTCGGCTATTTCAGCCACACCAGTTGATGACAGGTTTATAAAATCGAGAACACAACAATGCAATCTCCATAGACAAACATTGGCAGTAGAATGGCCTTACTGAAGAGCTCTGTGACTTTCAACGTGGCACCGTCATAGGATGCCACCTTTCCAACAAGTCAGTTCGTCAAATTTCTGCCCTGCTAGAGCTGTCCCAGTCAACTGTAAGTGCTGTTATTGTGAAGTGGAAACTTCTAGGACCAACAAAGGCTCAGCCGCAAGGTGGTAGGCCACACAAGCTCACAGAACGGGACCGGCGAGTTCTGAAGCACGTAGTGCGTAAAAATGGTCTGTCCTCGGATGCAACACTCACTACCGAGTTCCAAACTGCCTCTGGAAGCAACGTCAGCACAAGAACTGTTCGTCGGAAGCTTCATGAAATGGGTTTCCATGGCCGAGCAGCCGCACACAAGCCTAAGATCACCATGCGCAATGCCAAGCGTCACTGGAGTGGTGTAAAGCTCGCCGCCATTGGACTCTGGAGCAGTGGAAACGCGTTCTCTGGAGTGATGAATCACGCTACCAGCCCCAATGCATAATGCCAACTGTAAAGTTTGGTGGAGGAGGAATAATGGCCTGGGGCTGTTTGTCATGGTTCGGGCTAGGCCCCTTGGTTCCAGTAAAGGAAAATCTTAACGCTACAGCATACAATGACATTCTAGACGATTCTGTGCTTCTAACTTTGTGGCAACAGTTTGGGAAAGGCCCTTTCCTGTTTCAGCATGACAATGCCCCTATGCACAAAGCGAGGTCCATACAGAAATGGTTTGTCGAGATCGGTGTGGAAGAACTTGACTGGCCTGCACAGAGCCCCGACCTTAACCCCATCGAACATCTTTGGGATGAATTGGAATGCCGGCAGCGAGCCAGGCCTAATCGCCCAACATCAGTGCCCGACCTCACTAATGCTCTTGTGGCTGAATGGAAGCAAGTCCCCGCCGCAATGTTCCAACATCTAGCGGAAAGCCTTCCCAGAAGAGTGGACACTGTTATAGCAGCAAAGAGGGGACCAACTCCATATTAATGCCCATGATTTTGGAATGAGATGTTCGACAAGCAGGTGTCCACATACTTTTGGTAATGTAGTGTATCTTAGCAATAGTAGCAGGTCTACATGTTGATTCATGTTTGTTTCTCTCACTCAGATGAAGTTCACTGTCAAGATGCCACTTATGCAACTGATACACCTTATACTGATGCCCCAGGTGCTGCACCCACAGATGCAACCGGTAAGATCTTAATAAGATCCCTGACCCTGACCAAAGTCCACATCAAAGCTTTGAAGTCAGTAGTTAGGCCTATATGATATGGAGGATCAAAGGAGATGACAATGGATCATCATGATTTTAAGATTGGCTCTCATTACACTATTACAATTATAGGAACATAATATTGATAGAAGTAGAGATTGCGTATAGCTCTGGATAATGAATATAAGGTAGAGTAATGAGTATAATACCTTTTCATTAACCATTGATCAATCATCTATAAGTGAATTACATTCCACCCATTGGTAATGCATAACATTTAGAACCTCAGCAGATCCAGTAGGTCTAGTGCTCAGAGTTCTAACTATCACACTTCTGCCGGTTTAGGAGTCACAGCCCTCGCAGACGACACCCAAGGTACTGATGCTTATTAATATTTTATCTGATAGTCCAATTACTTTTTGTTCTTCATCTCCTTCTCTCTATTTAAACAAAATCTAACTAGATACTAATTATGTTGATAGAAAAAGATGTTGATAAATCCGAACACGACCCGTCCCCAATAACAATCTTACTCCCAAACTAACGTTTTTTTTAAATGTAATTTTTTTAGTCATTTAGCAGACGCTCTTATCCAGAGCGACTTACAGTTAGTGAGTGCATACATTTTCATACTGATCCCCCGTGGGAATCGAACCCACAACCCTGGCATTGCGCCATGCTCTACCAGCTGAGCTACACGGGACTTCAATGCACTTGACCATAAGTTTGGTCACTTCCTTTTCACAACTGTCGGTTTGTTATTATAAGTTGTCCTGTCTACCTGTCCAGTCTGTTCATCTCTACCAGTACCTGTTGCATGTTTGTCTTGTATGTTTGTTTTCTCCGTCACTTCTATTGTCTTCCATCAGGTGACTGGGTTAGGATAGGTCAAAAACAAGGGTTGTGGGTGGGCATGTGGGTGGGATTGTGAGGATTCCGGAGGGTGGTCAAGGGGACTGGGTATTCGGAGCTGCTTCACTTGCGTATAAAATGTATATTTTCAATAAAAATGTTTTTAAAAACAGGTACTGATGCCACCGTCGAACCCCAAGCCCCTGTAGACGACACAGCCACTACCGTCGCTGACTCCACAGCTGACGACACTCCTGGGACCAGTGCTCCAGTATCAGACCAGGACACTGCCTTCACGTCCACGGTGCCAGAGAATGACCTCTTAGCAAGAGGTGACACCTCTGGAACCACAGCTGGACCTGGTGTCGACACACAGGGCACTGAAGCTACTGATTCCCCGGTTGCACTTGTTGTACCTGAGAAAGAGGCCATTCTTGTTCTTGTGAGTAATACCTAACTACATTATGGTGGGGAATGCCTACAATGCATTTAGATGCTGTATCATATTGAAATGCTAAAAGAAGGCTCAAGACAGTAAATGTATTTTCTTTCAATTCCCTGTATCATAAGTCAATGTAAAGGGAATGTAGCAGATTATTAGTGAATGGAGAGGTAAATTTACAAATCTGATGTCAATTTTTGAGTGAAAGCTTTAGGCCGCCTCTGTTTCTGCAGCCCATTGTTGAGTGTGTGGACAAGGAGGCAGTGAAGGACAAGGACACAGTCAAGGTGGAGCTTTCTTCAGAAACTAGCTGTGTGAGTATCAACATGTTTTATTGTTATTATGAAATACATCCTTATGGACTTTCCCCATGCCCTATTAGCCTATGTGGTGTACCACCCGACCCAGCTCTCATCTGTCACAGTACAGTACTGTATGGTTTATGGCCATTAACAAGGGTATCTCTGGTACAGTTGCCCTCCCCAGCCTCTACCAGTGTGTACCGTGCAGGGGTCGCTGGCAACTGACTAGGCATCCCCCTTTCCCTTTCCATAAAACGAGATCCACTCCAAAGAATTGAAAAATCTCTCAATGAGAAAAGTCTGGTAATGTGGTTTGTGGTTTCCCAAGAGAAACAGCCCCTTTTTCTGAAGTACCAGTCAACACTCCCTATAAATGGCAGCAGCTAATAATAACACAATTATTATAAACACACATTAGTCTCACTAGAGGCTTCAAATGTCAATCACAAACAGACCTAGAAATAGAAATAGAAATGCAGTGGTTGCCAAGAGTGAGTCGTGGTTGCCAAGAGTGAGTCGTGGTTGCCAAGAGTGAGTCGTGGTTGCCAAGAGTGAGGCGCGACGAAGAAAGGTGACACCTTACGAGTTCCAACCCAACTTTGCTATTTATTGACTTTTTTCGTATTTATCTATACTTTTTTATACAGAAAGTTCATACTATTATTACATATGACCAAGCACTTCTGGACATCAGATCGGCAGTTACTAACATCGATTTCGACTTCAAATCCGACTTAATCTCCGACTAAGCTGTTCCCTTGTTCATGTATGGCCTTAGCCCAAATTACAGATGATTGGCTACAGAGTTTGGATGTCAGGAAGTTAGTGGGTGCAGTGTTGTTAGACATTAGTGTTTATTTCGATGTAATTGATCATGAACTATTGATAGGTAAACTCAAGTGTTATGGATTCACATCCACTGCTCTATCCTGGATGGAAAGCTACCTATCCAGGAGAAGACAGAGTTTTCTTTCATTAATGGACGTTTCTCAGACAGTATACATCTAAGCTGTGGGATTCCGCAAGGCAGCTGTCTAGGCCCCCTCTACTACATTTGTACTAATGATTTACCATCTGTAATTGAAAAAGCAAGTGTGGTAATGTATGCTGATGACTACAATGTATAGTGCTGCATCAGCACATAATGAGTTAACTGATGTACTGAACAGTGAATTAAGAACTGTGAGTGGGTTGCTAAGAACAAATTGGTGTTAAACATTTCTAAGACCATTAGTATTGTGTTTAGCCTTAGAAATATGCTTGCTGCTGATGCGCAATTAAACTTTTCAATGGCTGGGGTGCCTGTAGAACAATAGAAAAATACCAAACTACTTGCCATCACATTGGACGCACCTCTCATTGCTTTCTGTTGAAAGTAAATTACTCTCTAGTCTTTAGATTTTTCTCAAATGCAATCCTGTTCAAGAAACCCCATTTATTTCTCTAACCAATTAGTGTATACCGGCAATAGACATAATCACCAAACCAGACAGGCGAGATTGGGGCATCTGATACCCCCCAGACCTAGGACAAATCTCCTCAAAGCAACAGTTACTGTACATACAGAGTCATAACTGAATGGAACTCCCTACCAACTAATATTTCCCAAGTGAAAAATGTATTCACATTGAAGAAAACATTTAAAGGTACATCTACTAAGATTGACCATATGACTGGACAGATACTGACCGCTGAATATACGTATTGACTGTTAAATGTTACCTTTCAGGTATTTTAAATGTCTATAATGTCTACTTGTTATTGTTTTTTAAATGTATGTAAATTGTAAAGTATTTTTGTCTGTAATGTTTTTTTCGTTATGTGTCGGACCCCAGGACGTCTAGCTGTCATCATGGCATCAGCTAATGGGGATCCAAATCAAATCCAAATCAAATCATACTGGACCCCATTCCTTTGTTTCATGGGCTACCAAAACGATGCAGGCGTAGATGCGGTAGATGGGCCGACGTCCTGGTGAGACTGAAACGAAGAGAAAACCGACTGGCACTCCCCTCCGTTCTATTGGCTAATGTCCAGTCACTTGAGAATTAGATGGATGAGCTTCGTTTGAGAGTCTCCTATCAGAGAGATTTGAAAAGCTGCAATATTATATGCCTTGCAGAGACATGGCTGGATGACTCTATGTACGTAGAACTTGGTGGTTTCTCCATGCAGCAGCATCAATTGAATGATGGCTGCCTTGGGCAAGTCCAAAGGCGGAGGGATGTGCCTCTTAATAAACAACAACTGGTGCGCTGCTTCCAGTGTGAAGGAAATCTTGAGCTTTTGCTCACCTGATATAGAATACCTCATGGTAAGCTGCAGACCCTTTTATCTACCAACAGTTCTCATCTGTAATTATCACAGCTGTCTACATCCCTCCACAAGCCAAAACCACTTTGGCACTCAAATAACTATATGGGGCCATAAACAAAGAAGAACTGTAAGAAACCACTCATCCAGAGGTAGCGCTTCTGGTGGACGGAGACTTTAACGCAGGGAGACTTAAAACCGTTCTACCTCGCTTCTACCAACATGTCTCATGCGCCACTAGGGGCGTAAAACTCTACCACTTTTATTCTACCCACAGAAATGCATACAATGCCCTCCCTCATCCTCCCTTCGACCAATTTGACCACGACTATATTCTCCTGCTTCCTGTTAACAAACAAAAGCTCAAACAGGAAGTACTAGTGACACGCTCAATACGGAAGTGGTCCGATGAAGCAGACGCGAAACTACGAGACTGTTTTGCTACAACAAACTGGGATATGTTCCAGGATTCATCTGATAGCATTGAGGATTTGACCACATCAGTCACGGGCTTCATCAATAAGTGAATAGACGACGTAGTCCCCACAGTGACTATACGAACATATCCAAACCATGGATTACAGGCAATATCAGCGGTGACTAAAGGCTAGAGGAACGGGACACGGATATGGACGCACACAAGAGAGCCCGGTACGACCTCCAAGACATTAAACATGCAAAAGGACAAAATAGGAGGAAAGTGGAATTCTATTACACCATCTCCGACGCTCGTCTTATGTGGCAGGGCTTGCAGACGATAACGGATTACAAAGGGAAACCCAGCCGTGAGATGCCCAGCGATGCAGAACTCCCAAACAAGCCAAATGCCTTTTATGCTCGCTTCGAGGAGTACAACACTGAGTCTTGGGTGAAAGTCCCGGTTCTTCCGGATGACTTTGTGATCTCGCTCTCCGTGGACGACGTGAGTAAAACTTTTAAACATGTTAAAACTCACATACCTTCTCAAAGCATGCGCAGACCAGCTGGCAATTGTTTTCACAGACAATTTCAAGCTGACCACCATTGTCCCTGTTCCCAAGAACTCCAAGGTAACCTTTCTAAATGACTATTGCACTGTAGCACTCATCTGTAATTATGAAGTGCTTTGAAATGCTGTTCATGGCACACATCAACACCATCATCCAAGACACCCTGGACCCACTCCAATTCGCATACCGCCCCAACAGATCCACAGATGACGCAATCTCAATTGCACTTCACAATGCCCTCTCCCACCTGGACAAGAGTGGAAATAACTATGTAAGAATGCTATTCATAGACTACATTTAAGCGTTCAACACCATTGTCCCCTCCAAGCTCATCACCAAGCTGAGGACCCTGGGACTGAACACCTCCCTCTGCAACTGGATCCTGGACTTCCTGACAGGTGGTGAGGTAGGCAACAACACCTTCGCCACACTGACCCTCAACACGGGGGCCCCTCAGGGGTGTGTGCTTAGTCCCCTCCTGTAGTCCCTGTTCAACCATGACTGCGTGGCCACACACGACTAGGGCTGTGACGGTCATGACATTTTGTCAGCCGGTGATTGTCAAGCAAATATCTGCCGGTCTCACGGTAATTGACCATTAATAAACATAAACACGTTTAGCATCTCCTGGCTTCCACGCATAGCCTACAAGCCACTGATGCAGACCTTTGGAACATCTACATTTTTAAAAGTATATCTAAATCCATTTAGTATGGCCTACACCATCACAATAAATCCATTATTTATTTTAGACAGGTCTAAAGAAACATGATATGAAGAAAATGTAGTCTATTTCAGAAGAACAGAATAGCATACTCTGAGTTGTCCTTCATGATATAGCTATGCATTATGGCTGTGGGCTACACTAGTTCATTTAACAGACAAGCTTTGCTTAGAATTCCGTGACATTATTTTTTATTATTTTAAGGTATGAAGAATACAATTGAACATATCTTTAAAAAATAAATAGGATATTTTCTCCAAATGTGGCTATTCTGTGTTGAGTGGTTAACAGAGAAACTGGTCCTCCTATATGCTTAATTTAGAGTTATTTATGCAACTTTAGTTGTGATACAAACGTTGGGCTATATGTTTAGATTTTTAATACATTTTAAGGCTGCATGATGGGACTAATGATGATATGAAAAAAGTAACTTGAAAGGCATGAGCTTTGATTTTATTTAGTATGCAAGTTGCACACACTTCATCAGTCTCTCATTCACAATTTGACAAGCACTTGATAATATTCTCACCAGGCCTCGAATTTCCTGACAGCATCCCCCTTGCGTGGCCATAATGCCCCCTAAAAAATCTATGTATTTTGCAGCCAAAGTTGCCGTTGTGCACTTGGGTTGAATATAATAATTATATTTCCCTTCTCCCAGCTGCCGTGCTCCAAAGCACCTCTCACTCACATGGCTCTCCAAGATATCTCAATTCTTATTAGCAAATGCCTGTCACGTGATCATGTCCTTCTCACAGGCATTTCAGCTAAGAAGTAGGCTACAAGTGAATGAAGACCAACACATCGGGGACCCAACTGCGCGCGTCCCTCTTATCGAATTCCGAGGCACATATTGAAGATGTTAGAACTGTCCACATTTAGCCTACTTTTAAATCAGCCAACAAGATTAGTAGGCCTAACGAACAGCAAAAGCACTAGCCTATGTCAATCTACAATCCCCCATAGTATAAAAGTTGACCTATTCTATATTCTATTGGTCAACTTGTCCTTCTGTGCAATTAATAAATGTTCCAAACATACTCTGGGACAGTTGTGGGATGTGATAGATCACAAATTAATACAACCACTCGCATCAAAAAAAAGTTTAAAAGCAATGAGGCTGATGCAACAGATCAGAACGTGTAGCTTAAAATGTTGATAAACTATTTGGCTATTTCTTCACATTATAAGCGCAGCAATGCGCACACGGCAGTAGGCTATAAGCGTTAATGCTCCGAAATGCAAACAATTAGCGGGAAAACACTGTTCTCGAAAGTGATGGCAAATGTGATTATGCATGTAATGCTTTATTATAAAGGTGCATTTTTATGGTGAAAATGATCTTCCCCAAAACTGACAAAGACATGATCAGTCTATAATTTTAATGGTAGGTTTATTTGAACAGTGAGAAACAGAAATTACAAAAAAATCCAGAAAAACGCATGTCAAAAATGTTATACATTTATTTGCATTTTAAGGAGGGAAATAAGTATTTGACCCCTCTGCAAAACATGACTTAGTACTTGGTGGCAAAACCCTTGTTGGCAATCACAGAGGTCAGATGTTTCTTGCAGTTGGCCACCAGGTTTGCACACATCTCAGGAGGGATTTTGTCCCACTCCTCTTTGCAGATCTTCTCCAAGTCATTAAGGTTTTGAGGCTGACGTTTGGCAACTCGAACCTTCAGCTCCCTCCACAGATTTTCTATGGGATTACGGTCTGGAGACTGGCTAGGCCACTCATTTTACATTTACATTTTAGTCATTTAGCAGACGCTCTTATCCAGTTAGTGAGTGCATACATTCTTTTTTTACTTTTTCATACCCCCCGTGTGAATCGAACCCACAACCCTGGCGTTGCAAACGCCATGCTCTACCAAACTGAGCTACATCCCTGCCGGCCATTCCCTCCCCTACCCTGGGCCAATTGTGCGCCGCCCCTGGGTCTCCCGGTCGCGGCCGGCTACGACAGATTCGAACCAGGATCTCTAGTGGCACAGCTATCACTGCAATGCAGTGCAATAGACGACTGCGCCACTCGGGAGGCCCACTCCAGGACCTAAATGTGCTTCTTCTTGAGCCACTCCTTTGTTGCCTTGGCCGTGTGTTTTGGGTCATTGTCATGCTGGAATACCCATCTACGACCCATTTTCAATGCCCTGGCTGAGGGAAGGAGGTTCTCACCCAAGATGTGACGGTACATCGTCCGTTTGATGCGGTGAAGTTGTCCTGTACCCTTATCAGAAAAACACCCCCAAAGCATAATGTTTCCACCTCCATGTTTGACGGTGGGGATGGTGTTCTTGGGGTCATAGGCAGCATTCCTCCTCCTCCAAACACGGCGAGTTGAGTTGATGCCAAAGAGCTCGATTTTGGTCTCATCTGACCACAACACTTTCACCCTGTTATCCTCTGAATCATTCAGATGTTCATTGGCAAACTTCAGACGGGCCTGTATATGTGCTTTCTTGAGAAGGGGGACCTTGCGGGCGCTGCAGGATTTCAGTCCTTCACGGCGTAGTGTGTTACCAATTGTTTTCTTTGTGACTATGGTCCCAGCTGCCTTGAGATCATTGACAAGATCCTCCCGTGTAGTTCTGGGCTGATTCCTCACCGTTCTCATGATCATTGTAACTCCACGAAGTGAGATCTTGCATGGAGCCCCAGGCCGAGGGAGATTGACAGTTATTTTGTGTTTCTTCCATTTGCGAATAATCGCACCAACTGCTGTCACCTTCTCACCAAGCTGCTTGGCGATGGTCTTGTAGCCCATTCCAGCCTTGTGCAGGTCTACAATCTTGTCCCTGACATCCTTTGGTCTTGGCCATGGTGGAGAGTTTGGAATCTGATTGATTGATTGCTTCTGTGGACAGGTGACTTTTATACAGGTAACAAGCTGAGATTAGAAGGACTCCCTTTAAGAGTGTGCTCCTAATCTCAGCTCATTACCTGTATAAAAGACACCTGGGAGACAGAAATCTTTCTGATTGAGAGGGGGTCAAATACTTATTTCCCTCATTAAAATGCAAATCAATTTATAACTTTTTTGACATGCTTTTTTCTGGATTTTTTTGTTGTTATTCTGTCTCTCACTGTTCAAATAAACCTACCATTAAAATTATAGACTGATCATTTCTTTGTCAGTGGGCAAACGTACAAAATCAGCAGGGGATCAAATTCTTTTTTCCCTCACTGTATGTGTGCCAGTTAAGCTCTACACCGGTTATAAAGTGGATTAATGTGCTTAATTTTAAGAAGTTACTTGGCCACTTTAGTTGTGATACAAACCTTATCAAAATATATACAGTTGAAGTCGGAAGTTTACATACACTTAGGTTGGAGTCATTAAAACCACTCCACACATTTCCTGTTAACAAACTATAGTTTTGGCAAGTCGGTTAGGACATGGTCTTCCAAATGGACAATGACCCCAAGCATACTTCCAAAGTTATGGCTTAAGGACAACTAAGTCAAGGTATTGGAGTGGCCATCACAAAGCCCTGACCTCAAAATGTGTGGGCAGAACTGAAAAAGCGTTTGCGAGCAAGGAGGCCTAAAAACCTGACTGTTACACCAGCTCTGTCAGGAGGAATGGGCCAAAATTCACCCAACTTATTGTGGGAAGCTTGTGGAAGGCTACCCGAAACGTTTGACCCAAGTTAAACAATTTAAAGGCAACGCTACCAAATACTAATTGAGTGTATGTAAACTTCTGACCCACTGGGAATGTGATGAAAGAAATAAAAGCTGAAATAAATCCTTCTCTCTACTATTTTTCTGACATTTCACATTCTTAAAATAAAGTGGTGACCCTAACTGACCTAAAACAGGGAATTTTTACTAGGATTAAATGTCAGGAATTGTGAAAAACTGAGTTTAAATGTATTTGGCTAAGGTGTATGTAAACTTCCGACTTCAACTGTAGGTGTATGGGCTAGGCTACATGAGGTGGGTGACTATGATTTGAAAAAGTCGCAAAAAATAGGCATGCACTGTTTCTTGCCTTACTGCACAAGCTGGGCATCATTCACAAGTGATAATACATCCTTCACAAGTTATAGGCTAATATTATCACCCATCTGACTATTGTTAATTTAATGTTGTCTTTACATATGCTAAATAATATGTGTGAAATTAATTTTGATTTAGAATGAACCATTATCATGCACCTGTCTCGGAACAGGGGCATGGGGGAAAAAATTAATGTAATCTATCCACTTAAATATCGAATGGAGGACGCTTTTCCGGTGATTTAATTTTCATGACAGCCAGATAGGCTATACTGCTGTTGTAAAGCGAAGCAATGTGCTTAATATTAGGAAAGTAGAGAAATAAATATAGAAGGCCTAGCCTATAGAAAGCTGATGTGCTCCTTCGCCATCAAAACTGCATAGCCTATAGAAATGTTGCGCAACATGAGCTCATGAGCTCTCATTAAGTGTTTGATTAGATTTTCGATTTACATTTGCGTTGATGGCAGAGTGATTAGAGGGACAATGGAGTGCTGAGTACCAGACAGGTAGCAAGTTTGGTAGGCTGCTAATGACCATCAGCAGCATCAGAGCTTGGAGAAGCCTAATTACCGTGACTAAACGGTCACATGGAATTTGACTGCAGTCATGACTCGTGACCGCCAGTGTGGCAGTAATACGGTCACCGTGACAACCCTACGCACGACTCCAACACCATCAAGTTTGCTGATGACACGAAGGTGGTAGGCCTGATCACTGACGGCGATAAGACTGCCTACAGGGAGGAGGTCAGAGACTTAACAGTGTGGTGCCAGGACAACAGCTTCTTCCTCAATGTCAGTAAGACCAAGGAGCTGATCATGGACTACAGGAGAAAGAGGGCAGAACACGCCCCCATCCACATCGACAGGGCTGTAGTGGAGCGGGTCGAGAGCTTAAAATTCCTTGGCGTCCACATCACTAAGGACTTAACATGGTCCACACACACCCGCACAGTCATGAAGAGGGCAAGACGGCACGTCTTCCCAATCAGGAGGATGAAAAGATTTGGCATGGGCCCTAAGATCCTCAAAAAGTTATACACTTGCACCAGAGCATCTTGACTGGCTGCGTCACCGCTTGGTATGTGAAATGCACCGCCCTCGACCGCAAAGCGCTACAGAGGTTGGTACGGACAGCCCAGTACATCACTGGGGCCAAACTCCCTGCCATCCAGGACCTCTATATCAGGCGGTGTCAGAGGAAGGCCTGAAATATTGCCAAAGACCAAAGCCACCCAAACCATTGACTGTTCACTCTGCTACCATCCGGCAAACGTTACCGGAACATTGGCTTCCGGACCAACAGGTTCCAAGACAGCTTCTACCCCCAAGCCATAAAACTGCTTAATAGCTGGTCTGGGTAACCATTTAATTATCTGCACTAACCCTATTTTGCACTGACTCTATGCACAATCATAAGACTATATATACAGTCGTGGTCAAAAGTATTGGTCTTCACAAAGTTCGCTGCTTCATTGTTATGAGATATTTTTGTCAGATGTTACTATGGTATACTGAAGTATAATTACAAGCGTTCCATAAGTGTCAAAGGCTTTTATTGACAATTACATTAAGTTTATGCAAAGAGTCAATATTTGCAGTGTTGACCCTTCTTTTTCAAGACCTCTGCAATCCGCCCTGGCATGCTGTTAATCAACTTCTGGGCCACATCCTGACTGATGGCAGCCCATTCTTGCATAATCAATGCTTGGAGTTTGTCAGAATTTGTGGGGTTTTGGTTGTCCACCCGCCTCTTGAGGATCGACCACAAGTTCTCAATGGGATTAAGGTCTGGGGAGTTTCCTGGCCATGGACCCAAAATGTTGATGTTTTCTTCCCAAAGCCACTTAGTTATCACTTTTGCCTTATGGCAAGGTGCTCCATCATGCTGGAAAAGGCATTGGTCATCACCAAACTGTTCTTGGATGGTTGGGAGAAGTTGCTCTCGGAGGATGTGTTGGTACCATTCTTTATTCATGGCTGTGTTCTTAGGCAAAATTGTGAGTGAGCCCACTCCCTTGGTTGAGAAGCAACCCCACACATGAAGGGTCTCAGGATGCTTTACTGTTGGCATGACACAGGACTGATGGTAGCGCTCACCTTTTCTTCTCCGGACAAGGTGTTTTTCTGGATGCCCCAAACAATCGGAAAGGGGATTTATCAGAGAAAATGACTTTACCCCAGTCCTCAGCAGTCCAATCACTGTACCTTTTGCAGAATATCAGTCTGTCCCTTATGTTTTTCCTGGAGAGAAGTGGCTTCATTGCTGCCCTTCTTGACACCAGGCCATCCTCAAAGTCTTCGCCTCACTGTGCATGCAGATGCACTCACACCTGCCTGCTGCAATTCCTGAGCAAGCTCTGCACTGGTGGTGCTCCGATCATGCAGCTGAATCAACTTTAGGAGACGGTCCTGGCGCTTGCGGGACATTCTTGGGCGCCCTGACGCCTTCTTCACAACAATTGAACCTCTCTCCTTGAAGTTCTTGATGATCCAATAAATGGTTGATTTAGGTGCAATCTTACTAGCAGCAATATCCTTGCCTGTGAATACCTTTTGGGCAAAGCAATGATGACAGCACATGTTTCCTTGCAGGTAACCATGGTTAACAGAGGAAGAACAATGATTTCAAGCACCACCCTCCTTTTAAAGCTTCCAGTCTGTTATTCTAACTCAATCAGCATGACAGAGTGATCTCCATCCTTGTCCTCGTCAACACTCTAACCTGTGTTAATGAGAGAATCACTTACATGATGGCAGCTGGTCCTTTGGTGGCAGGGCTGAAATGCAGTGGAAATGTTTTTTTGGGATTAAGTTCATTTTCATGGCAAAGAGGGACTTTGCAATTAATTGCAATTCATCTGATCACTCTTCATGACATTCTGGAGTATATGCAAATTGCCATCATCGAAACTGAGGCAGCAGACTTTGTGAAAATTAGTATTTGTGTCAGGACAAATAAATAAATAATGAGCATGGCCTTATTTCTATTACAGCATGTTGGATGACTGTCATTCCTATTCCATTCACCCAGTTCAATGTAACATCGATAGGTTTAGGCTACTACATGATACTTACATTTTTCCTGTACCCATCATGACGTTGCTACAACCTAGCCTATGAATCAAAGTTTACAACGTAGGTGCACACAAGTTGAGAGAGAAATTTGAGATGACAGACAGTGACACATGGACAGACAGTGACACATTCAATACCGCCTTGCACACTCTTGCCTGCATCTAGCATTTCTAGGGTGTAATCATTAGTCCAACAGTTGCAAACAAGAGTTTCTATTGGAAGAATTCAGGTATTTTCATCCCCGTTTTGTTTGCTTCCGTTTAAGAAACGTTTTTTAACAGAATCTGCAGAATGAATACACTCCTGATCACGCATTAACACAGTTCACTTTCATAGCAACCACATTGTATTCCCTCTCACCTTTTCCCATCGTTTGTGGACTTCAATGAACAACACATCAGCTGTATGTGACCAGGCGAAAAACCTTTCCAAGCCAAACCATGTCATAACCGCTAACGTTACACATAGCCTACATCGTTGTCCCCATATTTGTTAAAGTAACGTCCTAGTCAACATAGTTAATAGAACTAATGCGTTAGTACAATCATGCAGTAACGTTACAGTGTATAGTCAGTAAGCAGTTACACCGGTGGTCCCCGGTGGCAATAAATTAATAAAACCAAAACTTGGAAGAGTTCCAGTGTTGTGTTGGATAGTCATAGCCAGCTAGCTAACATATAGCATCCCTCTGTTTGAGCGCAGAGTGTTTGAGTAACTAAACTAGCAAGCTGCATTTGCTAGCTGAGTAAGTGAAACTGAAAGTGAAAAGAAATGACCATCTCTCTCTCTCTCTTGCTTCTTTCATTTTGGAAGAAATTCATTTGTTGAAAACTGTTAAACTATTGTCTTTCTCTCTCTTTGAGTCAACTACTCACCACATTTTATACACTGCAGTGCTAGCTAGCTGTAGCTTATGCTTTTAGTACTAGATTCATTCTCTGATCCTTTGATTGGGTGGACAACATGTCAGTTCATGCTACAAGAGCTCTGATAGGTTGGAGGACATCCTCCGGAAGTTGTCATAATTACTGTGTAAGTCTATGGAAGGGGGGAGAACCATGAGCCTCTTAGGTTTTGTATTGAAGTCAATGTACCAAGAGGAGGACGGAAGCTAGCTGTCCTCCGGCTACACCATGGTGCTACCGTACAGAGTGCTGTTGAGGCTACTGTAGACCTTCATTGCAAAACAGTGTGTTTTAATCAATTATTTGGTGACATGTGAATATATTTAGTATAGTTTTATCTAAAAAGGATAACTATTTCAATGTTTTACCATTTTTATTTTTATGAAATTCAATGAGGAGGATGGTCCCCCCTTCCTCCTCTGAGGAACATCCACTGATACACACTCACACAAAACCCACTCTCCACTGACCACTCTCACACAAAACCCACAACACACTTTCACATACACTACATACGCACGCACACACACATACGTATACCGACACAACACAAACACACACACACACACACACACACACACTTTTATACTCATCAAATACTTAAAGAGACAGGAGAGGGAGCACGCCCCCATCCACATCAATGGGACCGCAGTGGATAAGGTGAAAAGCTTCAAGTTCCTCGGCGTACACATCACTGACAATCTGAAATGGTCCACCAACAAAGACAGTGTGGTGAAGAAGGCGCAACAGCGCCTCTTCAACCTCAGGAGGCTGAAGAAATGTGGCTTGGCCCCTAAGACCCTCACAAACTTTTACAGCTGCACAATTGAGAGCATCCTGTCGGGCTGTATCACCGCCTGGTACGGCAACTGCACCGCCCGCAACCGCAAGGCTCTCCAGAGGGTGGTGCGGTCTGCCCAATGCATCACCGGGGGCACACTGCCTGCCCTCCAGGACACCTACAGCACCCGATGTCACAGGAAGGTCAAAAAGATCATCAAGGACATCAACCACCTGAGCCACGGCCTGTTCACCCCGCTGTCATCCAGAAGGCGAGGTCAGTACAGGTACATAAAGCTGGGACCGAAAGACTGAAAAACAGCTAATATCTCAAGGCCATCAGACTGTTAAATAGCCATCATTAGCCGGCCTCCACCCAGTACCCTCCCCTGAACTTAGTCACTGTCACTAGCCGGCTACCACTCGGTTACTCAACCCTTAGAGGCTGCTTCCCTATGTAAATAGACATGGAATCACTAGTCACTTTAATAATGTTTACATACTGTTTTACTAATTTCATATGTATATAATGTATTCTACTGTATTCTAGTCAATGCCATTCCGACATTTGTTCGTCCTAATATTGATATATTTCTTAATCCATTATTTTACTTTGATATTTGTGTGTATTGTTGTGAACTGTTAGATACTACTGCACTGTTGGAGCTAGGAACACAAGCATTTCCAACAATTGTTTACAGACAGATTATTTCACTTATAATTCATTGTATCACAATTCCAGTGGGTCAGAAGTTTACATACACTAAGTTGACTGTGCCTTTTAAACAGCTTGGAAAATTCCAGAAAATGATGTCATGGCTTTAGAAGCTTCTGATAGGCTAATTGACATAATTTGAGTCAATTGGAGGTGTACCTGTTGATGTATTTCAAGGCCTACCTTCAAACTCAGTGCCTCTTTGCTTGACATCATGGGAAAATCTAAATAAATCAGCCAAGACCTCAGAAAACAAATTGTAGACCTCCACAAGTCTGGTTCATCCTTGGGAGCAATTTCCAAACACCTGAAGGTACCACGTTCATCTGTACAAACAATAGTACGCAAGTATAAACACCATGGGACCACGCAGCCGTCATACCGCTCAGGAAGGAGACGCGTTCGGTCTCCTAGAGATGAACGTACTTTGGTGCGAAAAGTGCAAATCAATCCCAGAACAACAGCAAAGGACCTTGTGAAGATCCTGGAGGAAAAGTATCTATATCCACAGTAAAATGAGTCCTATATCGACATAACCTGAAAGGCCGCTCAGCAAGGAAGAAGCCAAACCCGCCATAAAAAAAGCCAGACTACGGTTTGCAACTGCACATGGGGACAAAGAACGTACTTTTTGGAGAAATGTTCTCTGGTCTGATGAAACAAAAATAGAACTGTTTGGCGATAATGACCATCGTTATGTTTGTAAGAAAAAGGGGAATGCTTGCAAGCCGAAGAACACCATCCCAAACGTGAAGCACGGGGGTGGCAGCATCATGCTGTGGGGGTGCTTTGCTGCAGGAGGGACTGGTGCACTTCACAAAATAGATGGCATCATAAGGAAGGAAAATTATGTGGATATATTGAAGCAACATCTCAAGACATCAGTCAGGAAGATATAGCTTGGTCGCAAATGGGTCGTCCAACTGGACAATGACCCCAAGCATGCTTCCAAAGTTGTGGCAAAATGGCTTAAGGACAACAAAGTCGAGGTATTGGAGTGGCCATCACAAAGCCCTGACCTCAATCCTATAGAACATTTGTGGGCAGAACTGAAAAAGCGTATGCGAGCAAGGAGGCCTAAAAACCTGACTCAGTTACACCAGCTCTGTCAGGAGGAATGGGCCAAAATTCACCCAACTTATTGTGGGAAGCTTGTGGAAGGCTACCCGAAACGTTTGACCCAAGTTAAACAATTTAACGGCAATGCTACCAAATACTAATTGAGTGTATGTAAACTTATGACCCACTGAGAATGTGATGAAAGAAATAAAAGCTGAAAGAAATCCTTCTCTCTACTATTATTCTGACATTTCACATTCTTAAAATAAAGTGGTGATCCTAACTGACCTAAGACAGGGAATTTTTACTAGGATTAAATGTCAGGAATTTTGAAAAACTGAGTTTAATTTTATTTGGCTAAGGTGTATGTAAACTTCCGACTTAAACTGTACATATCTACCTCAAATACCTCCTACCCCTGCACATTGAACTGGTACTGGTACTCGCTTAAATCTTGTGTATTTTATTACCCTTGTTACTATTTGTATTATTTATTTTGTACTCTGCATTGTTGGGAAGGGTTTGTAAGCAAGCATTTCACGGTAAAGTCTACACCCGTTGTATTCGGCGCATGTGACAAATACAATTTTATTTGAGAGAGGCCCACTGTGATGAACATAGAGATCCTGAACCCTGCTTTAATGAGTCACTGGTGAGTGAGTGAGTCGGTGAGTGAGTGAGTGAGTGAGTGAGTGAGTGAGTGAGTGAGTGAGTGAGTCTCTTCCATTACACAAAGGCATATGGCGTGGTGAACGCACAGACATAACAGCCTAACCTTTAACACTGCAAGTCTACTCTGAAGCATCTGAAAGGTATCAACTCTACAGAGAGGGAGAGAATGCTGAAAGAGCGCATAGTGTAAGTGTGGGAAAGCAGCAAACGGCTCAAACACCGGCGTCATTGTGTGTTTGGTGTGGTGATGTTCAGATGAGGATTGACATGCCCTGCTTAGGGCACAACACAGTCTGAGCAGCCAAGTCCCATCGGGTCACTGTACAACAGGGCGTGCCAAAAGACTGTAGCGATCTCAGCCTGTCTGTGAGAACAAACAGATTAGAAATCACATTGTCATCGTCAGAGTGCTGTGGTTTTAACACACAAATCATTGTATGTTTATAGTTCAAATTGTGAGCAAAACAATATGATCGTTAAACTGAAATGTTTTTCCCTTAGTCGGAGACCAAGAGAATCTTGGAGGATTCAGCCTGGTGCACAGGGGACTGCAACCTTCAACTGTTCCAGGAGGAGAACTCTAACACACTGGTTTTGACACGCGCTAATGGTAGGTTTACCTGGATTGTTTTATGTACTATAATGATGTGTTAGAGTTTTTTTCTTTTCGTTTTTGGGACTTTGAATATTTGAATGATAAGAGTATTTGATTATTAGAAATGTGAAAAAGGCACTTTTCAAACTGCTATTTGTCTCTCCCCTAACAGGTGGAGTCAAAGAATTGTCAGAGAGCCTGAACAGTCAAGGCATCAAGGGCCAGGTATGATCCCTGTTAACGCTAGAGATGGAGGAGAGTTCCATACCGTATTTATTCATGTTGTGCTATCTTTTATACACGACTCTGAATGTACTGTGACACGAGTGCCATGACTGCTTTAGTTAGCTGTGTCACAGCAGGCGTGATAGCAATTTGTTTATAGGAGAGACACGGAGGGTATAGGGAAACAAACAGGGAATGGAAAAACAAGGCCCCACTTATAAATCACTATGTGATTTAATACAGTTGAAGTTGGAAGTTTATATACAGTGGGGAGAACAAGTATTTGATACACTGCCGATTTTGCAGGTTTTCCTACTTACAAAGCATGTAGAGGTCTGTAATTTTTATCATATGTACACTTCAACTGTGAGAGACGGAATCTAAAACAAAAATCCAGAAAATCACATTGTATGATTTTTAAGTAATTAATTTGCATTTTATTGCATGACATAAGTATTTGATACATCAGAAAAGCAGAACTTAATATTTGGTACAGAAACCTTTGTTTGCAATTACAGAGATCATACGTTTCCTGTAGGTCTTGACCAGGTTTGCACACACTGCAGCAGGGATTTTGGCCCACTCCTCCATACAGACCTTCTCCAGATCCTTCAGGTTTCGGGGCTGTCACTGGGCAATACGGACTTTCAGCTCCCTCCAAAGATTTTCTGGGTTCAGGTCTGGAGACTGGCTAGGCCACTCCAGGACCTTGAGATGCTTCTTACGGAGCCACTCCTTAGTTGCCCTGGCTGTGTGTTTCGGGTCATTGTCATGCTGGAAGACCCAGCCACGGCCCATCTTCAATGCTCTTACTGAGGGAAGGAGGTTGTTGGCCAAGATCTCGCGATACATGGCCCCATCCATCCTCCCCTCAATACGGTGCAGTCGTCCTGTCCCCTTTGCAGAAAAGCATCCCCAAAGAATGATGTTTCCACCTCCAAACACGTTGAGTGGAGTTTAGACCAAAAAGCTCAATTTTTGTCTCATCAGACCACATGACCTTCTCCCATTCCTCCTCTGGATCATCCAGATGGTCATTGGGAAACTTCAGACGGGCCTGGACATGCGCTGGCTTGAGCAGGGGGACCTTGCGTGCGCTGCAGGATTTTAATCCATGACGGCGTAGTGTGTTACTAATGGTTTTCTTTGAGACTGTGGTGTCAGCTCTCTTCAGGTCATTGACCAGGTCCTGCCGTGTAGTTCTAGGCTGATCCCTCACCTTCCTCATGATCATTGATGCCCGACGAGGTGAGATCTTGCATGGAGCCCCAGACCGAGGGTGATTGACCGTCATCTTGAACTTCTTCCATTTTCTAATAATTGCGCCAACAGTTGTTGCCTTCTCACCAAGCTGCTTGCCTATTGTCCTGTAGCCCATCCCAGCTTTGTGCAGGTCTACAATTTTATCCCTGATGTCCTTACACAGCTCTCTGGTCTTGGCCATTGTGGAGAGGTTGGAGTCTGTTTGATTGAGTGTGTGGACAGGTGTCTTTTATACAGGTAACGAGTTCAAACAGGTGCAGTTAATACAGGTAATGAGTGGAGAACAGGAGGGCTTCTTAAAGAAAAACTAACAGGTCTGTGAGAGCCGGAATTCTTACTGGTTGGTAGGTGATCAAATACTTATGTAATGCAATAAAATGCAAATTAATAGCTTAAAAATCATACAATGTGATTATCTGGATTTTTTTTTTTGATTCTGTCTCTCACAGTTGAAGTGTACCGTTGATAAAAATGACAGACCTCTACATGCTTTGTAAGTAGGAAAACCTGCAAAATCGGCAGTGTATCAAATACTTGTTCTCCCCACTGTACACCTTAGCCAAATACAATTAAACTCTGTTTTTCACAATTCCTGACATTTAATCAGAGTAGAAATTCCCTGTCTTAGGTCAGTTAGGATCACCACTTCATTTTAAGAACGTGAAATGTCAGAATAATAGTAGAGAGAAGGATTTATTTCAGCTTTTATTTCTTTCATCACATTCCCAGTGGGTCAGAAGTTTACATACACTTAATTAGTATTTGGTAGCATTGCCTTTAAATTGTTTAACTTGGAGGTCTACAATTTTTTTTCTGAGGTCTTGGCTGATTTCTTTTGATTTTCCCATGAAAATCAAGCAAAGACGCACTGAGTTTGAAGGTAGGCCTTGAAATACATCCACAGGTACACCTCCAATTGACTCAAATGATGTCAATTAGCCTATCAGAAGCTTCTAAAGCCATGACATCATTTTCTGGAATTTTTCAAGCTGTTTAAAAGGCACAGTCAACTTAGTGTGTGTAAACTTCTGACCCACTGGAATTGTGATACAGTGAATTATAAGTGAAATAATCTGTCTGTAAACAATTGTTGGAAAAATTACTTGTGTCATGCACAAAGTAGATGTCCTAACCGACTTGCCAAAACTATAGTTTGTTAACAAGACATTTGTGGAGTGGTTGAAAAACGAGTTTTAATGACTCCAACCTAAGTGTATGTAAACTTCCGACTTCAACTGTATAAAACCTGGGAGTGAATTCACCATGATGTGAACAGTCCCCTGTCACCAGGGTGAGGAATCTCCTACAGCTTCCCAGAGCCCCCTCCAGCCCAGGCCCTGTCAATGACGTCTCTACCAGCTGACAAAGCCCTGTGATCACAACACTGGCGAGAGTCATATTGAAATTAGCGTTAACTAATCATGTCAACTTCTAGTCACTCACTGTCAAAGAAGGTTAAGACTGCAGATTGGTAGTGCAGAGTGCAGTCTGTTTGTGCTATCATGATTGTCTCTTATTGTCATGCCATGTTTCCAATTGGCTCATTCATCCCCCTCCTCTCCCCTGTAAACTATTCTCCAGGTCGTTGCTGTAAATGAGAATTTGTTCTCAGTCAACTTACCTGGTAAAATAAGGGTAAAAAAAATAAAAAAATACAAAAAGGTTTGGCTTGACAATCAGTTGGCAAGAGCACTTCGATCTGGTGGGACCTAGGTTAGAACATTGGCTAGCTAGCAAGCAAGCCTAGATTCCCGAGCAGAGTAGCTAGCTGCATTTCTTTTAGGGTTTTTTGTTGTTTAAATTTTTTTTTTCTGCATTGCTGCTGGCTAGCAAGGTCACCAATTCAGTATTTGAAAACTGTCCATGTCTTCATAATTTACACATTTCTGAATTCACAATTAGTTTAGCTTTTCATCTTCACTGCTGATGACAAGATCGTGTACTAAGCTAACATCCCTGCAAGCAAGCAAGCAAACAATCTGACACGTCATCTTACCTTCTATGTTGTAAATGTCTCCTTCCTTGACTGCTTTCAGCACCCGTCTTCATCTGCCCATCTTTTTTAGTTAGCTAGCTAACTTGTTGGTGTCACATTTTCACGTATCTACCCACCATTCTTTGAAAGGCAACTTCCGGATTTTCCCTGTGAAATCCAATATGGCAGCCAACTTTTCACTTCTTTAGATGTTTTGTGGTTTTTGTGTGTTTGAAAATCTAATCACCTGAAAAACAAGTTAAATATAACAGATTTGCAGTAGGGTCACTATGATTACATGACTCCCTGTATTAACTAAAGTAATCTCTCTCTTTCTTTCTCTCTCTATTTATTTATTTATCTTGTTTGTTCGTTCCCTCTCTTGTTTGTTCGTTCTCTCTCTCTTTCTCTCTCTCTTGTTTGTTCGTTCTCTCTTTCTTTCTTTCTTTCTTTGTAGCTGGGTGTGGTGGAGGCAGCTCCTCAGTGGGGTAAACATTCTTCCACCGTGCTGGTATCTCTGCTCATCACTGGCCTGCTGCTGGCTGCTGCCCTCATCGGAGGCTACTGTCTGAGGAAACACCGCAGACATAACGCCAAGGGCATGAGGCTGGTCAGTCATCGTTATTAGGCTATTTACTTATATAAGGCTATTCACCTGTTTACTGTTGCGGTTGACCGTTGTCTCAATGCATCAAGATTCTAGTTGCAATATGTAGGCTACTCTAGATCTCATTCGTGTATGACCTTAGGGTGGTACCCATGACTTGTATTGTATTGCAGCACTGGTTAACCTTGAGTATAGGCCAGATGTGCCCTATCCCGTTAGCTCCAGTTCCCCAGGGTTAAGTTATCAGTGATTCGATGTAGATGGTTCACTGTACAGCATATGGTGTAATGGAGTCTTTAGCGTTGTGTGATTTCAAACAATGTTCTCACTGGCCTGTGTTCCATTAATTCAACATGCAAAGCTTGGTGCTTTCAATAAAATTGTACATTCCCCAAAAATATAATATACACATTTTTGCAAGTTTTTCTGTTTCATTATATTTCTAACACTGTTAAAAATCAAAATGGGAAAATCATCCAAACTTATTTTAGAGGGATTGTTGCCAGCCTTGTAATTAGGAAAGTTCTGGCAAACTGTCACAGAGGAACTTACAGCAACACTGTGAGTTCCAGCAGCACACGCCCTGTATAATGAGATCTATACAGCTGTGTGTGTGTGTGTGTGTGTGTGTGTGTGCGCAAAGGTTTCATCTCCTTGCCAAAGAGCCCACAGCTGTTTTTTTCTAAGACCAGTCAGTACTGACGTCACTTGATAAAGACCCTCCATCGGGTATGTGCCTCAGAGAGAAACCCAGAGTGCTGCTAGTGAGGTAGAGCCATATCGTGGAAATAACTGCTTTAGTTCAGTCACTTCTGTAGCTCAAACCCAACTGCAGCTCAACCTCTAAGGGTTTTTTGATACTCACATTCTATTCCAGTGATTTATTAGATTCTAACATTCAGAATTGTTGGTGTGTACTGTATACTCTAGCATATTGTGAAGTTAAATATATCCATCCAGGTTTGTTTGTAATAGTCGAGCAGCATGTTGATGTTATGTTGACCGTGTGTATATGTTTGCCCAGGCTGAGGAGGCGTACCCAGTGGATGAGGAGAACCAGGGGAACACCCTGTTGTCGGTGGCTCCTCTCAACCCCCTTGAGACCGTGGAGAAGCCTGCCAATGGGGATTCCCAAGAGGCCGCCAAGACCCAGCCCCCTCCCACCAACGGCCACTCCTCCACCAAGACGGCAGACACAGAGCTGTGAAGACCCCCCTAGAACTCCTGGAGAAGAATGAAACATACCCCCCACCCCTCCAACACCAACCCTTCCCCTCAGAACACCCCAGAACTCCAGAGACCCCATCCTACAGTGGACATCAGGGACTAAAACTGCCCCTCATAACCCCAATAACCCCCACATAAACACTCCTTCTGACTCTCCATGTCCCCCACTTCGGCTACATACAACCCTATGACAACCCCATGGTAAAGTCCGATAAGATTATGATGGTGTTGATGATGACGGAATGATGATAATAGTCTTGATGATAATGTGGATGATGATGGTAATAATGATGCCGAGGGCTGTGTCCCTGTCCCTGGGCTGCTGACGTCATTCAGGGCTGGAGGCTGGGCCAGGGCAGGATTGGGTGGGGAGGGAGGATTTTACGTTGTTAATCACCACTGGCTCCAAGACTGCAGCTGGGGTCACATCAACCATGTCATGTGCCCTGCCTGCACGTCATCAGGTTTAAAGCTTCCTTCCAAAAATCATTTAACCATAAATTGAAGCAAAGCTTCACTATCAATTCAAATTGATCCTTGGACCTTAGTTGATAATAGAAAATAGCAAGAAAACAACAACACATCCTTAAATTTGTTTACAAAGTTCTCAGAGTAGAATAGATGAGCACTCTGAGCTTGTTTGGTCATCTTTGTGTGTGTTCTGTGTGTAATGGTGTGTCAGTATAGTAGGTGTGCAGGTGTGCATGCTTGTGTGTTGGTGCTTGTTTTCTGTGTATGGGTGTGTGTGTGTGTGTGTGTGCTAGCGATTTTATGTGTGTGCGAGACTGTCTACGTGCGTGTTTTTGTGTGTGTGCGCCAGCTATACAATTTTTTTTTTTTTTTTTACAATTTTGTAAAATGAGTAGACAAGGTGATGGCTTAGGGAGTTAGGTCCCCAGTAGTGGTGAGGAGAGGGGGTCCTCTTTTGGTGCTTAATCTCACTGCCAATCTGTAGGAGACGAAGCAGGAAATAATTCTCCCCTTCATTACTGCAAGCTGAACCCAGATAAGCCAATGGCCTGACAGGAGGTAGAATAAAAGGATCCACACAGTGTCACCATGGCGACTGCTGAAAACCATACCAGACTGATTTGTATAATGTCTGGGGCACAGTGTAGTGTATAAAGAGGTCAGGTGTGCCAATCAGTATTATGATATTTTTAATACCTTTGAAATGGTATAGAATTAAACACTTAATACATACAGTATTATATTGAACAATGTTGTATAATATGCTTCTGTTTTATCATGTTTTTGTTAATCTTGTGTACTCACACTTGCTTTGTTCTAAGCCACATAAATCATTTTCACCAGCTTGCCATGCAGACATACTGTATAGGAAGGAGTGATCATGCGCAGAAAGTACTTGTTGCTTCTTTTTGTTACATTTTCATTTTATGTCATGAATTCTGAGATTTCAAGGTATTGTTTGGGTCTCTTTTAGTGTGTTTGAAACATGTCTTTAGCCTAGTTCCCCAAATACATGTTGCTCAATGCTTGGCAATACTACATTTTAGCAGAACTGCATTTTAAACAACACAGCCCAATCTATTGTTAAAAAGTACACTCAGCATGCACAGCAGGGTGATTTCTTGTTTATAGACATCTACAAGTAGGGCATCGCCCCACTGTGTATGATTTTAATTAATATTGCTGAGTCTACCCTTAATCAGGAACTAAGGAGAATATTATGATTTCCATTATGCACCACATTACATCACTGTTTATTTTTTCTTTGTTTTTAATAACCAACAGTATTCACTGTTTTGTTGATCTAACTGGAGGAAATTGCCATTTTAAGAAAACATTTGAGCACATAAGCGTTACCTTACTTTCATTTCTACTTTTCATTAATTTTCTGTATTTTTAACATTCCAGAATGACTGTTTTAATTCTACTAGCATCCTACAATTCAAGATAGGAATCAAGTTTGGAAAATAAAATACTTTTTTTTATATAAATCATGAAATGTTCATCTAATTCCCAGTGTAAAGAAAAGTTGTGGACCTCTTAACCATAACTACATGTATCCATTGGATACCCTCAGTTTACTTCACTCGGTCTGTCATCTGCTGTGTTGGAGGGAAGATATACAGGCAAGGTTATGGCTGGGGAATTTTTTTTTTAAGCTAAATATTGCACACACACCGCTGATATGTAAATCCCATACAGCCAATAAGGTCACACAGCTGGTTTGCATAAGCAGTAGTAATGACATTACTTCACACAGTTTTGTCTTTCACTGTTTGGGTGGGGCAAAGAAAACATCCCACAGCTGTCTCTGTGTTGATCAGTACCGATCGTGTTTCATGATAACCAAGTGCCAGACGGGTTAAGATTGATAGGGAAACCGACAAGTTTATAATTTGCAGTCTCTTTATAGACCGTTTGTAAGATAAGCGACAGTAAAGTATTGCTCAGCCCATTCTGATCTCTGCACGCCCAGCCTGCGTTGTTTGGATATAGCACTATCTGTCACTTTATCTACATGGTTGGTGAACAGATATCTGCCACCATTTACACACACCCTCCCAGTAATCACAAGACACCCATGTGACCCCACCCGAAAGGAAAATATCCATCCAAGGCCTTTAGTAAGATCTGCAATATGAATGTGCCCTCATACCGATCGCCACAATGTGTCCCAGACACTAGATAAGAGCAAGGCCATGCCTGGGGACAGTCTAGTCAACAACTCTGACTTTATACAGATATGTCTTTGTCCAGAAGAGGAGTATAAACAGTATATGACAGTAGAGAAGCAGTATTACAATCACAGTAAACAATAGAGTCATAGCTTATTAGAATGACAGTATTATCTGGCTCCATAGCTTAGAGCACAGAGAACTTTAGTGAAAAGGGCTTTAAATAAAAACACATAAAAGCAGAATCAGAAAAGCAAATCAGTCGCTCTACTGTTAACTTTTGTATCATAAATGAAATAAATATGGGCAGGAATCTTGCTCCATATTGAGAAATGTCATTATTTCACCAGGACCTCTTTCTGTAGAGGTGAGACAGCATTCGGCGAGAGAGGCCATCTGTATTTTATTGAACAAATGTGTCTGGGCTGGGTTGGAGGTGAGGTTTGTATTTACTGTGAGGGAGGACCAGAGGACCCCACCCATGTGAGACAAAGGAACGACTGCCCCCTCTCGGAAGTTCAATGCCGATCGCGGTACTGCAGACATTGTTGACAGAAAACAGGATCCCCATTACAGTAAATGGAAAAAAGTCGATCTTCATTGTCAATCTTCGTGTGAATAAATAAAACATTCAAAGACAATTATTGTACCAATAATGTATTCTAATAAACCAGATGTATGTCCTTGAACCAATTATTTAAACATTACACACAGAAGAAGTTATAAGGATAATTTAGTTGCTAATGGCAGCCTGTAGTACCACGGTCTGCCTTCAACGTGTGTTACTCAATGAGAGGGGGCAGCACTGAGCTAGCCTGCAACGTTACGTCCACTCTTCAATCCCTTCACTCCTCCGTTCCACCTCTATACCCCTCCATCCCCGCCCTGTGTGTGACTAGCGTAGTCAGAGATTATGAACACATCTCAACTGTCTGTTTTCATGGCGGGCGGGTCTCCCTTAGTGTAGACACAGCTGTGCGGCACGTCATGTTTTTCCTCTCCCTGCCAAGACGCGTCCATAACACCCCATCTCCCCTCACTGATGGTAAGATAATATCAGGCAGGAATGAAGGGAGAGGGAGGAGGGGAGAGGAGGACAGGACCGTAGCAGGTAAATCTGTCCCATAGTATTACAGTGTCGCCAAAACTTAATGGGAGAGACAAGACTGATTATCCAAACTGTCAAGTAAAAATGAACTAAGCAATTCCCTAATCCCACTGATCTTTTTTTTAGGACTGTGTAATGTTAAAGTAGCTACATACTACACACAGTCTAAGGACTAGTTTCTCAATGAATAGTGTGGCAGCACAATGACATATCATCGTTCAATACTCACCACTAGTCATTGAAGGTGGAGTCATGGCAACAACTAAAAAAAGAATCAAAAGAGTTAATATTTTAGATGAGACTTCTTGAAGTTTATCTCAGCATCAAACCCCCTCTTCATGTGACGGGTTTATTGCGTTACATCCAGTGCTTAATTTGCGGAACAGGATCTGGCACCTCTCAGTTTTCGATTGTTTCGTTACTGAACCAATTTGCCAGGATCTGGTACCTCTCCTGGCATGAAACATAATGTTCACTGTTTGCAATGTAAACATTGGAATAAAAGTGATCAGGGTTAATTCGAATTGGCTCCTCTGTAATTCTCCTGCCCCTTAAAAAAAACGTAGCCTAATGTGAAAACGTAGATTTTCAGCCCGCGCCTGATATTCTAAAAATTGATTTGGGTTGGGCCATCCCGGGTTTATGATTTGCGCAACATTGTAGCTTAGAGACCAACTCGTGGCAGTTGTTGTGTTGCGCGAGAGAAGCGTGCCTGGATCTCTCACAGAACTAGAATGAGATTCACTTTCTATGGTCTCTCTCCCACTCTCTACTCTGATAGACATGTGTAGTATCGAGTCAATGCTGGTAATTATTGCTGTCAAACAAAGAGTCCGCTTAGGCTGTACTTTGATTATAAGTTTTATTTATATCACAAGATGTCAGCATAAGTTTACAGACCCTGCAGGGGCTGGAGAACAGTGTCCAAAGATAATATGTCTGTTCTAACCCCCTCTGTCTCTAGCCTATACTTATAAGGTATGCAAAAATATGGGTTGCTCCCTCTGCTCTCCAATCACCTGTCTCCCCTGGGGCGTCACCCTAAAAACGGCTCTTTTTGAACTAAAATAAACATCCCCTCAGGTTCCACTAGAAAACATTCACCAAGTCATAATCTTAATACACTACATATTCCCCCCTTCGAGACGAACTAAAAGTCTCGAAAACAAAAAGAACAGGATTATGACAAGTAACAATTTATCTTATTGAGTATCTTTAACCAAAAACATTTTTCTCTAGAGTGTAAATACCTTTCTATGAAATATGAACAAATCTTTATGGAGTGTGAGAGCGAAAAACCTGTCTGGCAGCCTTCGTTCCAAATATCCATCCATCAATCAAGACAGTAAAATTCTCTCACGGTCCCTCTGCCCCAGGCAACCACCTAGGTACTCCAGATCAATTCACAAATGTTATCAATGCATTTGAAACTATGATGCAATTAAATACACATGAAAGCCCCAGCAAACAAAATACTATCCAAAATGTCCACTCTCAGGCTGGTCGACCCATCGGACCCTACAGTGGATCTCTATCCCTGCCTAAACTCCATGTCCCTAAGCATTCCCGAAATAAACAAAAACATCTAAGATCCCCACATGTATTCAATAACATCAAATATCATTCTACAAAAATTAATACCTAAGAATATGACACACATTATGTATTACACATGCAAATATGTCTATATTTCATTGCAGACACTGGAATGTAGTCCACTACACTTCATCTCCTCAGCAGTGTCGATCCAATGCATTGTTGATGATGGAATCGGAACCTTTCCACACCTTCCTTGTTCCATCTCCTCCAGTCATTGTCCTTTCATATTGTCCTTGTTTGCGTATTTCAATCTCTACATATTCCCCCACATGCTTCTGGAAGAAAATAAAAGACCAAACAGTATCTTTTGCAAAACAACACTTTCAAATTAAAACATCAATATCAACTAAGAATATAAAAAATGATATATAAATGATGTATGAATCACATTATCCTATTTCCCCCCTTTGATTCATAACATCATACTAAAATCACACTAATATTGAAAAAAAATTGGAAAATGATCAAATAATCAAAAAGGATATTTATCCATCAATACTCCATCCAGTCCCACTTGTCCATCTTCATCCAGATCAGGAACAGTCAACAACGGCATCTGAGTGTTGTCTCCAGGCATCACTACTCCAACCCATCTCAATATCATAGCTTTCTCAAAGGTCAGTAACAAATTACAAACATCACATACAGTGCTATCAAAGCTGCTATTAAATCTGAACCATCACTGCTCCCACTGGGCCTAACTAATCTTGCAACCAAGACTTCACTGACCACCCAGCTCCTTCAGATCTACCCAATGCATCCCTTATATTCTTCAATGCATCTATAACTATCTGGAATCAAAGTATAGGTAATATTATCAATATGATCTTCCCAAATTTTACACCATACCATGGAAAAATCCCCACTTCTCTCTTAGACTTATCCTCCAATGATAGACCATACGTCGGGACTACCGGCCGTGGTGACTCCTTGCTGTCCCCAGTCCGCCTGGCCTTGCTGCTATTCCAGTTTCAACTGTTCTGCCTGCGGTTATGGAACCCCTACCTGTCCCAGACCTGCTGTTTTCAACTCTTAATGATCGGCTATGAAAAGCCAACTGAGATTTATTCCTGATTATTATTTGACCATGCTTGTCACTTATGAACATTTTTGAACATCTTGGCATGGTTCTGTTATAATCTCCACCCGGCACAGCCAGAAGAGGACTGGCCACCCCTCATAGCCTGGTTCCTCTCTAGGTTTCTTCCTAGGTTTTCGCCTTTCTAGGGAGTTTTTCCTAGCCACCGTGCTTCTACACCTGCATTACTAGCTGTTTGGGGTTTTAGGCTGGGTTTCTGTACAGCACTTCGAGATATTAGCTGATGTAAGAAGGGCTATATAAAATAAAATTGATTGATTGATTGATTGATTCCCAGACTATAAAATTCCTCTAAAATTGATGCTGGAGCTATCTGCTCCCTTGTAATCAAATGCGATATATTTATGGCTTTAATAACTATCAATGTTGAAAGAGTTAAATTGCTCCTCACTGTTGTTATAATAGGCTGAAGTGTTGATGTCATTGTCGTTGTTTCATCTAGTTTCCCCAAAACGTTGAACTCTTTACTTGTACTTCCATCTATCACCACTAGTGTCACTACATTCACTCTCAGTCCCGACTCTAAACCCTCACTTTCAAACTTTTGATTATAAAAAATACACTTACAATTACCTTGATCTTCCTGCTGGGAATTGTAAGTATAGATACTCAATCACCCCTAATCTTCTCTTATCATTCAGCAACGCATACTTTCTCAATGCATCTGCTCCTAACAGATCTAAACTCCTACCATATCTATCTTCCCACTAAACTCTAAATTTTCCTTCACCACTGTTCTCTCTCTCTTACTACTAACTTTGAAACTTAGCTTACCGTCCTAAAGTTCCTTCAACCCTAGTTCTCATAACTTTTTTTAATCTAATCTTTTCTCCTAACCTTTAAAAACCTTTTCCACTGATCTATTCACAAAATCCTTTTACCACCAATTTTTAGAACATGTGATTGGGAAGTCCCCACCTGCTTCTGACTTCTTTACACACAGACTTGGCAAACGATCGAACATCTTTTAGCCTAGTTTGAAATCTCTTGGTGTAGGAATGTAACCCAGAATAACAGTCACCCCTTTTAACTTTATTTTTCAGACAGATTGTCTAATAGGCAGTCCAATAGATTGTCAAAAACCCTACTCTTTTAAAATCTTCTACCAGACAGCCGTCTAGTGTACATCTTATTGTACAGTTCAATTTAAACAATGCATCTCTTCCCAACAATGCAATAGGTATATGTTCTAATACCAGTATGTGTATTTAATTAATTTCTCTTTGATTTTTTTATAGCAGATCTCAATTGGTTCCTTAAGAGTAATCAACTGTTTTACTCCCTCAAATCCTAATTAGTTAATTTTACATAGTGAGATGTTTAACCTCTTTAGGCTCAACACAGATAAAAGTTTTTCCACTATCACTTCTCCTAGTCCTTTTTATTTTCACTTCAATTGTTGGATATTTTTCTAATTGGTGCTATCATCTGACACCTTCGGATCTTCTAGGCACTCTAGAATCCTTGCTCCTTTAAGGGTTCACCTAGAGAACAGGTGATCTTCACTTGCTCCTTTATCTTCCTCAGAAATTTCCTCTGTTGTTTCCTCCTGGCGCATTGCACTCACAGGTAAAGTAACCAACCTGTCCACAATTATAACACTCTTCTGAAAGTTGCTGGAAGTGTGGCTGAAACCTTCCTCCTCCTTCTAAGCCTTCTCGTCCTCTTCCTCTCCAATTCTGTGTCTGTCCAGAAACTGGCTGTGGATATGAAACAACTGGTACCGCCCTTGGTGGCTGGTACAATTGCGGTTGGAACTGGTCCTGTTGAAGCTGTGGCAGTGATTGTTGATTTGGTGCACACTGATTCTGCATAACCAAAGCTTGTTTCTTCTCCTTCTTATTTTCCACCAGTTGTATTTGATTGAGTTTTCTGAGAGTTTCTTCGTCCTGTTCTTTCTGGTTGTGTTCCTTTTTCCTGTACAGATCCACTTGATGGGCTATATGATCAGTATAGACACCTTTTGTCATGCTTCCAAGTCCAACAACTTCTGCCAGTTTGCTCCTTACTGGTGAGGGCAGTCCCATTTGCAGTTTAGCTCTCAAAATTGACTGCTCAATTTGACTCACATCTGGATCATTTCCAGTAATATTTCTCCACACTTGATGAACTCTTGACACATAGGCTCTCGGATTTTCTTGTTGTCCTAGTGGGTCAATCAGAATATTATCAGGATGCACATTTGTTGGAAATGTATCTTTCAATGCTCTCCACAGACGATTCCTACTTGCAGCCAACAATTCAGGATCGTTCACTGCAGTCCCTACATATCTATTAAGTCCAGCTCTCTGAAAGACTTCTTCCATATCTGGAATCCCAAGGAGATTTGCCAAAAGTCTCTTAACGTCTCCTATGGCTGACTGTGTTCCCACCGTCATTTCTTCCAATTTTGAAATCCAAGGATAGGCCCCATCTTGAAGAGTAGGCAGCTTCTCAAGTATATTTGACATATCGGTATTTTGCAAAGGCTTATATTCTAAGTTTTGACCTCGAATGATAACTGGCATCATTTTCTTACTCGTGGCCTTTTTCCTTGGCCTCAATGTATATTTTCCCTCAACTTCTTTGGATTCTTTTCTCCGCAGTTTCTCCCTCTTTATCTTCAGCGTCTTGAGTTGTTCCTCCAGTTCTTTTACTTCTTCGAAACTACACGCTTTATCCAGGCATGATACGCATCGGTCTATATCTCTTTCTATTTCTTCTGTGCCAGTCCTTGTAGGATAAACTCCTCTTGAATACACAGCACCTTTAGTCTCCAAATCTTTATCGCTGTCTTCATCTTTGCTTTCATCAGCACTAGAATATCTTGTATTCTTCTTCTTCAAACCTTCCTCACCCCTTCTTTCCGTTCAGGCCAACCTCCGTTTGATCACAGGATCATATCCACCCATGATCCCCACTGCATCACTCTGATCATCATCATCGTCCTCATCCAGTTCCATCCTACTTAACCTCATTCCACCCTTAGTTTCCAGACATCTCGTTTTCTTTTTACTTTTGGAGTTTGGATGCATTTTTATGGTCGTTTCTGCTTGTCCTCTCTCTATTATTCGTTCATCTTCATCTCTGATGCAATAATCACCCTCCTGGATGATCACTGGAAGCTGAGGATAAACATCCCTAAGCTCTACTTCCTTCTCATAAGGTGGGGGTCTTTTTGCTGAATCCGTATGTGAGAAAGGTATACTGACTTCTGCCCTTAGTTTTTCTGTCGCCTTCTCTTCCTTTAGCATTTTCTCTATACCTTTGTTTCTCTTATCGTTGGTATCTTTCATCAGTTTTTGTCCTTCATCTTCAAACAGCTTAAGAACACCCAGCTCTCTTTGTCTCTTTTCTTTACGTTGTTCCCTTTTTTTCCCCTTCTTTTGATCTGCCTTGTAAATTGACAGAAGCACTTTCATGATGTTGATGACGTCAGGGTTAAGAGTCCCTTCCACTGGCCATGGTTGTTCAATGTCAGGCCAACGTTTGTTCCATTTGCCGGATAACCTCGCAATACCCTTAACTAAAGGATTATTATTTTCAACTATATCAACCGGTGTAATGACTTTCATAGCCTTGCTGTCCTTTCTCCCCATTGTAACAACTCTTTTATATTCCTTTATTGTGAATTATTTTATTTTAGACTATATAGCCTATGGCTTCCCCCCTTTAATTATTAATATAAACTAAACAACAACAAATCAATCAATAAAAATATGAATATTCAAAAAATTAAATTAATTTTTTTTTAATTCAAAATAATATGTTTAATTAAAATAAAAAATCAATTAAAAAATCAATTAAAAAATTATGAATAATCAAAAACAATTCTTTATTTCTATATCCTATTTTACCAATTTATCAATTAGTGGCTATCTTACCACATCCCATCAGGAAAGTAAATGCAAGTAGTCAACTTCACAGCAATCCCAAAAAATAAAGACTTCCAATCCTACAACACTACAATACTCATAAATTCCATTGTTTAATAAGCACCCAATTATCTTAATTTTACAGAATAATGTCAGTACTCGATTTCCAACAGAACTGTAATCAAACCAACTCATTCACAGCAACTCCAAAATGCAATTTTTATTCAATCAGTCGTCTTTTGCCAAGTCCCTGTGAAATTGTCATAACATCAAATATCCTGTAGGGGAAGGTTTTTTGTAAACAGAACAGTACTAGCCTGATATTTGACTCGATCCTTTGTCGCGTCACACCTTGTCACGTGATGTACACGTCAGCACCTCCTCTCTTTCTCTCTCTCTCTCCTCTCGTCCTATCGCCTCTCATATGACAAAGGAACAAAAAGGACAGACAAGCATTTAAAGTTTATACACTCACTGAGTTATTTCCAGCATTCAATATTCCTCCACTCACATTCGCTCTAAGAATTAACTCAGGAATAAATAGCTCAATAACATTTTTATTTATTTTAATCCGTCATTTTATTTTATTTATTTTAATCCGTCAACATCTCTCTCTAATTTATCAATTCAATAGGTCACAAAAACAGTTTCATCTTTAACCAACAGCCGATGTAACAACCAGAATACACCATTACACTCTAAATGTCTAATCTTTGTTCCTCTGTCTGTGTCTCCCCGCAGCACAGTGTAACAGAGGAATGACCGATTTACCCCTACGTCACTCTAGTGTCGTAAAATCCCACGTGTCGTAACCTAGTGTAGTAAAATCCCACGTGTCGTAGTGTAGTGCCGTAAAATCAAACGTGTCATAATCTAGTGCCGTAAAATCACACGCATGCGCAGTACATTTACCAATACGATTTCACCGTGGAAGGGAGCTTCTCAGCTCTCTTCCCAACCCAAACAGACAGTTAACAGTCCAGCTGTAACTCCGTTTTCTCCTCATAGTCAAACAACATTTAACAGAGCTCACAAAGCATATACCCTAAATTCTACACACACAAACATAATTTAAGAGGCTTTATTCCATCGCAATGGCCCTCTAAGGTCACATGTTAGCATGCAGCATGTAGCATTTAGCATTAGCATTTAGCATTAGCATGTATGTAACATGTGGCATGTAACAATGTAACCTACATTGCGCCTTAAATTCCTTTTTCCTTTGTCACTAACTTTATGCTGCCGTGAGTTATGGATATTCTATGAGAGGTCACATCAGACAAATGCTTCGTCAAACACCAGCTGAGCGGTAACATGCAACAGAATGTATATTCCACTCTCCAGTTCCCAGAACTCACCTAATACACATCTAACGCGTAAAAGGATTTTCGGCCCATCCTAAGATCGCCTCGTTTCAGAGGTCTTTCCAGATTCGCAATGCCCTAATGTGTATACGTATATCTGCCTTGTATATCTGCCTTGTATATCTGCCTTGTATATCTGCCTTGTATATCTGCCTTATTCACTACCATCGATTGCTCTAGAATTCCTATTCAAGCCTATTTTTATAGACACTTCCCCCTATTTGCGCCGTTTACCAATGCAAACAAAATTTAGAATATTTATAACAGACCCTTAGTCGACAGCAACAAGACCACATCCGCACACACAAGTAATTTACACGGTACACCTTTCCAACGCACACCCATAAGCCAGCGAACCAACTAGCGCCCAAAATTTGTGAGGAATCTCACCTTATAGCCGGCTTGAGCGGGAGTCACCTCGCGGCTCATGAATGGAACACAAGGAAGATGCAGACTGATCCCGGACGAGCCCCCATTTGTAGTATCGAGTCAATGCTGGTAATTATTGCTGTCAAACAAAGAGTCCGCTTAGGCTGTACTTTGATTATAAGTTGTATTTATATCACAAGATGTCAGCATAAGTTTACAGACCCTGCAGGGGCTGGAGAACAGTGTCCAAAGATAATATGTATGTTCTAACCCCCTCTGTCTCTAGCCTATACTTATAAGGTATGCAAAAATATGGGTTGCTCCCTCTGCTCTCCAATCACCTGTCTCCCCTGGGGCGTCACCCTAAAAACGGCTCTTTTTGAACTAAAATAAACATCCCATCAGGTTCCACTAGAAAACATTCACCAAGTCATAATCTTAATACACTACATATTAACCTGCAACTCTCATCTCTCCAACGTTGCACTTCATCATTTATTTCATTAAAGAATCATAGCCATGGGAAGGGTACTGGTGGTGCTGCAGCACCCCTGATAAATTGAAATAAATTTGCCAAAGTTATAGAATTACTGCTGTGCTGTCTATTCAGAAATAAATGAAATAACTCAAAATACAAAACCAGTAGTAGGCCTATAATTTAGCCACAGAGCATCAATAGTTTATTTGTTTTAAAATAGCCTGGCTGTGGATTGAGTGTAGCCCAATTACAAGGCATTGCCTACAGTCGGGAATGCTTGGAAAATCTGTCAGTGAACAGCATGCAGCCAAAACAGGCTTTTTGCAATATTTCAAATACAATCGTTTGGAAAGCAAATGGCTCCTGCTGAAACAAAAATACTTATCTTTCTGTAGGCTACCAAAATATTTTATCAACTTCCAAAATAGAACTACCTTTCTAAGTGTTCTGATACATCTAACTTGGAGTTGTATTTGTATGATAACATAGTTACAGTATTTCACTTTTTAATGTGTATAGTATTGCTTACTAGGTGTGTCCAATCAACTTTGTAACCACTCCCTCTTCAAATTAGGGCTAATTGGAAAAGCTGTTCAAAAGAGGACATTGTATTATTTCTTTGTACGCCCTGACAAAGGCCATGCAGCCGAAACGCGTCAGATTTTTCAAAAACCTTGTTTCTATTGAACATGCCATACTAATAAAGGCATTTTAATTAATTATATGAAGAGTGCCTTGGTCCTCCTTTCTTTTTGAATTCCAAATAGGCCTATTGAGCGAACAGCATTGTTTTTACAAACTAAAACGAGAGAGATAGGCATTTGGCACATCGGCCATTGCTGGTGAGTGAGTCATCATTGGGTGAGTCATTGAAACAGGAAAGCTTTTTTAGGACTATAATTTCCTCCTCATATTGTACAATATGTGTGTCTCCTCCACACACCTAAGAACTAGGTTATTGATGGATTCAAGATGAGGTCGTTTTTAATGATCTCTCATTCTCAGTTTGTCAGTGTCAAAGTAGCCTGACATTTCAATCATTTGTGCGGTAATAAAAAAGATTCTGCGAAAGTCTCCAGTCATGTAAAATGACATAGAATTGCATGAAATTCGTTAATAAAAGGCCCAATTTTTCCCGGACCCTAGGCTACAAATAAAATTCTGCAAGCGCCTCAACTCTACTGCTCTAGTCTAGACCACTATGCACATGGGATGATATGCATGCAACGCTTTATAATAAAGGTGATTCTCCGATACCTCAGAGCTCCCAGGTCACCCCCCTCTCACGCTCACTTTTTGTTCTGGCACCTCCCGATTTACAAATTAAAAGCACTAGTTACATCATGGCCATCCATGCTCAGGAGTTTCCCATTAGGAAGAAATGGACCAAGGAATGTTTACCAACTTCCTTTTTCCCTGGAACTGTGGAGTTTATCTCTCGGCAGGGTAGACTCAACATCTGGCATGACAGAGCAGGGCAGGATAACCTCTGGCAAGAACCCTTTCCACAGCTACAGAACAGATGTCCATGTAGTGTCTATCTGATACCCTCCCCTGGCATTTTGCTGGTTATTGGATAGTTGTAATGTAGTACAACAGATAAGGATATGTATTGTCCTTTATGAACATTTTAGTTGATACATGGCACTGCTTTATGATAATAATGATTGGCTCAGGAGACAAATATGAAATCATTTAAATGGCAATGTCATTCACTCCCTTGACTATACAATAACAATTACCATATGGACACATCTGAACCTTTAACGACAGTAGAGCTGCATATAATGATTGAAATCAATGGAGAAATCCATAGAGTACTAAGTGGAATCTCTTGAGCTCCAAAAATGTGACACTGTAGTCATGAGGCCAAACAATAAGGCGTAGGACGAGTGCAACTCAATATTAGGAAGGTGTTCCTAATGTTTTGTACACTCAGTGTATATTTATATTTCAGACTCTGACTTTGCTCGTTCTGATATTTCTATATTTCCTTTCTTTTTAATTTGGGGATTTGTGTTTATTGTTTTGTATTGTATTGTTAGTTATTACTGCACTGGTGGAGCTAAAACAAAAGCATTTCGCTGCACCTGCGATAACATTTGCAAAATAACTGTCCAATGTCTAGGTGGGTGCAGGAGGTGGGGGGCTGAGCTGGACACATTGATCCCCATTCCCCACTAAAGGTTAACCATGTCTGGGTAGTGGTCAGATTAAGTTCCATATATATTAGGCATCATGGCATGTATTATCAGACATCTATTTGCTGCAGTTATTTTGTCCTTAGCTGACCTTCCGGTTAAGATGTATGCCTACTTTCATCGAGATCTACTTTACCACCTCTCTGAAATTATAACTTTATATGCTTTTCTAATCTCAATGGCCCGCTGATACAAGCATTCCTACAGCTCTATGCGGATGTTGATTCATATTGTAGCTCATTACAGTAAAACTCGCTGTGCCAATTTGTAATGGTATTTTCCCAAAAAAGAAAGGCCTTGTCAAAATGATATATTTCCTTCATTGAGAAAAAGCACCTGATCCTAGGCTAGCAAACTGACAGCCTATATTGTGTTTCTGATGAAAGATCTCTTTTCTAATCTGTTCTATTCTCCACCCTCCACACCGCAACTACAGATTTGTAGAAACAAACTGAGGGTCTGGGAGGTTGCTTTCTCAGGGCTAAACAGAGTGAGAACACAGCCAGCCAGTTCTAGAATGAATCCCCTGACTCTGCAGATATCCCGCCTGCACTTCAGCAGCCATTGTTCCGGCTCATTGACTCCGTGCTTTAGAAAACTGAGATTGGCCAATTGGGATTCCCTTTTGCCCTCAGAACAGCCTCAATTCATCGGGGCATGGACTACAAGGTGTTGAAAGCATTCTACAGGGATGCTGGCCCATGTTGACTCCAATGCTTCCCACGGTTGTGTCAAGTTGGCTGGATGTCCTTTGGGTGGTGGACTATTCTTGATACACACGGGAAACTGTTGAGCGTGAAAAACCCAGCAGCGTTGCAGTTCTTGACACACTCAAACCGGTGCGTCAGGCACATACTACCATACCCCGTTCAAAGACACTTAAATCTTTTGTCTTGCCCATTCACCCTCGGAATGGCACACAATCCATGTCTCAATTGTCTCAAGGCTTAAAAATCCTTTATTTGACCTGTCTCCTCCCCTTTATCTACACTGATTGAGGTGGATTTAACATTACATTACATTTACATTTTAGTCATTTAGCAGACGCTCTTATCCAGAGCGACTTACAGGAGCAATTAGGGTTAAGTGCCTTGCTCAAGGGCACATTAACGTCATCTAGCAGACGCTCTTAGCCAGAGCGACTCACAAATTGGTGCGTTCACCCTAAAGCCAGTGGGATAACCACTTTACAATTTTTTTTGGGGGGGGGGGGGGGGTAGAAGGATTACCTTATCCTATCCCAGGTATTCCTTAAAGAGGTGGGGTTTCAAATGTCTCCGGAAGGTGGTGAGTGACTCCGCTGTCCTGGCGTCGTGAGGGAGCTTGTTCCACCATTGGGGTGCCAGAGCAGCGAACAGTTTTGACTGGGCTGAGCGGGAACTATGCTTCCGCAGAGGAAGGGGAGCCAGCAGGCCAGAGGTGGATGAACGCAATGCCCTCGTTTGGGTGTAGGGACTGATCAGAGCCCAAAGGTACAGAGGTGCCGTTCCCCTCACTGCTCCATAGGCAAGCACCATGGTCTTGTAGCGGATGCGAGCTTCAACTGGAAGCCAGTGGAGTGTGCGGAGGAGGGGTGTGATGTGAGAGAACTTGGGAAGGTTGAACACCAGACGGGCTGCGGCATTCTGGATGAGTTGTAGGGGTTTAATGGCACAGGCAGGGAGGCCAGCCAACAGCGAGTTGCAGTAGTCCAGACGGGAGATGACAAGTGCCTGGATTAGGACCTGTGCCGCTTCCTGTGTAAGGCAGGGTCGTACTCTCCGAATGTTGTAGAGCATGAACCTGCAGGAGCGGGTCACCGCCTTGATGTTGGCGGAGAACGACAGGGTGTTGTCCAGGGTCACGCCTAGGCTCTTCGCACTCTGGGAGGAGGACACAGCGGAGTTGTCAACCGTGATGGCGAGATCATGGAACGGGCAGTCCTTCCCCGGGAGGAAGAGCAGCTCCGTCTTGCCAGGGTTCAGCTTGAGGTGGTGATCCGTCATCCATACTGATATGTCTGCCAGACATGCAGAGATGCGATTCGCCACCTGGTTATCAGAAGGGGGAAAGGAGAAGATTAGTTGTGTATCGTCAGCGTAGCAATGATAGGAGAGGCCATGTGAGGATATGACAGAGCCAAGTGACTTGGTGTATAGGGAGAAAAGGAGAGGGCCTAGAACTGAGCCCTGGGGGACACCAGTGGTGAGAGCACGTGGTGCGGAGACAGCTTCTCGCCACGCCACTTGGTAGGAGCGACCGGTCAGGTAGGACGCAATCCAGGAGTGAGCCGCGCCGGAGATGCCCAGCTCGGAGAGGGTGGAGAGGAGGATCTGATGGTTCACAGTATCAAAGGCAGCAGACAGGTCTAGAAGGACAAGAGCAGAGGAGAGAGAGTTAGCTTTAGCAGTGCGGAGAGCCTCCGTGACACAGAGAAGAGCAGTCTCAGTTGAATGACCAGTCCTGAAACCTGACTGGTTTGGATCAAGAAGGTCATTCTGAGAGAGATAGCAAGAGAGTTGGCTAAAGACGGCACGCTCAATAGTTTTGGAAAGAAAAGAAAGAAGGGATACTGGTCTGTATTGTTGACATCAGTGGGATCGAGTGTTGGTTTCTTGAGAAGGGGAGCAACTCTCGCTCTCTTGAAGACGGAAGGGACATGGCCAGCGGTCAAGGATGAGTTGATCAGCGAGGTGAGGTAGGGGAGAAGGTCACCGGAGATGGTCTGGAGAAGAGAGGAGGGGATGGGGTCAAGCTATGATATCAATAAAGGATCATAGCTTTCACCTGGATTCACCTGGTCAGTCTATGTCGTGAAAAGAGCAGGTGTATATGATGGTGTGTATAGACAGTATGGACAGTATATCAATAGAAAAGGTGTGTACAGCAGTAGTTATATAGGATGAGCCTTGACTAGATACAGTGCCTTCAGAAAGGATTTACTTTATCCACATTTTGTTGTTACAGCTTGAATTTCAAATGTATTAAATTGAGATTTTGTGTCACAGATCTACACACAATACCCCATAATGTCAAAATGGAATTTTGTTAGTAGAACATTTTAGAAAGTGGTCTAAGGCACTGCATCGCAGTGCTAACTGTGCCACTAGAGATCCTGGTTCGAATCCAGGCTCTGTCGTAGCCGGCCGCGACTGGGAGACTCATGGGCGGCGCACAATTGGCCCAGCGTCGTCCAGGGTAGGGGAGGGAATGGCCGGCAGGGATGTAGCTCAGTTGATAGAGCATGGCGTTTGCAACGCCAGGGTTGTGTGTTCGATTCCCACGGGGGGCCAGTAAAAAAAAATATGTATTCACTAACTGTAAGTCGCTCTGGATAAGAGCGTCTGCTAAAAAGACTAAAATGTAAATGTAAATGTCTTGAGTCAATAAGTATTCAACATCTTTGTTATGGCAAGCCTAAATAAGTTCAGGAGTAAAAGTGTGTTTAACAAATCGCATAATAGTTAGCATGGACTCATTCCGTGTTCAATAATAGTGGTTAAAATGATTTTTGAATGACTAGCCCATCTCTGTACCCCACACACAATTACTGTATGTGTAAGGTCCCTCAATCGAGTAGTACATTTCAAGCACAGATTCAACCACAAAGACCAGGGAGGTTTTTTAATGCCTTGAAAAGCGGTGCACCAATTGGTAATGTAAAAATAAAAAAAGCAGACGCGGAATATCCCTTTGAGCATGGTGATGTTATTAATTAGGCTTTGGATGGTGTAGCAATACACCCAGTCACTACAAAGATGCAGGCGTCCTTCCTTACTCAGTTGCCGGAGAAGAAGGAAACTGCTCAGGGATTTCACAATGAGGCCAATGGTTATTTTAAAACAGTTACAGAGTTGAATGCTTGTGATATTTGAACTGAGGCTAATCAATAACAGTGACCACATTTACATCCGCACAGTATTCCGGATAGTAGCTCATATCCCGTTTAAGGTCTTATTCGGGATAAGCTGTTTACATGCACCTTTGATATCCCGCTCATGAGTATCTCTGTTCCATGAATAAACTGAATATTCCTAATTTGGTTAAATGGAATAGTAACTGAAATATGGACACTGACTGTCGGCCTATAACCTCTCACATGTAGCGTAGTATAATATTAACTCCTGCAGAATTAGGCTATTAATTTCTTGCAGAAACGAGTTTCTTCGTTTTTTCAGCTTTTCATTTTCTTAAAACCGGCCAAACTGATGACGTTTGGACATTTTGCACAGGACCAATCTTTCCACTGTTTAGGAGTTATTGCATTTTCTCCCCAGTCCCTAAACGACACAAACAACTTTACAGGTGTTAACTAGATTACTAATGCATTCATTCTATCGATGTAAGACATTATTCTGATGAGCACTACTTCATTTAGTCTTCTAGGGCAACAAGTTATGACAGAAGAGAAGCTGCATGAATCAAACTATAGTTGACAAACAAATGGCCAGTAGTAAATTCCAGTAAATTAATGATAGTAGGCTAAATTATTATGGTGGATCAAACTGTGCAGGTATCCTACTTTTTGAAGTGATTTGTTTGACAATCAGATGAAAACATAATCACACAACACCCATGATACAGTATGTGAAACTGAGCCTGCGCAGACCACAAAAACGGGATAAGATGTTTACATGCCACAGTATCCCATCTTAGATCAGCATATCCCAGGCATCTTATCTGGGTTTCTCATAACTGGGATACAAGTTTTTATTTGTTTATTTTTTTACCTTTATTTAACCAGGTAAGCCAGTTGAGAACAAGTTCTCATTTACAACTGCGACCTGGCCAAGATAAAGCAAAGCAGTGCGATAAAAACAACACAGTTACATACGGAATAAACAAAACGTACAGTCAATAACACAATAGAAAATCTATATACAGTGTGTGCAAATGTAATAAGTTATGGAGGTAAGGCAATAAATACGAAATATTTAGTATTAACACTGGAGTGATAGATGTGCAGAAGATGATGTGCAAATAGAGATACTGGGGTGCAAATGAGCAAAATAAATAACAATGTAAATAACAATATGGGGATGAGGTAGTTGGGTGGGCTAATTACAGATGGGCTGTGTACAGGTGCAGTGATCGGTAAGCTGCTCTGACAACTGATGCTTAAAGTTAGTGAGGGAGATAAGTGTCTCCAGCTTCAGAGATGTTTGCAGTTCATTCCAGTCATTTGCAGCAGAGAACTGGAAGGAATGGCGGCCAAAGGAGGTGTTGGCTTTGGGGATGACCAGTGAGAGATACCTGCTGGAACGCATACTACGGGTGGGTGTTGCTATGGTGACCAATGAGCTAAGATAAGGCGGGGATTTGCCTAGAAGTGATTTATAGATGACCTGGAGCCAGTGGGTTTGGCGACGAATATGTAGTGAGGGCCAGCCAACGAGAGCGTTCAGGTCACAATGGTGGGTAGTATATGGGGCTTTGGTGACAAAACGGATGGCACTGTGATAGACTACATCATATTTGCTGAGTAGAGTGTTGGAAGCTATTTTGTAAATGACATCGCCGAAGTCATGGATCGGTAGGATAGTCAGTTTTACGAGGGCATGTTTAGCAGCATGAGTGAAGGAGGCTTTGTTGCGAAATAGGAAGCCAATTCTAGATTTAACTTTGGATTGGGATGCTTAATGTGAGTCTGGAAGGAGAGTTTACGGTCTAACCAGACACCTAGGTATTTGTAGTTGTCCACATATTCTATGTCAGACCCGCCGAGAGTAGTGATTCTAGTCGGGCGGGCGGGTGCAAGCAGCGTTCGATTGAAGAGCAGGCATTTAGTTTTACTAGCGTTTAAGAGCAGTTGAAGGCCACGGAAGGAGTGTTGTATGGCATTGAAGCTCGTTTGGAGGTTTAACACAGTGTCCAGTGAAGGGCCAGATTGTCAGATGAACCGATGTGGATGTGGTGGAGGAGTCAGGCGCAGGACACAGAGGCTTCGTCCAACAGACTTTACTAGTCAAAAGTGCAAAAAATACAATACACAGCCTCGAAACAAACAGAGGCGAGTGAATACGTAAACCATGCGCAAACACTAAACAAACAAACAGAGCGTCAACACGCAGCTCCGAAATACAGGCAGACAACAACACACAATCTAACCTATACAAAACAGGGAACTTATAGGACACGTAATCAGAACACAAACAGACACAGGTGTACAAGACAGACCAAAGCAATCACACCACGAAACATTCAACGGTGGCAGCTAGTACTCCGGGGACGGCGAACGCCGAAGCCTGCCCGAACCAGGAGGGGGAGCAGTCTCGGCCGAAACCGTGACACAGATGTATACAAAATGGTGTCGTCTGCATAGAGGTGGATCTGAGAGTCACCAGCAGCAAGAGCGACATCATTGATATACACAGAGAATAGAGTTGGCCCGAGAATTGAACCCTGTGGCACCCCCATAGAGACGTCCAGACAACAGGCCCTCCGATTTGACACATTGAACTCTATCTGAGAAGTAGTTGGTGAACCAGGCGAGGCAGTCATATGAGAAACCAAGGCTATTTAGTCTGCCAATAAGAATGCGGTGATTGACAGAGTCAAAAGCCTTGGCCAGGTCGATGAAGACGGCTGCACAGTACTGTCTTTTATCGATCGCGGTTATTATATCGTTTAGGACCTTGAGCGTGGCTGAGGTGCACCCATGACCAGCTCGGAAAGCAGATTGCATAGCGGAGAAGGTACGGTGGGATTCGAAATGGTCGGTGATCTGTTTGTTAACTTGGCTTTCAAAAACTTTCGAAAGGCAGGGCAGGATGGATATAGGTCTGTAACAGTTTGGATCTAGAGTGTCACCCCCTTTTGAAGAGGGGAATGACCGCGGCAGCTTTCCAATCTCTGGGGATCTCAGACGATACGAGAGGTTGAACAGGCTAGTAATAGGGGTTGCGACAATTTCGGCGGCTAATTTTAGAAAGAAAGGGTCCAGATTGTCTTGCCCAGCTGATTTGTAGTGGTCCAGATTTAGCAGCTCTTTCAGGACATCAGCTATCTGAATTTGGGTGAAGGAGAAGCGGGCGGGGTGGGGGGGCATGGGCAAGTTGCAGCGGAGGGTGCAGAGCTGGTGGCCGGGGTAGAGGTAGCCAGGTGGAACGCATGGCCAGCCGTAGCAAAATGCTTATTGAAATTCTCGATTATTGTAGATTTATCGGTGGTGATAGTGTTTCCTAGCCTCAGTGCAGTGGGCAGCTGGGAGTAGGTGCTCCTATTCTCCATGGACTTTACAGTGTCCCAAAACTTTTTGGAGTTAGTGCTACAGGATGCAAATTTCTGTTTGAAAAAGCTAGCCTTTGCTTTCCTAACTGATTGTGTATATTGGATCCTGACTTCCCTGAAAAGTTGCATATCGCGGGGGCTGTTCGATGCTAATGCAGTACGCCACAGGATGTTTTTGTGCTGGTCAAGGGCAGTCAAGTCTGGGGTGAACCAGGGGCTATATCTGTTCTTAGTTCTGAATTTCTTGAATGGGGCATGCTTATTTAAGATGGAGAGGAAAGCACTTTTGAAGAACATCCAGGCATCCTCTACTGATGGAATGAGGTCAATATCCATCGAGGATACCCGGGCCAGGTCAATTAGAAAGGCCTGCTTGCTGAAGTGTTTTAGGGAGCGTTTGACAGTGATGAGGGGTGGTCGTTTGACCGCGGACCCATTACGGACGCAGGCAATGGGTTATTGTCAACAGGAGCGGAAATGGAAGAAAACTAAACTCCCTGCCGACCTGGCATCTTTTCACTCCCTCCTCTCTACATTTTCTTCATCTGTTTCTGCTGCTAAGGCCACTTTCTACCACTCTAAATTCCAAGCATCTGCCTCTAACCCTAGGAAGCTCTTTGCCACATTTTCCTCCCTGCTGAATTCCCCCCCTCCTCTCTCTCTGTGGATGACTTCGTCAACCACTTTGAAAAGAAGGTTGACGACATTCGATCTTCGTTTGTTAAGTCTAATGACACTGCTGGTCCTACTCACACTGCCCTACCCTATGCTTTGACTTCTTTCTCCCCTCTCTCTCCAGATAAAATCCTGCGACTTGTGAATGCAGGCCGCCCAACAACCTGCCCGCTTGACCCCATCCCCTCCTCTCTTCTCCAGACCATCTCCGGTGACCTTCTCCCCTACCTCACCTCGCTGATCAACTCATCCTTGACCGCTGGCCATGTCCCTTCCGTCTTCAAGAGAGCGAGAGTTGCTCCCCTTCTCAAGAAACCAACACTCGATCCCACTGATGTCAACAATACAGACCAGTATCCCTTCTTTCTTTTCTTTCCAAAACTATTGAGCGTGCCGTCTTTAGCCAACTCTCTTGCTATCTCTCTCAGAATGACCTTCTTGATCCAAACCAGTCAGGTTTCAGGACTGGTCATTCAACTGAGACTGCTCTTCTCTGTGTCACGGAGGCTCTCCGCACTGCTAAAGCTAACTCTCTCTCCTCTGCTCTTGTCCTTCTAGACCTGTCTGCTGCCTTTGATACTGTGAACCATCAGATCCTCCTCTCCACCCTCTCCGAGCTGGGCATCTCCGGCGCGGCTCACTCCTGGATTGCGTCCTACCTGACCGGTCGCTCCTACCAAGTGGCGTGGCGAGAAGCTGTCTCCGCACCACGTGCTCTCACCACTGGTGTCCCCCAGGGCTCAGTTCTAGGCCCTCTCCTTTTCTCCCTATACACCAAGTCACTTGGCTCTGTCATATCCTCACATGGCCTCTCCTATCATTGCTACGCTGACGATACACAACTAATCTTCTCCTTTCCCCCTTCTGATAACCAGGTGGCGAATCGCATCTCTGCATGTCTGGCAGACATATCAGTATGGATGACGGATCACCACCTCAAGCTGAACCCTGGCAAGACGGAGCTGCTCTTCCTCCCGGGGAAGGACTGCCCGTTCCATGATCTCGCCATCACGGTTGACAACTCCGCTGTGTCCTCCTCCCAGAGTGCGAAGAGCCTAGGCGTGACCCTGGACAACACCCTGTCGTTCTCCGCCAACATCAAGGCGGTGACCCGCTCCTGCAGGTTCATGCTCTACAACATTCGGAGAGTACGACCCTGCCTTACACAGGAAGCGGCACAGGTCCTAATCCAGGCACTTGTCATATCCCGTCTGGACTACTGCAACTCGCTGTTGGCTGGCCTCCCTGCCTGTGCCATTAAACCCCTACAACTCATCCAGAATGCCGCAGCCCGTCTGGTGTTCAACCTTCCCAAGTTCTCTCACGTCACACCCCTCCTCCGCACACTCCACTGGCTTCCAGTTGAAGCTCGCATCCGCTACAAGACCATGGTGCTTGCCTATGGAGCAGTGAGGGGAACGGCACCTCTGTACCTTCGGGCTCTGATCAGTCCCTACACCCAAACGAGGGCATTGCGTTCATCCACCTCTGGCCTGCTGGCTCCCCTTCCTCTGCGGAAGCATAGTTCCCGCTCAGCCCAGTCAAAACTGTTCGCTGCTCTGGCACCCCAATGGTAAAACAAGCTCCCTCACGACGCCAGGACAGCGGAGTCACTCACCACCTTCCGGAGACATTTGAAACCCCACCTCTTTAAGGAATACCTGGGATAGGATAAGGTAATCCTTCTACCCCCCCCCCCCCCCCCAAAAAAATAAATAAATTGTAAAGTGGTTATCCCACTGGCTTTAGGGTGAACGCACCAATTTGTGAGTCGCTCTGGCTAAGAGCGTCTGCTAGATGACGTTAATGTGCCCTTGAGCAAGGCACTTAACCCTAATTGCTCCTGTAAGTCGCTCTGGATAAGAGCGTCTGCTAAATGACTAAAATGTAAAATGTAATGTTTATATGCGTGAACTCAAAAACAGAATACTTGAGTATCCCGAATAATAACGGGATATTGTTGTGCATGTAAACGTGGTCATTGTAGTTACTCAGCAATACTAACCTAAATGACAGAGTGAAAAGAAGGAAGCCTGGACAGAATAGAATATATTCCAAAATATGCATCCTGTTTGCAAAAAGGCAGAAATTACATTTTTGTCCTGAATAGAAACGGTTATGTTTGGGGCAAATCCAACACAACACATCACTGAGTACCACTCTTCATATTTTCAAGCATGGTGGTGGCTGCATCATTTTATGCTTGTCATCGGCAAGGGAGTTTTTTTTTGATAAAAAGAAACAGAATACAGCAATAAGCACAGGCAAAATCCTAGAGGAAAACCTGGTTCAGTCTGCTTTCTAACAGACATTGGGAGACAAATTCACCTTTCAGCAGGACAATAACCTAACACATAGAATCAAATCTACACTGGAGTTGCTTACCAAGACGACATTGAATGTTCTTGAGTGACCTAGTTTCCGTTTTCACTTAAATCGGCTTGAAAATCTATGGCAAGACTTGAAAATCGCTGTTTAGCAATGATCAACAATCAACTTGACAGAGCTTGAATAATCTTTTTAAGAATAATGGGCAAATATTGTACAATCCAGGGCCCAGAGTCACAAAACCTTAAGAAGAAATGTCTTCTTAACTGCCATTTTTTCATTAACTATAGTCATGTGAAGAAAGTTAAGCAATGTTGCTATTCCTCAATAAAGTTATTGGAAATGTTCTTCAGTTTTTTCCTATGTTTCTTCCTAAGAAAAAAGTTAAGAAATGGGATTCTTGAAAATAATGTTTTAGGATTTCTTCTTGGAAATGTACTTAACTTGTCTTGTGACAACTGGATACTTTTTTAACCATGAACGTTTTCTTGCGCCACTTCCACAGACACAGTTGGCTACCTGACATTTAAATACAGCAAGAAAACTAATTAAACGCGCATTATCTAGCTAGCTAGTAATTAACACTATGTTACAATATACTAGAAGTGTTAAATAGCTAGCGTTAGCTCGTCAATTTGCAAAGAAGAACATGGCTAACTTAGTTAACAACGTTAACGTTAGCTATGTTGGCTAATGTTGTTACGCGTTAGCTAGCTAGCTATCTTACTGGTCGCACAGTCCCTCTACCACCGACTCTCCTATCATGGACAACACCTTCTCCTCCAGCTGGTCTACATGGTCGATACCCCCCCTCCAGTCTTCTTCATCTCCCTTCTTAGCAGCCGACTTGATGTCGGACCACTTTTTTTTACGCTGTAACTGTCCCTTGCCATACCCCCGACTGCAGAGACAGCCTCAGCCACTCTCGCCCATTCTCTGCAGTGACCCTGCAGTTATCGAGTCTCCCCAACAGCAACCTTTTCCTGGCTGCTATTTCCTCCACCATCACTTCAAGCTCTTGTTTGCTGAAGTTTATATTTCGCTTCCCTTGGTTATCCATTTTTATTTTTGATATAGTCTGATGGCTATAATGTGTGAAAAATAACGTTTGTTTTTGTGTATAAAGGGTTCGCGAGCCAACAACAACAAACATTTTTAGACATAAAGCAGATAAATAAATGTAATAAAATGGCAATATCAACACTATTATAGTGGGCCAAATCCTATCATCCCTGTCACATAGGCTTATTTATTGGTTTCAAGCACGTCACTAATGTCAATGCCATATAAGAAGATATTATGAAACATTTCTATATTTAATTTTCAATAAATGTGCAAAAATATCTAAAAACATGTTTTCACTTTGTCATTATGGGTTATTGTGAGTAGATGGGCGAGAAACAATATATATTTAATCCATTTTGAATTCAGGCTGTAACACACTTTCTGAAGGCACTAAACTCAATCATCAAGTTATATTTAGGAAGTGTGTAAAACAGTATGTAAACATGATTAAAGTGATCAGTGTTCAATGACTATGTACATAGGGCAGCAGTCTCTAAGGTGCAGAGTAGAGTACCGTGTGGTGGCCGGCTAGTAAGTGTGACTAACTTCAGGGCAGGATACTAGGCGGAGGCCGGCTAGTGGTGACTATTTAACAGTCTGATGGCCTGGAAATAGAAGCTGTTTTTCAGTCTCTTGGTCAGAGCTTTGATGCACCTGTACTGTATTCACCTTCTAGATGGTAGCGGGGTGAACAGGCCGTGGCTCCGATGGCTGAGGTCCTTGATGATCTTAATGGCCTTCCTGATGCATTGGGCTGACCGCCCAACCCTCTAGAGAGCCCTTTGGTTGCTGTGATACAGCCTGACAGGATGCTCTCAATGGTGCATCGGTAGAAGTTTGTGAGGGTCTTAGGGGCCAAGCCGAATTTCTTCAGCCTCCTGAGGTTGAAGAGGCGCTGTTGCGCCTTCTTCACCACACTGGTTGTCAGTGATGTGCACTCCGAGGAACTTGAAGCTATTCACCCTCCACTGCTGCCCCGTTGATGTGGATGGGGGCGTGTTCTCTCTGCTGTCTCCTGAAGTCCATGATCAGCTCCTTCGTTTTGTTGACGTTGAGGGAGAGGGTATTTTCCTGGCACTACCGCCAGGCCCCTCATCTCCTCCCTGTAGGCTGTCTCGATGTTGTTGGTAATCAGACCTACCACTGTTGTGCCATCTGAAAACTTGATGATTGAGTTGGTGATGTGCGTGGCCACGCAGTCATCGGTTAACAGGGAGTACAGGAGAGGGCTAAGCATGCACCCTTGTGGGGCCCCCGTGTTGAGGATCAGAGTAGCGGAGGTGTTGTTGCCACCTGGGGTCGGCCCGTCAGGAAGTCCAGGACCCAGTTGCACAGGGTGGCGTTCAGACCCAGGGCCCCGAACTTAGTGATGAGCTTGGTGTTGAAGGCTGAGCTGTAGTCGATGAACAGCATTCTTACATTGGTATTCCTTTTGTCCAGATGGGATAGGGATTGTGTAGTGCTATGGTGATTGCGTCATCCGTGGATCTGTTGGGGCGGTATGCAAATTGTAGTGGGCCTAGGGTGTCGGGTAAGGTGGAGGTGATATGATCCTTAACTAGCCTCTCAAAGCATTTTATGACGACAGAAGTGAATGATATGGGGCGATAGTAATTTAGTTCAGTTACCTTCGCTTTCTTGGGTACAGGAACAATGGTGGACATCTTGAAGCAAGTGAGGAAAACAGACTGGGATAGGGAGAGTGAATATCTCCAGCCAGCTGGTCTGCACCTGCTCTGAGGGCATGGCTTGGGATGCCCTCTTGGCCGGCAGCCTTGCAAGGGTTAACACGCTTAAATGTCTTACTCATGTCGGCCACAGAGAACGAGAGCTCACAGTCCTCGTGAGCGGCAGTGGCCTACGTCGGCGGCACTGTGTTCACCTCAATGCGGGTGAAGAAGGTGTTTTAGCTTGACCGGGAGCAAGGCGTTGGTGCCCACGACGTGGCTGCTTTTCCATTTATCATCCTTGATTCTCTGGAGTCCCTGCCACACACGTCTCATTAGTACCATTAGTGGTTGTTTTTGCAAGGAGGTCCTAGTAGTGGAGCATGCTGTTGTGGAAAGCTCAATCCAAAGATCTAGGCAGAGACTATTTAAGGTATAGTAAATGTCTACACCTGTTGTATTTGGCGCATGTGGCAAATAAGATTTGATTTGAAATCTTTAATACAAGTAGCTGTAGGGGAGATCTGTCTCTCTGATCACAGATCAGGGAAGGACTCAGAGGGAGATGGTTGCATATCCCTCATATAGAGGAAGGTGATAATACAATCATAGTGGTTACACAACAGTTATTTTATACAAGCAACCGTTCCAGAACACAACGGCCTTGTGTTAGGGTGCAACAGGAGTCTATGAAATGCAGTTCATCACAGTTCAACACAGCACAGAGCATAAACTTTGAGAAGTTACAACAGCTCACCCCAAATTCACAATGTCTTGTTCCAAACCTGAGAATGTTTCTGAAATGGGGAGATGGAGGGAGACACTGTAGCTAGCTAGCTCACATTCACATCATTTGACCCCTGTGACAGGGCTGGAATGTCCCACTGTACATCATACACTAACTGTGGATTGCATTAAAACACACACCTCACACATAAATATATATACGCACACTTACACACACTCAACAATATCCAACAGAAACACAGCTGTGACATAGCAAGATATCAGCCAAACTAAATGCATCATGGCAGATTCTCTCAATAGATATGCATTCCCCAATCATGAGGATGAGATCCATTATAAGGGAGGAGCCACATAAAGAAGCCAGTCTGGGTCCCCAGTGACTGGTCTGAGCACATGAGAGTCCAGACACACCCACCCCAACCCCAGCCAAACACTGTCCTATCCTATCAACTCTCTCTCTCTTTCACACATGCACACCTTATCCCCAGCCAAACGCTGTCCTCTCCTCGCCTGTTGATCAGCACATACTCGGTCTCTGAGCAACCTTGTGACACATAGCTGGTCCGGGGTGCAACATTAATGTGTTAAATGTGATACTAGTGGCTGTTGGTTTTATTAGTAACACAGAGAGAGCTTTGACACAAGGAGTCCTCTCTCCACATATCATAGGAGGCCACGGTTAGGGGCGGGGTGGCTGGACAAACAGTTTCACAAGTTCAGTTTCTCGCCATCTGACGAACATGTCGAAAGGGGTAGTAGTTGGTAGAGTTTGGTATGAGGGTTTTGGCATGGATGGTAGTCGGGTAGGCCAGGGAAAATGAAGGCTCTGGGGCCTGAGAGGGTGGGACCGCATGAGACAGTACTCCATGTACCTCCTCAGATGTCAAATATTTTAATCTCAGAAAGAGTTCAGCTGCAAAAACAAAGATGTCGATCTTTCTTTACTTATTTTCCACTTGTACAGTTCCATTTATCACCATTGCTATAAATGACACAAAGTCAATTTTCTTCACATGAAGAATGTCTGGGTCCTGCTGGTGATACGCAGGCTTCGGTGTATGTTGCTGTGTAGATCTGGTATTCACTAACATCGGACCTTCTGATCTTTCTACCCATTTTCCCGCCTCCGCTTAGGAGACAGACTGAACTGCCCTGGTTTTGGCAACCTCCATCTCTTTCACCCTATTTGGGCATTCCAAGGATGTCGCCTCATGCTCTCCACCACAGTTACAACACTTTATTCATTTGCCACTCTTCTGCTAAACAGTCTCCATCATAGTGACTTTCCCGACACATCCCACATCTCGGCTCCTTCTACATGTTCAAACATTTTACATCGCTTACACTGCAAAGGCCTGGATATGAAGAATCTGAAAGGATAATACACATATCCCAGCTGCACTCGGGTTGGGAGGGACTCCACATCAAAAAACACAAGGACAGACTAACTCTTCTCCTTATTGCCATTAACCACACAATTCATCCAGCGTACATCAACCACTCCAGGAATTTACTTTAGTATATCAATGTCAACCTCTTCCGAAACTCCAATAATTACTCCTTTAATAGGTGCCCTGCTCTGTAGCTCAAAGCACAACACATCATAATCTCCAAATCAAGTGCGTTCCAACACCCAATTTTTCTGATCGTCAGAAACAAGCCCACTTCTTGTGATTTTCACCGATTTTACTTTACCCAAAGCTTTCTCCACCACTTTGGATGTTTTCACTGGATTCACCAAGTCGGGCATACATAATCCCATAAAACACACTCCTACCAGATACGATGGGGAATTATAAACAGTAGCCATTTTCTTTCTCAGATAAGATGACAATAAGCTATTTAGCATAAATATCTGGTGCAATGTTTGTTGTACATTGTCCCTGTCAAATATACTATTAAAATAAATGTAATTGTATTGTTTGCATTAGACTTCACATCCAAGTGACTAGTGTGGGATGCATGTGATAAAACATATTTCACACAAAGCAGAAGTCCTCTGATGTGAATAAAAATCTATGAGGAAGCTCCCCGTTAAAGTACATCTGTTGTGAGAAACAAGAAACAATCTGGAAAACATTGTCTCTTTCTTTCCACTGTGGTTCAATGTTACACTCAACCAAGTTAATTTCCTTTGGCCCTGCTACGGCCTTTAGTCAAACACTGGTCCATGATTTACTATCTGATGCGCCACACATTCATTTATCTCCACATTTCATTTCTGCTTAATTGTTGTAATGTAGCCTATATGATGTCCATTCCTTTGATCTCATGTGCACAGTCTGATGTGTATTGGCCCTAATTTGCACTAAGGAAATTTGGATAACTGTAAAACTACTTTAGCCTAATATTGACATGATTTTTTTTTCAGTATTTTCTTAGAAACTACCTTCACCACTTCAATCAAGTAACTGTGAAAGACTGAATCAGTGAATTAGTATAGGCCAAAAACCATGAAAAATATGGAACACAGTGAGAGAGACTATGTATGAACAGCACTGTTCACTGTTCCACAAGCAATAGCATGTCCTTAAAACCAGGCTTTCTATCCTTGGGTGAGTACGCCCTCTTCTGTACTAATGGCCATTCTACAATTTTGTAAGGGTCTGAATAGGTTATTATTGTATAGGGAAAACTGAAAGAAACAAGTTAATTTCAATAGCCTAATTGCCTATTTTAATTATTATTTAATCTGAGTTTTAGTTTAAGGACAGGTAGAACTATTGTTTTATTGGGCAGTAGGCCTAGGCCTATGATAGGCTACTACTCTAATTGCACTTCACCATCATCGAAAAAAAATTTTTTTAAACACCGCGTACAGTACTGGTAAAATGGCTACATTTTTAACATGTGACAGTTCCAAATGTATGTAAACATGTGTCAAAAGCATGTGATTCAGACGACGCGGCATTACGTTTTTTTACAGCAGCCAATCCAAAGCAGGGGTGTGTGAGAGGGCGGGGTTTGAATGTGGCGCTCTGGAAAATTCGATGGATTAACAGGTTTTAAAAGGAAACGTCTTGAGATACATGATCCAGGGACCGATGCCAGGATCATGTATTGTTGTCCAGAATGGCCACAGGACATGCTACGCATGAGATGTGCCATAGGTGAGTCCTTTCTCGCCAAGAAGGATGAAGCTTGGATCATCATCACACACCACAATGTCTACAGCCTACTGTCATTGTCAACATCCCAGCATATCACAGGTGAAGTTTCTCTTTTACATTTAGATAATCAGGAAATAATTGCGCACATTAGTATTTCGCAATCCAAAATGTTTGGGTAACTGTTCTTTAAGCTTCAGGCAGTTCATGTTTCTAATATTTTATTAATGTTCATAGATGAGTCTGTGTTGACGTGTAGGGTATGGGGTTATGAAACAGTTGTTATGAAATGTCTTACAGTATGAATACATGTTAAAATAGCACCCCAATAAGCTACTGCGTAAAATATATGAAAGCATAGTAAAAATGTGCGTTTTTACAAGGGAATAGAGCAATAAACTAATTGAAGGCAATATGGTGGGGAAGGTACCATAACAGTGAAAAGGGATGCTGCAAGAGAAGGGACGAGGGCTTGGCGCCTTGGAGGATGTTGCGCACTTCTATTTACCTGCATGTCTGTCTCTCTTTGCCCATTTTATGATGCTACTTCTTAATTCTGAGTGGCATAGCAAGTTTTGTTATATATTTTGAATTGAGGTAAACGTACAAAGTTTATGTTATATATGTAATGTATAGGATATAAAGAGATCTGCAGAACTGCAGATAATGTCATCTAGTAAATAGCCTAAAATACGTCATTCTGCATTCTTTGACTCTGCTAATGTTTACCAAAGTAGGCCTTTTGATAAATGACATGATCATTGAAAGTAGGATGAGATGCGCACTTCCTATTTCTGATGTAAACAAACCACCAAACCATTACTCTTCCTGGACGATGTGTGTCGCTGTTCTGCAGCTTAGATAAACATACATTATCATTATTTTTCAATACTGAACGTGGACAATGAACGGTATCAATGTATCTGATTTTTCCATTTGAAATGATTTTACCTTTACATGAAAATCGCTTGACTAGTGAAACATTACAGCAGTATTCCAATTGGAGTTCAATAAAATCTGTGATATTCCTTTTCCCTCCAGAGCAGGGTTTCCCAAACTCGGTCCTGGGGCCTACCAGGGGTGCACATTTTGGTTTTTGCCCTAGCACTACACAGCTGATTCAAATAATCAAAGCTTGATGATGAGTTGATTATTTGAATCAGCTGTGTAGGGCTAGGGCAAAAACCAAAATGGAGGCCCCAGGACTGAGTTTGGGAAACCCTGGTCCAGAGGTTATGTCTGGCCAGGTTTATGAGGCTGGCACCTCTGTGTTTGTGTGTGTTTGTGTGTGTGTGTGTACGCACATGTGTGGGAAAGGATGACGAGGGCTCTCTTGACGTCAAGGCCTTAAACCCTCAAGAGTAAAAAGTGACGCAGTGGATGCCAGCCCACACAATGTTGATCTTATTATCTCAGTTATACAGAGATCTTTTCAATGGTGTGCAGATGGTTGGTGGATTAAATCAATTACTTTTATTAAAGTCAGGATCTGAGTCAGGATTCAATTGATTAAAATAATGACTTTGATAATCATACTATCAAAACACTGATATGGATACCAAGAGGGTCAGAAAAATAACAAACTTAGCACCAAGTAACATAGCTATGTAGGCATAGGCTAGATCATCAATCTACTCATGTTATCATTGGATGCTTGGGGAGTGTATGTTTACTGTGCAAGATTGTACACGTGTATAGAGCTGCATAGGCTATATCCTGATATGAAGTGGTGAATAAAGTTTCATTACATACATATTCATCCACATACCTTTACATTTCTTATTTTTCAGTAGACCAAAGGTGACACTTTGTGGGCAGTAAAAATTATAGGTAAGTGTATACACAACATGATAATAATGAATACCAGATTTCTGAGTGTGCCACAAACTGCTGAGCCATATGATGTTATATTTCAGGGATGGATGGCGAAGGCTTCTTTCCATACAGCAACAACAACAGCAACAACCCAGACCAGGGCACATACCTGAGAGGGAGATTAGGGTTTAGGAGGTGGAGCAGGACTTTGAGATGACATGGCTATATTTAACCCAGTGCCCAGTGAATGATTGGTATAAATAGCTAACAGGAAGATCTCCAGGTTGCAGATTTACAGTAAAGGCAACAATATAAAAGGAATATATTTTATAGGATTGGTCTTATTGGTATTTTTGAAACAGTATTTATGTCTACTAAAGTGTTGATCTTGGTGTTGCATCTTGTAGCACCAGTAGCAGGGGCGGAACCTGGCTTTAACCCAGTCCACTGGTAAACCCTCACACCATTAGCCTACTGCTTCTGTTCCATGTGTTTTACGTTGTGCTGGGTTGTTAAGTCTGGGGATCTACTGACTGAGAGGAGACCAGATCGTCACCTCTCTCATCAATACTCCTGCATGTACCATGTCTCCTCAGAGAACACATGCTTTGATCAGACATATCCCTTACATATCCTTGCTGCTGGCAGAGAGAGAGACGCAGTCCGGAGATAAAGCTGATTCTTTTACCGATAGTCTCCTTCCCTTCCCACCATGGTAAGATGAACCCAAGGAGTGAATGTTGAAGTGAACGCTCTCCCTCTCTTTCTCTCTCTTTATCTCTATCTGAACCTGAAATGGGTCAATGCAACATACTGTCCTTACAATATGTAATTGACTGTGTATTGTTCAACTGTTCCTTGATTGTCAGCCATTTATTATCATGTTATTACTGTATCATCTTCATCCAAGTCAAAGGTTGCTTATTCAATGCTCAGCCCAGTTGTGTTGGAGTGGTCAAACGTGAAAGAAATCAAATTACTTTACACTTAGTGGTCTCTAAGACAAAGCTTCCTTTACAGCCCAGATAACAAAAGTGAGTTTCTACTCCGCGAGAGCTGTAGATAGACGTGATGTGGTAAGCCTTGTGGTGTGTAGCTAAACCTAATGACGGTTATTCAGCCCTGCCTATGTCTGGTGGTAAAGGGTTCTCATTGTAATTCTCCAGCCATAGCTAACACCAGCACACACAGACACTCCCCACAATAACAGACATGACGATCGTCACAACAGGCGAAATTGGACAATGATTACAGGACTTTCTTTAAAAGGTACACTTTGAACATCACATTTTCCAGGTCCTCAGTCATCTTCTGCTGCACCGATTGTTCCCATGATTGCAGTAGGTCTGTTTTGAATATTGATGTTGTAATATCTTGATGGTTCCTTGTTGGCCCACTTTCATCTCCTATAAACGAGATGCTACTGTATGTAAGAGGCTTATGTACCTCTCTGTTTTGGTTTTTCTCTTGTTTGTCTGATGATGTGCCTTTTAAAGCAAGTGGCTAGTCAGGTGACAAAGGAGAGGAGGCTCGTCTCTGTCAGCTTAGCTCTCAGCTGAGAGAGAGAGAGACCCAATTGAAAGGGGACACGGGGGAAAATGGGGACACAGGATCCGTCACAGTCAGAGAGAAATGGGTGGACAGAGTGGGAGGTGGCAACAAGGTCTCTTTAACTGCAGCCCTAGCTAGCTGTGCTCAGCTGTCTGTTTGGCAGCCAGCAGTGTGTTGCTGGGTCGAGTCGTTCAAGAAGCTGCTGCCTGCGTTAGTGTATGTAGCCACAACAGTAGCAGCAGAGAAAGCCCTGAAAATGAGTGCTGCGTCACACCGATCGAGGAAGAGAAATAGAGAGTGATTGTAAACCGTTGTGGCGAGCTGTTTGTGTGTGTGGTCTGATCTGTTGGCGTATATCTGTGTCAATGCAAAACTAACTGTCTGAAAGAGAAATTCTGCTGTTGCAACGAGATGAAAATAGTGTGCGTGTGTCTGAGGCAGACAGGGAGGGAGGGAGGGAGGGAGTCAGAGAGAGAGATTTTGGATTAGTTGCTACGTCACTTTTTCACGTCGAGGGGGGAAACAGAAGCTAAGATAATAGAAGCCTGCAGTCATCCAGTTTTCTACCTGAGAGTTGGACGCAATGGTTACGGCGTGAACCCCTGCCTCCTCAGCCTCATCCATAGTGCATGTTACCTGCTTCTCCCTCAGCCTCTACATCTGTGTAGTAGTTAGGCTGGGATCGTCAGAGAAGACTTCCAACATGGATGCTGAAGATGTGACAGTTAGTTAGTGTGGGTGTTTGGTGTTTTGATGGCATTGTGAGGTCGGAGTAGGGGGTGGGAAGGAGTGAGGCAAAGGGGTCATCGAAAGAACGTTCTGGAAGGTTCTTAATGTCAAGACGAAGCACGTTGGGGAGCGTATTCAGAGAATGATCGAGGTAATCGAATATTGCTATTATATGGTTACATATATACAAATAAATTATTACATACATTATTACGTAGATATAGATATGTGTGATGTGTTGTCTGTCCTTATACAAAACCACATAGTAACCGGTATGGAGCTAGTCGGCAGTAATATGTTGTCATCAGGATACCTTTTCTCCCATAGTACCTGCTATAAGGTGCGAACCAGGCGATACAGTTTGTTCATATTGCTACTCAGCATATTTGTGTGTTTTTACTTTCAACTTGTTGTGATTAACTCTTCATAGGGTCGAAGGCAGGAAGGAGGATGAGTAAACCGGGATCGAGTAAACCTGGGCTTATTTTGTTATTAGGGAAGCCAACAGGAGACCTATTTGGAGCCTTTATCTTGTAGCAGATCAGTATTATCATGTGATTTGTTTTCAGTCTCTAGGGCCACTGGCTGGGGTTTAGTGGAAACCCTCCCTGAGACATTTGTTTCTGCGTAGTTAGTAGAGACCGAAACAGAGGTGGTGACGCAGTCCTCTACTGAGCTGTACTTCTACGACAGCATGGCTGGCCCTGTGTTTTTCTCTCTCTCTTGTTCTTTCTCGCCCATGTAGCTCTCCCTCTTGTTCTTTCTCTCTCGTTCTCTCTCTCCCTCTTGTTCTCTCTCTCTATCTCTGGGGGGGGAGTGAGGGAGCAGCAAATGGGGTCTAAATGTCATGGCTCGAGTTCAGAGAGAGAGAAAGAGAGGGAGAGAAAGAGGGAGGGAGGGGGAGACAGAGTGAGAGAGAGAAACAGAGAGGGAGAAATGTTTTACCTTGCTCTCTTGGTAACTCTGCATTGGCAGCTCTCCAGTTCACATTCACTAGACTTCCTAAAGCTGCTGCATCACAGGCCCCAGTGCCAGAGCTGGCCTCCCATTGAGTGGGAGGAGCTCCCTAGACTCTGCTGGCAGCACAATGCTATTGGAAGAGCACAAGGGAGCCAGGTGGAGGGCAGCTTCTGATTGATGGATACGTTTTTTAAAAGATGTTGTATGTTCTATAGGGGTTCTAATGAAATGTGTACAGGTACAGTACATGGTTTTGTTTTACATTATTGTTTCTTATCTATGGCACATTTAGTTTTATGTACTCTATATTAGAATATATTATATTATTGTTTGTCCTATGCTGAAAGGAGTGGAAACATTATGTGCACTGTAGGTAAACACATGAGTGTGTATCTGTTTACTAGGTTCCAGTAATGTCTTGTGTAATGTGTTCTCATAGTCTGATTGGTTTGTATTCTATGTTGCTGACATTGATCAGCTCCTGTTTGTTTCCTGTGACGCTGGGGGCCAACCACAGCCCACTTCCTGCTCTGTCCAGCTTCTCCTCCCCTTCCCTTCCCAGAGGAGCCAACTTCTCAGTCTCTCAGTAGTGTTTGGTTTGGTTGCTGTAGTACGGTTACCGTCCGTGAGACAGAGGGTTCTGTAAACTGACATTCTGTGATGTCACAAACCTGCCACATTGGCAATTTCTAAATTGATGGAAGAACAACTGTTTGCCAAGGGTCTGCATTGCAGCTGCTGCCTCTGCAGTTGGCGCCACTCTTTCCCTCTCAGAAACACACGCGCACACACACTCGTATTCACGAAATGAAGGCAATACACACACACACACACACACACACACACACACACACACACACACTGAGTCTGTCTAATGCCCTCATCTCTGAGGTTGAGGGTGCCATATCCCGGCGGCACCCCATGGAGATAATTTGTTATAAATGAGGACGCAACAGGAGAGGGTTAGCCTGCCAGTATGTGGTGGATATAACACACACACACACACACACACAGCATATCATAAGAAGGGCACAGGGAGGACACCCATACTTTAGTGTGTGTGTGTGTGTGTGTCGCTTTCTTTTCTCATTAATAGGTAACGTGATACTGCTTTTTTAATAGATATCTATTATCACTTTGTCATGGTAGAATGATTTGATCCTGAATGGGTGAAAGTCTTTAATCTCCATTAATAGTCACTTCAGGGTGTAATATAATATCACTCCTATGCATGTGTTGAAACCCCCTGTTTGGATGGGGTCTACACAGATTAAGACCACCATAGTGTGAAAATAATTCAAAACATTGATTTAGGCTTTAGGCTATATACTCTACATTTGGCTTATACTTTGGGTTTAATTTAGTTTTGATGGTGTTTCCTGATCAGGGTGAACTGGCTAGATTGATTAGATTGAAAATAATGCTGTTGAAAATGTATTTAAGCAAATCCCCCCCCCCAAATAAAATAAATAAGTCCATCTAGGCAAGCCAGTGCTGTCTGTGTTGTTTTGGACTGCACATGGAAAGGCTCCTGTCCCTTTAACTATTTTATAAACATTACACAATAGGTCCAGGGAACACAGGCAACAAACAAACCAAAAAAGAAATCTGCCTGCCAGGGTAGGGTTCAGCCAGGGAGGAACCAGACACCCTACTGATCAGTCTGACCTGTCACGGTGGCCAATGAGACAGAGTTCCCATGACTCACTAGCTAACTCCTGAACATATTGTCCAGTCTGTCTATAGGTCAGATTGATAAGGGCAGTAGGGCGCCAGGGTCTTTGCTCTTCCTCTCATTGTGGAAATCAAAGCAAATATGCATTTTAAATAGAATAAGAAAAAACGGAGGGAATATTTTGGCAGGAGCCTTACTTCCCTGACCCTCTTCTAATCAGTTAAAGTACAAGGAGTGTTTGTGGGCATTGTCGAAGAGAGGGAGGGGTGTAGCTGAGAGAATAGAACAGAGAGAGTTAGATGTTGAATTACATAGAGGGTAGAAGGGTATTTTGGGGGAGAGGTTGGGCAGTTTTGTATTTCGCCTAGCTAATCAGTTGGCACCACTGTAAGTCAGTGAGTTGGCCACTGCCTATTACCACGCCCTTACATTGTGTCTGCGTCATGGCTCTCTCCCTGACAGAATCTACCTGCCACTTCCTTGGTTTTCTCCATAATGGCGGTGGTAGAGAGCTGTGAGTGTGAATACCACACCACTGTGAGTCAAAGTGAAGGGGACCGAAGTCAACGGCCCAGCCAGCATCTGTCTCTGTGTCTTCAGGGCTGCAGGTAAAACTGTAGATTTTTAAAAAAATATGTTGACTTGGCATGTGTTGTTGTGTGTTGCTCCGCTCCAAGCAGATCTGCTTCGTTTGGATCAAGTTTCAGGTTTGCTAGAAGGAGGTAGTATGTGTGGTGTTCTCTCTATGGTTTTACAGCTCTCTCTTTTTCTATCTATTAGTGATGGGAGAAGAAAATCAATACAGTTTCATATCTGAATATTATTTTTTACAAAACTGTATATCGTATCGTTTTGACAATGTCGCAATATTATTTTTGCGCTAGTTGGCTGTACCTGCACCAAAACAGTATTTTTTCTTCTTAACTTGTTCTCCATCTTCTTTTTAAATAGGAGCATATTAGTTTTCAGCACTTTTATTTCCATGACTGATCAAAATGTGTTTTCTCATGGCTCTCTCTTGTCCCTCTGCAGCAGACATATGGTGAGCAATTTAGAACATTGAATCACAGTAAAAGCACAGTATCGAATCGCATTACGTATAGAATTATCATGATAATATTGTATCGTAAGGTTCCTGACAATTCCAAGCCCTTCTTTCTCTCTCTCTCTCTCTCTCTCTCCCCTCTCTCTCTCTCTCTCTCTCGCTCTCTCTCCTGTGATACAACTAGAAGTCAGGGGCGGCCTGTTCAATAGGGCGATATGGGCGACGCACTGCCAAACGGGAAAAGGAAGGGATTTTTTTTCTAATCAATTATATCACGGCAACAGTAGTTATCAGTGTTGTAATCTATACGTCTGATCTGCCACAGTGCCACACTGCCACTAAATGTCGAATCAGGCTAAAGTCGTGCTTCAAATGGCTCCCCCCCCTTTTGGGGCGATTTCAGTCAGGTTGAAAATCGCCCAGAAGTCTGTAATAGACTCCCATGTAAAATCTATTTTTTTCAAATTTCAGAGCCTTCAATACAATCTCAATGGGTGTCTGTGGGCTTGCACTTACGCGCTTTCGTCATACGTTACGTAACCATGAACGTAACTGAGAAAAGAGTGGATTGTTTGAAAGAAGTTCCTTTTTGTCGGCGAACAAATGGAGATAAATTGGCAACGAAACAATTAGGACCTCCCAGACCAAATTTAATAATTCAACAGGTTTCTACTAAAGGCAGAAAGTCCTACACCCGAGGATTTTCCAAAAATTGGTACGAACGAAAAAAGACATTGCCACTCACTCAACTGGATGACGAGGGATACAGGCTAGCTGTCCGCCGCCACAACGATGAGGTTAGTGTTGATAATCACAAGTTTACTGGATGTGGATATGGTGTAATAAAGGCAGTTTATTCAGAGGTAAATATATCTGGAATCGCGTTCACGGACCCGTTCGTCAAACTCTTAGGGAGCTATAAATTAAGCCCCATTACTTACCATATCAGATAAGAGAAATTGCTGCAGCTACATATATTTTACATCCTGGCCCTACATAGTTCACTATTTGCATCACTTACCAAAATATTACATGTGGTCATATATGCTTGGAAAGTGGAGATGCCATAGAACGTCAAAAAAGTAAAAATTGCTGGAGACACATTGCCGTTTTGGAGAAGACATCGCGTTTGCTAGCGAAGAGATTTGTTGTGGCAAATGAACTTGGGCTGGGAATTGCCAGGAACCTCACGATAAGATATATGCATCAGCATTGCGAGTCTCATGATTCTATACGTATTGCGATTCGATACTGTGATTTTATTGCGCACCATATGTCTGTTGCAGAGGGATCAGAAAGCCATGAGAACGAGTTTTGATCAGTCATGGAAATAAAAGTGCTGAAAACAAATTTGCTCCCAATGTGAAAAGATTGAGAACAAGCTATGAAGGAACAATAATGGTGTTTTGGTGCAGGTACAGCCAACTAGCGCTAAAATATTGCGATATTGTCAATACAGTATATCGTAAAGTATCACTATGTAACTCGATTTCTTTCACCCCAATCCCTCAAATTAACGGTAAATAACTGAATTGTTTGCCCCACATTTAGCTAAGATGATTAGCTAGCCAGCTAAAATGTTTTATTTAGTTAGCAGTCGCATCTACAATAGTTTACTGTCAATAACATGTCTCCAAAAATGACGTGGTGTCTCCAATTGTGTTGACATTTTACAATTGCAATGCGCATCCATGAGTATCCACTTTCTGTAGCTCAGCTGGTAGAGCATGGTGCTTGTAACGCCAAGGTAGTGGGTTCGATCCCCGGGACCACCCATACACAAAAATGTATGCACGCATGACTGTAAGTCGCTTTGGATAAAAGCGTCTGCTAAATGGCTTATTATTATTATTATTATTATTATTATTATTATTATTATTATCTGAAGAGAGCCCCGAAACATTGTGTGCAGACATTTTATGCAATAAATGAAGTAGGTTCAATCTAGTAGTTCTGATCTTCTGATTGGTCCTGATGAGTTGGGCGAGGTCCCATGCAGGCTACTGTCACTGTTGCATTGGCTCTGAGTCGGGTTCTCTGTCTTCAAATGTTCAGCCTAAGAGAGGGGATTTGTGTGTGTGTGTGTGTGTGTGTGTGTTTAACAGTGATGATGTGTGTGTGTGTGTGTTTAACAGTGATGATGTGTGTGTGTGTGTGTTTGTGTGTGTGTGTGTCCTCAGAGCAAGAACTCGTGAGTTGGAAGAACTGAGAGGCCTATGGCGTGGGTGTTGTCCTTGGCCACCTGCTGACAAGGCTGACAAGATAGGACCCTTTTGTCCATTGTTATTGGATAGGAACAGAACTTATAACCAGCTCCTGACCTAAATAGATCTTAGCACAACATTTTACTCAACATATCATATTCCATATTCACTATAACAAATATATTTACTACGACATTAGCAAGAACCGCCACATCCTCAGCCGGCTAATCCAGTGTGTGAAGTTTTGCGGAGTGTTTGAGTTAGCTTTGCGAGGCAAAGATGAAACTGAGGGCTCCACCAACCCTGGTAAGCCAACACTTTTGAGATCAGTCAATAAATGCTTCTGGTATTGACTTATATGCTGCCCCTGTCTTCATGTTGTTGCTGGACATATCTTTTTTTAAATGTGTGTAGGTCACCTAAATCATCAGAAAAATTGCCCCTCCTGAGAATTTTTTCAGGAGCCGCCACTGCTAGAAGTACTATCTTGTCTGATGCAGAGAACTAACTTAGTGAAAGATGTCCTCAGCAGGGACTTCCCACCTTCCCTCTTCCAGTACTGTCCCATGGTGCATTTCTTCTGGAGATCCTTAAGATGGACCCAATATTGGACAGCATTGGAATCATAACCAATAGCCTTGGCTTCTCAAATGACTGCCTTGCCTGGTTCACCAACTACTTCTCAGATAGAGTTCAATGTGTCAAATCGGAGGGCCTGTTGTCTGGACCTATGGCAGTCTCTATGGGGGTGCCACAGGGTTCAATTCTTGGGCCGACACTTTTCTCTGTGTATATCAATGATGTCGCTTTTGCTGCTGGTGACTCTCAGATCCACCTCTACGCAGACGACACCATTTTGTATACATCTGGCCCTTCATTGGACACTGTGTTAACAAACCTCCAAACGAGCTTCAATGCCATACAACACTCCTTCAGTAGCCTCCAACTGCTCTTAAACACTAGTAAAACTAAATGCATGCTCTTCAATCGAACGCTGCTGGCTCCCGCCCACCCGACTAGAATCACTACTCTTGACGGGTCTGACCTAGAGTATGTGGACAACTACAAATACCTAGGTGTCTGGTTAGACTGTAAACTCTCCTTCCAGACTCACATTAAGAATCTCCAATCCAAAGTTAAATCCAGAATCAGCTTCCTATTTCGCAACAAAGCCTCCTTCACTCATGCTGCCAAACATGCCCTCGTAAAACTGACTATCCTACCAATCCTTGACTTCGGCGATGTCATTTACAAAATAGCCTCCAACAATCTACTCAGCAAATTGGATGTAGTCTATCACAGTGCCATCCGTTTTGTCTCCAAAGCCCCATACACTACCCACCACTGTGACCTGTACGCTCTTGTTGGCTGGTCCTCATTACATGTTCGTCTTCAAACCCACTGGCTCCAGGCCATCTATAAATCACTGCTAGGCAAATCCCCGCCTTATCTTAGCTCATTGGTCACCATAGCAACACCCACCCGTAGTATGCGCTCCAGCAGGTATATCTCACTGGTCATCCCCAAAGCCAACACCTCCTTTGGCCGCCATTCCTTCCAGTTCTCTGCTGCTAATGACTGGAACGAATTGCAAAAATCTCTATATATACTACATGGCCAAAAGTATGTGGACAAGCCTTCAAATTAGTGGATGCAGCAATTGCTGACAGGTGTATAAAATCGACACACAGCCATGCAATCTCCATAAACAAACACTGGCAGTAGAATGGCCCGTACTGAAAAGCTCAGTGACTTTCAACGTGGCACCGTCATAGGATGCCACCTTTCCAACAAGTCCGTTAGTCAAATTTCTGCCATGCTAGAGCTGCCCCAGTAAGTGCTGTTATTGTGAAGTGGAAACGTCTATGAGCAACAATGGCTCAACCCCGAAGTGGTAGGCCACACAAGCTCACAGAACGGGACCGCCGAGTGCTGAAGCGCGTATCGTGTAAAAATCATCTGTCGTCGGTTGCAACATTCACTACCGAGTTCCAAACTGCATCTGGAAGAAACGTCAGCACAATAACTGTTCGTTGGGAGCTTCATGAAATGGGTTTCCATGGCCGAGCAGCCGCACACAAGCCTAAGATCACCATGCGCAATGCCAAGTGTTGGCTGGAGTGGTGTAAAGCTCGCCGCCATTGGACTCTGGAGCAGTGGAAACGCGTTCTCTGGAGTGATGAATGCAATGCAAATAGTCTGGGTAGCCATTTGATTAGATGTTCAGGAGTCTTATGGCTTGGGGGTAGAAGCTGTTTAGAAGCCTCTTGGACCTAGACTTGGCGCTCCGGTACCACTTGCCGTGCGATAGCAGAGAGAACAGTCTATGACTAGGGTGGCTGGAGCCTTTGACAATTTTTTGGGCCTTCCTCTGACACCGCCTGGTATAGAGGTCCTGGATGGCAGGAAGCTTGGTCCTAGTGATATACTGGGCCGTACGCACTACCCTCTGTAGTGCCTTGCGGTCGGAGGCCGAGCAGTTGTCATACCAGGCAGTGATGCAACCAGTCAGGATGCTCTCAATAGTGCAACTGTAGAACCTTTTGAGGATCTGAGGACCCATGCCAAATATTTTCAGTCTCCTTAGGGGGAATAGGTTTTGTCGTGCCCTCTTCATGATTGTCTTGGTGTGCTTGGACCATGTTAGTTTGTTGGTGATGTGGACACCAAGGAACTTGAAGCTCTCAACCTGCTCCACTACAGCCCCGTCGATGAGAATGTGGGCGTGCTCGGTCCTCTTCTTTTTCCTGTAGTCCACAATCATCTCCTTTGTCTTGATCACATTGAGGGAGAGGATGTGGTCCTGGCACCACAAGGCCAGGTCTCTGACCTCCCTATAGGCTGTCTCGCCGTTGTCGGTGATCAGGCCTACCACTGTTGTGTCATCGGCAAACTTAATAATAATAATATTATGCCATTTAGCAGACGCTTTTATCCAAAGCGACTTACAGTCATGCGTGCATACATTTTTGTGTATGGGTGGTCCCGGGGATCGAACCCACTACCTTGGCGTTACAAGCGCCGTGCTCTACCAGTTGAGCTACAGAGGACCACAATGATGATGGTGTTGGAGTTGTGCCTGGCCATGCAGTCATGAGTGAACAGGGAGTACGGGAGGGGACTGAGCATGCACCCCTGAGGGGCCCCTGTGTTGAGGATCAACGTGGCAGATGTGTTGTTAACTACCCTTACCACCTGGGGGTAAGGGCAGGGTGTCTACTTTGAAGAATTTGTTTCACTTTTTTGGTCACTACATGATTCCTTATGATTCCATAGTTTTGATGTCTTCACTATTATTCTACAATGTAGAAAATAGTAAAAATAAAGCAAAACCCTTGAATGAGTAGGTGTGTCCAAACTTTTGACTGGTACTGTATATATACAGTGAGGGAAAAAAGTATTTGATCCCCTGCTGATTTTGTACGTTTGCCCACTGACAAAGAAATTATCAGTCTATAATTTTAATGGTAGGTTTATTTGAACAGTGAGAGACAGAATAACAACAAAAATATCTAGAAAAACGCATGTCAAAAATGTTATAAATTGATTTGCATTTTAATGAGGGAAATAAGTATTTGACCCCCTCTCAATCAGAAAGATTTCTGGCTCCCAGGTGTCTTTTATACAGGTAACGAGCTGAGATTAGGAGCACACTCTTAAAGGGAGTGCTCCTAATCTCAGTTTGTTACCTGTATAAAAGACACCTGTCCACAGAAGCAATCAATCAATCAGATTCCAAACTCTCCACCATGGCCAAGACCAAAGAGCTCGCCAAGGATGTCAGGGACAAGATTGTAGACCTACACAAGGCTGGAATGGGCTACAAGACCATCGCCAAGCAGCTTGGTGAGAAGGTGACAACAGTTGGTGCGATTATTCGCAAATGGAAGAAACACAAAAGAACTGTCAATCTCCCTCGGCCTGGGACTCCATGCAAGATCTCACCTCGTGGAGTTGCAATGATCATGAGAATGGTGAGGAATCAGCCCAGAACTCCACGGGAGTATGTTGTCAATGATCTCAAGGCAGCTGGGACCATAGTCACCAAGAAAACAATTGGTAACACACTACGCCATGAAGGACTGAAATCCTGCAGCGCCCGCAAGGTCCCCCTGCTCAAGAAAGCACATATACAGGGCCGTCTGAAGTTTGCCAATGAACATCTGAATGATTTAGAGGAGAACTGGGTGAAAGTGTTGTGGTCAGATGAGACCAAAATCGAGCTCTTTGGCATTAACTCAACTCGGCGTGTTTGGAGGAGAAGGAATGCTGCCTATGACCCCAAGAACACCATCCCCACCGTCAAACATGGAGGTGGAAACATTATGCTTTGGGGGTGTTTTTCTGCTAAGGGGACAGGACAACTTACTCATATATAAATGGCAAACTGTCAGACACACAAAAAGAGGGACTGATCTCTCTCCTACTGAAGCAGGAGCCAGGGGGCAATACAAAGATCCAGTCTCTTAAAAAAGTTAAAGGCCCATCACAAAATATTGACAACATGTATTACTGAGAACATTGAATTGTCAAGAGGCGTAAAACAAGGTTGCCCTCTGTCACCATACCTATTTATTATGGCCATTGAACTGTTAGTTTGATCTAATGATAACATTAAGTGGCTAAAAATTAAGGGATTAGAGACCGATGATTCAAGTTTTCTTGAATCATCGGTCTTCAATCTTCAACCTTGAAGGGCCTCATTGAGGACCTGGATAATTTTAAAACTCAACTATGATAAATGTACTATATTAATGATTGGGTCTCTAAAAGATACAAACTTAAAAGGTCCATGTAATCTCGATGTGCTTGGTGTACATAACCCAGAAAAGTTAGGCGATCTTGCAACTATTAACATTGATCAAAAACTTAATTTTGAAACTGTAGAGAGGGAAACACCTATCCATTTACGGGAAGATTACCCTGATTTATTTCTCTAGTTATATCATAGTTTACATATTTATTCATGGCTCTACTGACTCCAGGATAATCATTTTTCAAATCATGCGAGAAAAAATATTTCACTTTATTTGGAATGGTAAACCAAACGAGCATATTTATATAACAAACATGAGTTTGGAGGGTTAAAACTATTAAATATTAAGGCATTAAACCTCTCTTAAAGCCTCCATTGTACCAAACCGTTTTTATAGCAAGCTACTAAGAGAGGCCCATTCTATGTTTAAGAGTGGGCTCTTTGCCTTTTTGCAGATTAAAACCTTACATTTTCGGTGGATTGACAATGGATCCCTGTTTAAAGTATGCTCCTTTTTAAATGAGGTCATACAGAGTTGGCTACAATTTCCATTTCATCCTCCAGAAAAGGCACATCTAATATTACAGCAAAAAACATGGCTAAACTCCAATGTACAATTTTTTTTTTTTACAAATAATTACAAGAAGGGTATAATATTTATGAAGTACATTGCAAACAAGAACGGTAAAATTAAGTCATACAAGCAACTAACAATAGTGGATGGAGGCATATGATCAATTAAAAACTACACTGCTCAAAAAAATAAAGGGAACACTTAAACAACACAATGTAACTCCAAGTCAATCACACTTCTGTGAAATCAAACTGTCCACTTAGGAAGCAACACTGATTGACAGTACATTTAACATGCTGTTGTGCAAATGGAATAGACAACAGCTGGAAATTATAGGCAATTAGCAAGACACCCCCAATAAAGAAGTGGTCCCAATAAAGAAGTGGTTCTGCAGGTGGTGACCACAGACCACTTCTCAGTTCCTATGCTTCCTGGCTGATGTTTTGGTCACTTTTGAATGCTGGCGGTGCTTTCACTCTAGTGGTAGCATGAGACGGAGTCTACAACCCACACAAGTGGCTCAGGTAGTGCAGCTCACCCAGGATGGCACATCAATGCGAGCTGTGGCAAGAAGGTTTGCTGTGTCTGTCAGCGTAGTGTCCAGAGCATGGAGGCGATACCAGGAGACGGGCCAGTACATCAGGAGATGTGGAGGAGGCCGTAGGAGGGCAACAACCCAGCAGCAGGACCGCTACCTCCGCCTTTGTGCAAGGAGGAGCAGGAGGAGCACTGCCAGAGCCCTGCAAAATGACCTCCAGCAGGCCACAAATGTGCATTTGTCTGCTCAAGCGGCCCGACGTCCACAGGTGGGGGTTGTGCTTACAGCCCAACACCGTGCAGGACGTTTGGCATTTGCCAGAGAACACCAAGATTGGCAAATTCGCCACTGGCGCCCTGTGCTCTTCACAGATGAAAGCAGGTTCACACTGAGCACATGTGGCAGACGTGACAGAGTCTGGAGACGCTGTGGAGAATGTTCTGCTGCCTGCAACATCCTCCAGCATGACCAGTTTGGCGGTGGGTCAGTCATGGTGTGGGGTGGCATTTCTTTGGGGGGCCGCACAGCCCTCCATGTGCTCGCCAGAGGTAGCCTTACTGCCATTAGGTACCGAGATGAGATCCTCAGACCCCTTGTGAGACCATATGCTGGTGCGGTTGGCCCTGGGTTCCTCCTAATGCAAGACAATGCTAGACCTCATGTGGCTGGAGTTGGTCAGCAGTTCCTGCAAGAGGAAGGCATTGATGCTATGGACTGGCCCGCCCGTTCCCCAGACCTGAATCTAATTGAGCACATCTGGGACATCATGTCTCGCTCCATCCACCAACGCCACGTTGCACCACAGACTGTCCAGGAGTTGGCGGATGCTTTAGTCCAGGTCTGGGAGGAGATCCCTCAGGAGACCATCCGTCACCTCATCAGGAGCATGCCCAGGCGTTGTAGGGAGGTCATACAGGCACGTGGAGGCCACACACACTACTGAGCCTCATTTTGACTTGTTTTAAGGACATTACATCAAAGTTGGATCAGCCTGTAGTGTGGTTTCCACTTTAATTTTGAGGGTGACTCCAAATCCAGACCTCCATGGGTTGATACATTTGATTTCCATTGATAATTTTTGTGTGATTTTGTTGTCAGCACATTCAACTATGTAAAGAAAAAAGAATTTAATAAGATTATTTCATTCATTCAGATCTAGGATGTGTTATTTTAGTGTTCCCTTTATTTTTTTGAGCAGTGTATAACCAACTTATGGTGGCACTGCCACAAAATTGGAAGAGACAGTTACTTAAAGAAGAAATGAAACATATAAAACAATAATTGACACATCAATCCGTTCACGTCAATTTAAACTATTATATAAAATACTTGCTACAGAAAGAATGCTCAATATATGGGGCATTGGACAGTCAGCAGATTCTGCCACGAGGAAACAGAATCAATAGAACACATTTTCTGGGACTGTCAATCGGTGGCTGGCTTTTGTATTCAGGTCCAGGAATATTTGTTATGTAATAATATCAGGGTTCGGATGGACCTGCAAACTGTATTGTTGGGGGATCTGAATAAACCACGATCAATCAATTGGAAATATCATTATACTCTTGGGTAAAATATTTATTTTTAGAGCAATATCGGTAGAAACGTTACAAATAGGGAGGTTCAGGACCCTCGTAAGACATCATAGTAAAATGGAGGGATGTTTTGCAAAAGGAAATAGCAAAATGGCATTATACTGGGAAAGATGGGTTAATCTGTGGACATCAGAGGGTTGGAGTTAAAATCAGAATGAATGGTGGATTGGCCACTGTGGGTGAAAATCCAGCATTTGGAAGAAAGAGGAAAGTAGAATATTTGTTTTTATCTCTCTCTCTCTCTCTCTCTCTCTCTCTCTCTCTCTCTCTCTCTCTCTCTCTCTCTCTCTCTCTCTCTCTCTCTCTCTCTCTCTCTCTCTCTCTCTCTCTCTCTCGGGAAAAAAGTATTTAGTCAGCCACCAATTGTGCAAGTTCTCCCACTTAAAAAGATGATAGAGGCCTGTAATTTTCATCATAGGTACACGTCAACTATGACAGACAAATTGAGAAAAAACTTTCCAGAAAATCACATTATAGGATTTTTAATGAATTTATTTGCAAATTATGGTGGAAAATAAGTATTTGGTCACCTACAAACAAGCAAGATTTCTGGCTCTCACAGACCTGTAACTTCTTCTTTAAGAGACTCCTCTGTCCTCCACTCGTTACCTGTATTAATGGCACCTGTTTGAACTTGTTATCAGTATAAAAGACACCTGTCCACAACCTCAAACAGTCACACTCCAAACTCCACTATGGCCAAGACCAAAGAGCTGTCAAAGGACACCAGAAACAAAATTGTAGACCTGCACCAGGCTGGGAAGACTGAATCTGCAATAGGTAAGCAGCTTGGTTTGAAGAAATCAACTGTGGGAGCAATTATTAGGATATGGAAGACATAGAAGACCACTGATAATCTCCCTCGATCTGGGGCTCCACGCAAGATCTCACCCCGTGGGGTCAAAATTATCACAAGAACGGTGAGCAAAAATCCCAGAACCACACGGGGGGACCTAGTGAATGACCTGCAGAGAGCTGGGACCAAAGTAACAAAGCCTACCATCAGTAACACACTACGCTGCCAGGGACTCAAATCCTGCAGTGCCAGACGTGTCCCCCTGCTTAAGCCAGTACATGTCCAGGCCCGTCTGAAGTTTGCTAGAGTGCATTTGGATGATCCAGAAGAGGATTGGGAGAATGTCATATGGTCAGATGAAACCAAAAATAGAACTTTTTGGTAAAAACTCAACTCGTCGTGTTTGGAGGACAAAGAATGCTGAGTTGCATCCAAAGAACACCATACCTACTGTGAAGCATGGGGGTGGAAACATCATGCTTTGGGGCTGTTTTTCTGCAAAGGGACCAGGACGACTGATCCGTGTAAAGCAGGGGTGTCAAACTCACTTTAGCTCAGGGGCCACATGGAGGAAAATCTATTCCCAAGTGGGCCGGACCGGAAATATCATGGTATATATAACTTAAAAACAACAACTTCAGATTGTTTTCTTTGTTTTAATACGATCAACATACAACATAAAGCTGGAGCCTGAGGACAGTGTGTCCAAAATAGTACAAGCACAACATCACTATTAATCATAAAACACGTCAAGTTTATTTGAAAATTCTAAAGAAAAAGAACACACAAACACACAATGCCTCAGTGATTAACAGAACTGTTTCACAGATCACAGAACTATATCAGGGTGTCATTTCTCAGGCAGAAATGTAGATAAAAATAATGAAATCCTGTTCCCCAAACAAGTGCAAGAACCACAGAGTCAAGAATAGGTTAAATATACAAATAAAATAAAATCAATTAAAAACAATAGCACATCAACATAAAAACATATAAACATAAATCTGAAAGCGTTGCTCAAACTCCCGTAACAGTCCCGTTATTTTATCTTTGAACCGCTTCATGTCTGCCACATGTTGGGTCGCGCACACATTTTTCAGACAGGGGAAGTGAGCTGCATCACCACCGGCAAGTTGCGTCTCCCACAATGACAGCTTCAACTTGAAAGAACGTATGCTGTCATAATACTGCGTGACAACTTTGTTGCGCCCTTGCAGCTGTTTGTTCAAGTTATTCAGGTGCTCTGTAACATCCACCATAAATGCAAGGTCCTGCATCCATTCTGCGGAATGAAATTCTAACACTGGTGTGCCCTTTTCTTCCATGAACTGTTCAATTTCTTCTCGTAAATCAAAGAAACGCCTCAGCACAGTACCTCGGCTTAACCATTTTACCTCAGTGTGGTATGGCAGGCCATAGATGTGGTCTTTCTCTCTGAGAAGGCTGTCAAACTGACGGTGATTCAGGCTTCTGGATCGGATGAAATTAACAGTTTGGATGACCACCTTCATGACGTTATCCATCTTTAATGACTTGCAACACAAAGCCTCCTGGTGCAAAATACAGTGAAAAGTCAAAAAATCACGTCCTCCATTTGCAGATTGCACTTTCTCTCTGAACTTTGTCACAACGCCTGCTTTTTTCCCGATCATTGAGGGCGCACCATCTGTAGCCAGGCTGACAGCGCGGGACCAGTCCACTCCGACCCTGTCCAGTGCGCCGACGAGTGCGGTAAAAATATCAGCTGCTGTCGTTGTATCTGTCATCGGCACCAACTCCACAAACTCCTCGGTGACGGTCAATGTGTCATCAACTCCGCGGATGAAAATGGCCAGTTGTGCAACATCTGTAATGTCCGTGCTTTCATCAATTGCAACCGAAAACTGAATAAATGACATTACTTTTTGCTTCAACTGGCTGTCCAAATCCACTGAAAGATCGGAAATCCTGTCTGCAACTGTGTTTCTTGTCAGGCTGATATTTGCAAAAGCCTGCCGCTTTTCAGGGCACACAATCTCCGCTGCCTTCATCATGCATGTTTTTACAAATTCACCCTCACTAAATGGTTTTGAAGCCACTGCGATTTCATTAGCAATGAGGTAGCTAGCTTTCACTGCAGCGTCACTGATGTCTCGGCTGTGAGTAAACACAGACTGCTGTTTCTTCAGAACCCCCAACAGTTCATTCACCTTCTCTCATCTCCGCTGTCCTTGAAAGTTGTCATATTTGTCGGCATGAAGACTCACATAGTGGCGACGAAGGTTATATTCTTTCAGCACTGCAACATGCTCTGAACACACCAAACATACAGCTTTCCCATTCAATTCCGTGAATAAATAGGATGACCATTTTTCTTGGAACACTCTGCACTCTGCGTCCACTTTTCTCTTTTTTGACAGAGACATATTGGGGCAATGAGGGTGCCAAAGCACATAATGTTAAAAGTAGAAGCCGTAATAAATATCGCGGGCAAAACAAAGTAGCTCATTGGCTGCATGTGCTTGACCTACTTGCTCTGCCCCGGTATAAACAGTTTGCTTGCTTAACACAATTGCTATTGCGCCATCCAGTGGATGCAATTGGAACAGCAGTTTATTTTATAGAAAAATTGCAGCGCATTTTTATACTTTACAAAAAAATATATATATATATATATTTTCTTTTCTTTTCTTTTTTTCGAAATCATCTCGCGGGCCGGATTAAACCCGTTTGCGGGCCTGATCCGGCCCGCGGGCCGGACGTTTGACACCCCTGGTGTAAAGGAAAGAATGAATGGGGCCATGTATCGTGAGATTTTGAGTGAAAACCTCCTTCCATCAGCAAGGGCATTGAAAATGGGTCGTGGATGGGTATTCCAGCACGACAATGACCCAAAACACACGGCCAAGGCAGCAAAGGAGTGGCTCAAGAAGAAGCACATTAAGGTCCTGGAGTGGCCTAGCCAGTCTCCAGACCTTAATCCCATAGAAAATCTGTGGAGGGAGCTGAAGGTTTGAGTTGCCAAACGTTAGCCTCGAAACCTTAATGACTTGGAGAAGATCTGCAAAATCCCTCCTGAGATGTGTGCAAACCTGGTGGCCAACTACAAGAAACGTCTGACCTCTGTGATTGCCAACAAGGGTTTTGCCACAAAGTACTAAGTCATGTTTTGCAGAGGGGTCAAATACTTATTTCCCTCATTAAAATGCAAATTAATTTATAACATTTCTGACATGTGTTTTTCTGGATTTTTTTGTTATTATTCTGTCTCTCACTGTCCAAATAAACCTACCATTAAAATTATAGACTGATCATGTCTTTGTCAGTGGGCAAACGTACAAAATCAGTAGGGGATCAAATACTTTTTTCCCTCACTGTATATAACAAAGTATTGAGAAACTTTTGTTATTGACCAAATAATTATTTTCCACCTTAATTTGCAAATAAATTCATAAAAAATCCTACAATGTGATTTTCTGGATTTCTTTTCTCTCATTTTGTCTGTCATAGTTGACGTGTACCTATGATGAAAATTACAGGCCTCTCTCATCTTTTTAAGTGGGAGAACTTGCACAATTGGTGGCTGACTAAATACTTTTTTCCCCCACTGTATATATATATATATAATTATTTAACTACATGTACCGTAGATGTGATCGAAAATAGCTGTAAATAGCAGTAGAAATATTGTTCTCTGTTAGTTTACTCCAGTCAGGGTAGGAATGGTAGGAGAAAGAAAAGTATAGAGAAAAAAAAAAGAGGGGATTAGAAATGATGCAAACAACAACATTCATAGAACCTACAAATCTATCTGCAAAAGCTGATGGGACCAAAGGTGCAGCTGACGTCCAATGGAACCCCAGATACAACAGAGTGTATCCTATAGCGATTTACAGTTGACTAACAGTTTTCCAATGACAGACATCAGTATAATGGAGGACTCTAGTTTGATAGATGTTTTTATCAATCATTTTTCCTCTACTGCCCACTGAGGGCATCCAGAGGACTGGAATAAACTATGCATTATTCTATACAGAATGACCATGCATTACTGTGCAGTTACATTTGAATATTTCTAATTTGTACTTAACAAGGCAGTGATGCCTCGCGGATCGTATTTAAGACCACTATTTTAAGCTGTGATGGAAAAATGGAGGACGTTCCTCTGTCAGAGATTTACAAGATTACAGTGCCCCAGTCATGCTCTCAATGCGTGTCCCCCAAATGACACCCTATTCCCTATATAATGCACTCTTTTGACCACCACAGCCCTATGGGCCCTGGATGTCATTCTTTAGTTTTTTATCTTGTTTGTTGTGTAGTAAATATTTCAGCTGTATAAATAAAGCTTGATTTGATATAGGGAATAGGGTGCAATTTGGGACGCGGAAAGTCTGCGTCAGATCCTCCCAGGCCGGCCTGCCAGGGTATTTAACTGTCTCCAGTGAAAAGGGCCTGGCGGTGTTCAGTTTCCACTGACTCTGAAAAGGCTGGCCCTTGTTGTGTTGTCTTGTTTAGGGCGTACGAGTGTGCCTCTCCTCTCCCTCGTAGCACAACTAACGTTTTGGATTTCAGAGGAGGGTGGGCTGACAGGAAAATAACACAGGTGATGGACGGGGAGACAGGGTTACAGGAGGAGACAGATTGTGTCTTATTAAAGTGCTTGGGCCGGAGATCAATCGATTTTACTTAAGACTGTTTGGTTGTACTTTACATTAGTCAAGTTTATTTGTCATATGCACGGGATACACATGCTACACAGTACAATACAAAAAGCTTACAGTACATCACTCTAGACAATGCAACATAAGAATAATAAAAGGAATAATAAAATAAGCTCAATGGAATAAAAGTAGTTATTTGCAGGAATATTAATACAGGGAAAGCACTCAAGCAAATGTACAGTAGGATATTTTATTTACACATGCCAGGAGAATGGGGAACAAAGTGTTGAGTTGTTCAATAAGTGGAATTGACGTGACTTACAGCACGGGATAAAGTGGTACTATACTATTACAATTTATTCTGTGCTGTAATGTAGTGCTAATGAATGTTTAGTGTGTATCAGAGGTATCAATCATGTTAAATCAGACACACCTCCCAAGCTGTTTGGTAGCTTGACATACTGCAAACGTTTGTATCGTACGTTGACAGCCTTGGTTACATCAAATCCAAGTTTACATGGATGAACTCTGCAAGTTTCTCTGCTAGCTAGGTGCCACTTACCTGATTGACAAACGTTCAAACACCCATCAACTCCACAAAACGTGAGAATTTGACTATGTGCAGCACATGACTCCGTGAGCTTTAACATGTATCCTAACACTTGCAATGATTAATAATTTTGTAACCAAGATGAATACTAACCATTTCACATGTTGTTTTCTAATTTCCAGCAGGTTCAGTGCGTCGTTAGTTTCATCAGTTAAGGTTGGTGTGACCTAACAATGCTCCTCTTGGAAGCTGGTTTCAGGTGGTGGCTTAGAGTGTTGTAGTCATTATCTAGCACCATTTGAAATCAGTGTTCTTGGGGTGGGAAGTAGCTACGTCTTCTCTGTGCCTCGGACCAACAACACCTAACCAAACATCCCTGAATGACTGGACTTGACAGACAAGCAGCAGAGTGAGATACTTCGTATTGAGAGGAGGAAATACTAAGGCCTAGATTCAATCAGATCAAGCTTTAACCGGCGATAGCCGACACCTGCATAGCTGATGTTTTGGTGGTGTTGGAGGTGGAACTGCGTTGGAGCTGTCAAATCGGTGAGCAGCTGCTCTTGTGATCATTATCATGGAAGCCACACCAGTCCCAGTCCCGTTAGAAGTTCAGAATGAGAAAGTGTAGGCTATATAGAAATAATTACGCTCAAATTGAAAATCATTCAACGGAATAATGAGGATTTCTATCAGCCTAATCGAGGTGTAGATTACAACTCACATTCCAGTGTTCGAACTTGTAAACAAGGCTGCATGGGATTTCTCATAATGTGACTCCATGCAGCCAATGGCAATGTCCCCTTTAGGTATAATGCCAGGAGCCGCTTTTGGATTTAACAGCTCTAACGCAGTTCCACCTCCGACACCGTCAGAACATCAGCTATGCGGATGTCGGCTAAAGCGGATCTGATTAAATTGGGCCCAAAGTGCCATTGACCATATCCCTCAGTGGTGTAATGGCCTCTAGTCATCAGGGATGTCACAGCAGAGACACAGACACCTCCAGCTAGTTGTCCTATCACCAAGGGTGACCGATTTCTTTTGGTGTTCAGAGTCTTGTTGTGTTTCTAGCACCATTTGAAATCGGTTACAATAAAGGACAAAGTCAACTGGACAGACTCAGGGGAAATTACTGCATGGAGTGAAGAACCGGACTTCTGAGGGGGTCTTGCTGCATCCCAGATTATAGGGTAAATTTGTTTATAATGGATATGAATTTGTAAAACATTGCACACTGAATCACTTCACTTGAGTAATAAGGTGTTAGAGGCTGGTCAAAGGTAAATAACAATGCAATGAACATAAATTAACAGACAAAGTGCATTGTCTCTCTCTTTGCAGTGTTTACGCCAGTCAGGAAATCTGTAATTTGCAATTTAGTCCACCAGGTGGCAATGGTGATCACATGAACACTGAGTCTTACTCAGTGCCCTTCTCACAGTGGGAATTTGTCATTACCCATAGGTAGAGTTTTTCCTGACCATGTCACCTGACTCGGTAAAGTATATACAGTGGGGGAAAAAAGTATTTAGTCAGCCACCAATTGTGCAAGTTCTCCCACTTAAAAAGATGAGGCCTGTAATTTTCATCATAGGTACACATCAACTATGACAGACAAAATGAGAGAAAAAAAATCCAGAAAATCACATTGTAGGATTTTTAATGAATTTATTTGCAAATTATGGTGGAAAATAAGTATTTGGTCAATAACAAAAGTTGCTCAATACTTTGTTATATACCCTTTGTTGGCAATGACACAGGTCAAACGTTTTCTGTAAGTCTTCACAAGGTTTTCACAAACTGTTGCTGGTATTTTGGCCCATTCCTCCATGCAGATCTCCTCTAGAGCAGTGATGTTTTGGGGCTGTCGCTGGGCAACACGGACTTTCAACTCCCTCCAAAGATTTTCTATGGGGTTGAGATCTGGTGACTGGCTAGGCCACTCCAGGACCTTGAAATGCTTCTTACGAAGCCACTCCTTCGTTGCCCGGGCGGTGTGTTTGGGATCATTGTCATGCTGAAAGACCCAGCCACGTTTCATCTTCAATGCCCTTGCTGATGGAAGGAGGTTTTCACACAAAATCTCACGATACATGGCCCCATTCATTCTTTCCTTTACACGGATCAGTCGTCCTGGTCCCTTTGCAGAAAAACAGCCCCAATGCATGATGTTTCCACCCCCATGCTTCACAGTAGGTATGGTGTTTTTTGGATGCAACTCAGCATTCTTTGTCCTCCAAACACGACGAGTTGAGTTTTTACCAAAAAGTTATATTTTGGTTTCATCTGACCATATGACATTCTCCCAATCCTCTTCTGGATCATCCAAATGCACTCTAGCAAACTTCAGACGGGCCTGGACATGTACTGGCTTAAGCAGGGGGACACGTCTGGCACTGCAGGATTTGAGTCCCTGGCGGCGTAGTGTGTTACTGATTGTAGGCTTTGTTACTTTGGTCCCTGCTCTCTGCAGGTCATTCACTAGGTCCCCCCGTGTGGTTCTGGGATTTTTGCTCACCGGTCTTGTGATCATTTTGACCCCACGGGGTGAGATCTTGCGTGGAGCCCCAGATCGAGGGAGATTATCAGTGGTCTTGTATGTCTTCCATTTCCTAATAATTGCTCCCACAGTTGATTTCTTCAAAACAAGCTGCTTACCTATTGCAGATTCACTCTTCCCAGCCTGGTGCAGGTCTACAATTTTGTTTCTGGTGTCCTTTGACAGCTCTTTGGTCTTGGCCATAGTGGAGTTTGGAGTGTGACTGTTTGAGGTTGTGGACAGGTGTCTTTTATACTGATAACAAGTTCAAACAGGTGCCATTAATACAGATAACGAGTGGAGGACAGAGGAGCCTCTTAAAGAAGAAGTTACAGGTCTGTGAGAGCCAGAAATCTTGCTTGTTTGTAGGTGACCAAATACTTATTTTCCACCATAATTTGCAAATAAATTCATTAAAAATCCTACAATGTGATTTTCTGGATTTTCTTTTGTCAATTTGTCTGTCATAGTTGACGTGTACATATGATGAAAATTACAGGCGTCTCTCATCTTTTTAAGTGGGAGAACTTGCACAATTGGTGGCTGACTAAATACTTTTTTCCCCACTGATATATATATATTTATTTTTTTAAACTTTCCTCTTTCTTCCAAATGCTGGATTTTCACCCCACAGTGGCCAGTCCACCATTCATTCTGATTTTAACTCCAACCCTCTGATGTCCACAGATTAACCCATCTTTCCCAGTATAATGCCATTTTGCTATTTCCTTTTGCAAAACATCCCTCCATTTTACTATGATGTCTTACGAGGGTCCTGAACCACCCTATTTTGTAACGTTTCTACCGATATTGCTCTAAAAATAAATACTTTACCCAAGAGTATGATGATATTTCCAATTGATTGATCGTGGTTTATTCAGATCCCCCAACAATACAGTTTGCAGGTCCATCTGAACCCTGATATTATTACGTAACAACTATTCCTGGACCTGACTACAAAAGCCAGCCACCGATTGACAGTCCCAGAAAATATATATAAGTTTAACTCAATAACAATTAAATCCAACATAAATTATTCATCAGTTTACACAAGGTAATTATGTTTGACAGCATTGTAAATGTTATGAAAACAGGCAAGGATTCAATCCAACTGTGGAAGATCTGCATTCTAGCACAGTTGACAAGGTCATTTGTGATTGACACGACATCTGCAGCATTTTACTGCTGTATGAATGGGATCTCCGGGACCGGGTTACCTTGCCTTTAAATTATATTTTTTCCTCATCAATCTAAACACAATACGCCATAATGACAAAGTGAACAGGTTTAGACATTGTTGCAAATTTATAAACAATTTTAACAGAAATACCTTATTTACACAAGTATTCAGACCCTTTGTGATGAGACTCGAAATTGAGCTAAGGTGCATCCTGTTTCCATTGATCATCCTTGAGATGTTTCTACAACTTGGAGTCTACCTGTGGTAAATTCAATTGATTGGACATAATTTGGGAAGGCACACACCGGTCTATATAAGGTCCCACAGTTTACAGTGAATGTCTGAGCAAAAACCAAGCCTTGAGGTCAAAGGAATTGTCCGTAGAGCTCCGAAACAGGATTGTGTCGAGGCACAGATCTGGGGAAAGGTACAAAAATATTGAAGGTCCCCATGAACACAGTGGCCTCCATCATTCTTAAATGGATGAAGTTTGGAACCACCAAGACTCTTCCTAGAGCTGGTCACACGGCTTAACTGAGCAATCGGGGGAGAAGGGCCTTGGTCAGGGAGGTGACGATGGGAGAACCTTCAGGAAGGACAACCATCTCTGCAGCACTCCACCAATCAGGCCTTTATGGTATTTGGTATTTTATTAGGATCCCCATTAGCTGTTGAAAAAGCAGCAGCTACTCTTCCTGGGGTCCACACAAAACATGACATAATGCAGAACATTAATAGACAAGAACAGCTCAAGGACCAAACTACATCAATATATATATATATATTTTTAAAGGCACACGTAGCCTACATATCAATACATACACACAAACTATCTAGGTCAAATAGGGGAGAGGCGTTGTGCCGTGAGGTGTTGCTTTATCTGTTTTTTTAAACCAGGTTTGCTATTCATTTGAGCAATATGAGATGGAACGGAGTTCCATGCAATAATGGCTCAATATAATACTGAACGCTTTCTTGAATTTGTTCTGGAATTGGGGACTGTGAAAAAAAACCTGGTGGCATAAGCGTGTGTCAGAGCTGTGTATAAATTGACTATGCAAACAATTTGGGATTTAACACATTCATGTTTCTTTATTTATTTTTTTTACCCCTTTTTTCTTCCCAATTTCGTGATATCCAATTGGTAGTTACAGTCTTGTCCCATCGCTACAACTCCAGTACGGACTCGGGAGAGGCAACGGTCTAGAGCCATGCGTCCTCCGAAACATGACCCTGCCAAGCCGCACTGCTTCTTGACACACTGCTCGCTTAACCCAGAAGCCAGCCGCACCAATGTGCCGGAGGAAACACCGAAGTCAGCGTGCATGCGCCCGGCCCGCCACAAGGAGTCGCTAGAGCACGATGGAACAAGTACAACCCTCCCCTAACCCGGACGATGCTGGGCCAATTGTGCGCCGCCTCATGGGTCTCCCGGTTGCGGCCGGCTGCGACACAGCCCGGGATCGAACCCGGGTATGTAGTGACACCTCTAGCACTGCAAGGCAGTGCCTTAGACCGCTGCGCCACTCAGGAGAACCACATTCATGTTTCTTATAAAAATCCTGATGCCACTCCTCAGTAAAAGGCACATGACAGCTCGCTTGAGTTTGCCAAAAGGCACTTAAAGAACTCTCAGACCATGAAAAACAAGATTCTGATGAAACCAAGATTGAACTCTTTGGCCTGAATGCCAAGCGTCATGTCTGGAGGAAACCTGGCACCATCCCTACGGTGAAGCATGGTGATGGCAGCATCATGCTGTGGGGATGTTTTTCAGCTGCAGGGATTGGGAGACTAATCAGGATCGAGGGAAAGATGAATGGAGCAAAGTACAGAGAGATCCTTTTTTTTTTTTTTTGTCATTTAGCAGACACTCTTATCCAGAGCGACTTACAGTTAGTGCATACATTATTATTTTTTATATATTTTTCATACCCCCCGTGGGAATCGAATTATGTAAATATGATAGTTTTTAAATGTTTAAAAAATTTGCAAAAATGTCTAAAAACCAGTTTTTGCTTTGTCATTATGGGGTATTGTGTGTAGATTGAGGGGAAAAAACTATTGAATCCATTTTAGAATCAGGCTCTAACGTAACAAAATGTGGACAAAGTCAAGGGGTCTGAATATTTTCCAAATGCACTGTATATAGCCAAGTTATCGTTGTTCATTGTGTATTTATTCATTGTGTTATTATTTATCTCTCTGCATTGTTGGGAAGGGCCCATAAGTAAGCAGTTATTTCACTGTTAGTCTACATTTGTTATTTACAAAGCATGTGACAAATAAAATTGTATTTGATATTCACGATTCATTCATGATTATCCATAATCACGGTAGCATCCAAGTGGTTAGAAACATTTATTCTTGTTTAGAAAAAAAAAGTGACTCCAAAATGACAGTACATTATTTACCATTCATTTTTATTAGCACAACATAATCCAAAACACAAAAACAAACTGCAAATGCATCCAACAAACATTTGACTACTTTAAAGGGATTCTCCAGTACTTTTGTATACTTTTTAGCAAATAGTTCTGAAAGTAGAGCGCACAAGCCAAAACATTTCCCTGAAAATTGCGTACTACATGTGCAGATTTGTGCACCACGTCATCGCTCTCTCTCGCTCTGCTGTGGCTGCATCATGTGCATCTTGCTAGCTGTCACTGATATGGCGAGGGGCTGAAGCTCATTGGTTGAACATGAATTGCTAGGGGGCTGGCCCACATGGGGGAAAATGCACATCTTCCAGAAAAACAGTTGCTTCAAACTAGGGATTTCTTGGCTAATTGAGGTAAGACAGTAATTCTGCTCCTAGATTATGCATGTATGAACTCCACATTGACAAATCCAGTCCAAAGCGGGAAGTTTAAAAAATACTTTGTAGTCGCCAAAGTTCCGGAGCATATCTTTAATACACAAGTGAATTTGTCCAAATACTTACGACACCTTGAAATGGAGGGACGAGATACATCAAATCCAAGTTTATTGGTCGCATACACAGTTTAGCAGATGTTATCGCAGGGGCATCTAAATGCCTATGTTACTGGCTCCTAACAGGGCAGTAAAAATGTCAAGCAAGTACACAAATAAGAACAAATTAGAAACAAGAAATCATGACTGACAGGACGAAACCAGTTAACAACCCAAATAGCGCTATCAGTAATCCAAATGCAATCTATGAGTATATACAAACCAAAAATATATACTAAAGAATGATATATTCAGCAGTAACTTTATCACAGTGGAGCTATGTCAAGAATCCAGTTGATAAATACAGGCGGTGTGCATAAACAGTGTAGCAAAAATGCAATGTACAGTAGTAGATCTATTAGAATGAGCAATGTGAAGAAAACAGTTATGAATACACAGTGTGAAAACAGTATAAAAGAAACGGTCCAGTGTTTAATGTCTCTATATAAAGTCCCAGTCAAAAGTTTGGACACACCTACTCATTCAAGGGTTTTTCTTAATTTTTTACATTGTACAATAATAGTGAAGACATCAAAACTATGAAATAACACATATGGAACCAAAAATGCATTCCAGTAACCAGAAAAGTGTTAACAAATCTAAATGTATTTGAGATTCTTAAAATAGCCACCCTTTGCCTTGATGACAGCTTTGCACACTCTTGGCATTCTCTCAACAAGCTTCATTAGGTAGTCACCTGGAATGCATTTCAATTAACAGGTGTGCCTTGTTAAAAGTTAATTTGTGTCATTTATTTCCTTAATGCGTTTGAGTCAATCAGCTGTGTTGTTACAAGGTGTGGGGGGGGGGGGGGGGGGGTATACAGAAGATAGCCCTATTTGGTAAAAGACCAAGTCCATATTATGGCAAGAATAGCTCAAATTAGCAAAGAGAAACAACAGTCCATCATTACTTTAAGACATAAAGGTAAGTAAATCCAGAACTTTTAAAGTTTCTTCAAGTGCAGTCGCAAAAACCATCAAGCGCTATGATGAAACTGGCTCTCATGAGGACCACCACAGGAATGGAAGATCCAGAGTTACCTCTGCTGCAGAGGATAAGTTCATTAGAGTTACCAGCCTCAGAAATTGCAGCCCAAATAAATGCTTCAGAGTTCAAGTAACAGACACATCTCAACATCAACTGTTCAGAGGGGACTGTGTGAATCAGGCCTTCATGGTCGAATTGCTGCAAAGAAACCACTACTAAAGGACACCAATAAGAAGAAGAGACCTGCTTGGGCCAAGAAACACGCGCAATGAACGTTAGACCGGTGGAAATGTGTCCTTTGGTCTGGAGTCCAAATTTGAGATTTCTGGTTCCAACTGCCGTGTCTTTGTGAGACACGGTGTGGGTGAACGGATGATCTCCGCATGTGTGGTTCCCACCGTGAAGCATGGAGGAGGTGGTGTGATGGTGCATTGCTGGTGACACTGTCTGTGATTTATTTAGAATTCAAGGCACACTTAACCAGCATGGCTACCACAGCATTCTGCAGCGATACGCCATCCCATCTGGTTTGGGATTTTGATTTTCAAAAGGACAATGACCCAACACACCTCCAGGCTGTGTAAGGGCTATTTAACCAAGAAGGAGAGTGATGGAGTGCTGCATCAGATGACCTGGCCTCCACAATCCCCTGACCTCAACCCAATTGAGATGGTTTGGGATGAGTTGGTCCTCAGAGTGAAGGAAAAGCAGTGCTCAGCATATGTGGGAACTCCTTCAAGACTGTTGGAAAAGCATTCCAGGTGAAGCTGGTTGAGAGAATGCCAAGAGTGTGCAAAGCTGTCATCAAGGCAAAGGGTGGCTCTTTTTTAAACACAATTAAATATAGCTAGCTCTCTCTCTCTCTTGGTTCTCCTTCATTTTTGAAGAAATTAAATTTGTTCAAAACTGTTCAACTATTGTATTTTTCTCTCTTTGAGTCAACTACTCACCAGATTGTATGTACTGCAGTGCTAGCTAGCTGTAGCTTATGCTTTCAGTACTAGATTAATTATCTGATCCTTTGATTGGGTGGGCAACATATCAGAGCACTTGCAGCATGAACTGACAGGTTGGAGGGCGTCCTCTGGAAGTTGTCTTAATTACTGTGTAAGTCTATGGAAGGGGGGAGAACCATGAGCCTCTTAGGTTTTGTATTGAAGCCAATGTAACAAGAGGAGGACGGAAGCTAGCTGTCCTCCGGCTACACCATGGTGCTACCCTACAGAGTGCTGTTGAGGCTACTGTAGACCTTCATTGCAAAACAGTTTGTTTAAATAATTAATTTGGTGATGTGAATATATTTAGTATAGTTTTATCTAAAAAGGATAACCTTTTTAATGTTTCTCTATTTGAAAAATAATAAATTCACTGAGGATGGTCCTCCCCTTCCTCCTCTGAGGAGCCTCCTCTGAGGAGCCTCCACTGGTGTGTATGTGTGTATATGTGAGTATGGCGACTACATGTGTATGAAGTGTGTGAGCTTGTGTGTGTGTGTGTTTTCTTTGTCTCTTACTTACTCCAGGAGTATTACTTACTACTCGAACTACAGGAGATGGTGTGTTGGCTGATCAGCAGTCTAATGGCCTTGAGATAGAAGCTGTTTTTCAGTATAGAGCCAAATTTAAAAGTTTTAGCTTCACTGTCCAAATAAATACGCAGGGGAATCATTGGACATTTTAACAGATATGATTTCCTTCTATTTCTTTCTTTCAGAGGGCGCAAAACTGGCTTTGTGATGCAGGGTTGCCCTGAAGGGAAGCTTCCATACATAAGGGAGAATATTAACTAAGAATGTTGGCAATGAGAAAGCAGGCTCAGATAAATAAATAGTTATTTGTGAAGTACACTGGAAAAATAAGTAATAAGGTTATGCCACTCCTTAAGCACAAGCTTCCAAATGGGAGTGAACCAATTCATTCTTCATCTTGAGGTTTCTAAACATCACGTAATAGATGTTTGAAAGGATATGGACCCAGTGTTTGGGAGGTGCTGCTGCATTCATAAGCAGGATGGTAGGACATTCAGGGGCTTACATCACAGCAGCCTGTTCACTGTGACTCCCTTCTCAAAGAAGCAAGAGGAGACTAAAGCAAATAAGACTTTGTACTGAAAAAGAAAACAATAAATACAGTTAGACAACTCCAGAAAATACATTTCACATTTATTTCTACACCTGCCCTGCCCTACTAAAAGAGTGGACCTGTGGAACATAAACATGATAAATCTGTTGGACTTGGATACATACAATATACATAAAAATGTGGACACCCCTTCAAATTAGTTATTTGGCTATTTCAGCCACACCCGTTGCTGACAGGTTTATAAAACCGAACACACAGCCATGCAATCTCCATAGACAAACATTGCCAGTAGAATGGCCTTACTGAAGAGCTCAGTGACTTTCAACATGGCACCGTCATAGGATGCCGCCTTTCCAACAAGTCAGTTCGTCAAATTTCTGCCCTGCTAGAGCTGCACCGGTCAACTGTAAGTGCTGCTATTGTGTAGTGGAAACGTCTAGGGACAACAACGGCTCAGCCGCGAAGTGGTAGGCCACAACAAGCTCACAGAACGGGACCGCCGAGTGCTGAAGTGTGTAGCGTGTAAAAACACTCACTACCGAGTTCCAAACTGCCTCTGGAAGCAATGTCAGCACAATAACTGCTCGTCGTGAGCTTCATGAAATGGATTTCCATGGCCGAGCAGCCGCACACAAGCCTAAGATCACCATGCACAATGCCAAGCGACGGCTGGAGTGGTGTAAAGCTCGCCGCCATTGGAATCTGGAGCAATTTGGGTTTGGCGTATGCCAGGAGAACGCTACCTGCCCCAATGCATAGTGCCAACTGTAAAGTTTGGTGGAGGAGGAATAATGGTCTGGGGAGTTTTTTCACGGTTCGGGCTAGACCCCTTAGTTCCAGTGAAGGGCAATCTTAACGCTACAGCATACAATGATATTCTAGACGATTCTGTGATTCCAACTTTGTGGCAACAGTTTGGTAAAGGCCCTTTCCTATTTCAGCATGACAATGCCCCCGTGCACAAAGCGAGGTCCATACAGAAATGGCTTGTCGAGATTGGCGTGGAAGAACTTGACTGGCCTGCACAGAGCCCTGACCTCAACCCCATCGAACACCTTTGGGATGAATTGGAACGCAGACTGCGAGCCAGGCCTAATTGGCCATCATCAGTGCCCGACCTCACTAATGCTTTTGGCTGAATGGAAGCAAGTCCCCACAGCAATGTTCCAACATCTAGTGGAAAGCCAAGTTGGGGATCACGGTTTCATTTCAAGGTTCAAGAGGTCATCATGATTACCCATCAAAATAAAAACATTTAGCATTTCACTGCTAATTCATACCCAATCACGTCACCCATATTTTCTTATTATATACAATTAAATCAAAACGGTGTGGTCAGAAGCCCATCTGCTACAACTCTCTGTCTTCAGAGTTATTAGTGGCCACATTTCCTGAGTATACGACTCGAGAGCTGTAACCCAAAAGTCAAGCACTGGTTATCATGTCTGTATTTCTGGGTGACCAGGAGGCCAAACCTAGAGTGGAACCCAGAAGTGCTAACAATCCACTCGTTGCCACGTGTCATATGCCAAACTGTTTGCTATATGACACAAAGTGGTAAGGAGTGGAATGTTAGCAGAAAACAGGTCTGGATACCAGGCTAAACCCATTGCCCCACCAATCAGTCACACTTGCTCACCACGTGTGTGACAACCCCTCTGGACCTCTTCAACGACAGACACACCAATCAGCTCAATGTTTAACAACAATATAATATTTTTCGGACAAAATGGCCATTGCGTTTACTTTGCAGCTTCACTAATGTGGCTGGAGTGTGTGTATATTGATATTAAAACACCAGAAAGCTTTGCAAATGTAAATCATGCAGCATTTAGCTGAAACCGGCATAGATGGCTACGGTGCCTGTGTAAGAACACATGAAACTGAGCAACAGTTGTTTTAGTGAGCACAAAGAAAAGAGGGAGGAGCCATAACAGGAAACAAGCCTTGATTGGATGTTAGTTAATGAAATGAGACAACTTCTTACCGTCCTTTAAATTTGTAGATTATAAATCCTATAATACAAACACAGACTAGAAAGAAAAAGGAGAATTTTGAATCCATGAGGTAATATTCTGTTTAACATATGAAAGTTAATTTTTACTTGGCGTAGAGTTTAAAACCACAACATTCCTTCTCCTTTTCCTTATTGTGACCAACATGAATACAAATAATGGGATGTCAACAGAATGTGGTATTGTTATAGGTTTGTATGCCAGTAACAATAGAACATTATTACAAATAACTTAATGTCAGTCCTGCAAGGTAAGGGTTGAACGGAATACTACCAATGTATTAAAAATACATTGGTGAGTATGTTAGAAAATATACACTGCTCAAAAAAAAAAAAAAGGGAACACTAAAATAACACATCCTAGATCTGAATGAATGAAATAATCTTATTAAATACTTTTTTCTTTACATAGTTGAATGTGCTGACAACAAAAATCACACAAAAATTATCAATGGAAATCAAATGTATCAACCCATGGAGGTCTGGATTTGGCTACAGGCTGATCCAACTACAGGCTGATCCAACTTTGATGTAATGTCCTTAAAACAAGTCAAAATGAGGCTCAGTAGTGTGTGTGGCCTCCACGTGCCTGTATGACCTCCCTACAACGCCTGGGCATGCTCCTGATGAGGTGACGGATGGTCTCCTGAGGGATCTCCTCCCAGACCTGGACTAAAGCATCTGCCAACTCCTGGACAGTCTGTGGTGCAACGTGGCGTTGGTGGATGGAGCGAGACATGATGTCCCAGATGTGCTCAATTGGATTCAGGTCTGGGGAACGGGCGGGCCAGTCCATAGCATCAATGCCTTCCTCTTGCAGGAACTGCTGACACACTCCAGCCACATGAGGTCTAGCAATGTCTCGCATTAGGAGGAACCCAGGGCCAACCGCACCAGCATATGGTCTCACAAGGGGTCTGAGGATCTCATCTCGGTACCTAATGGCATTCAGGCTACCTCTGGCGAGCACATGGAGGGCTGTGCGGCCCCCCAAAGAAATGCCACCCCACACCATGACTGACCCACCGCCAAACCGGTCATGCTGGAGGATGTTGCAGGCAGCAGAACGTTCTCCATGGCGTCTCCAGACTCTGTCACATGTGCTCAGTGTGAACCTGCATCTGTGAAGAGCACAGGGCGCCAGTGGCGAATTTGCCAATCTTGGTGTTCTCTGGCAAATGCCAAACGTCCTGCACGGTGTTGGGCTGTAAGCACAACCCCCACCTGTGGACGTCGGGTCCTCATACCACCCTCATGGAGTCTGTTTCTGACCATTTGAGCAGACACATGCACATTTGTGGCCTGCTGGAGGTCATTTTGCAGGGCTCTGGCAGTGCTCCTCCTGCTCCTCCTTGCACAAAGGCGGAGGTAGCGGTCCTGCTGCTGGGTTGTTGCCCTCCTACGGCCTCCTCCACGTCTCCTGATGTACTAGCCTGTCTCCTGGTAGCGCCTCCATGCTCTGGACACTACGCTGACAGACACAGCAAACCTTCTTGCCATAGCTCGCATTGATGTGCCATCCTGGATGAGCTGCACTACCTGAGCCACTTGTGTGGGTTGTAGACTCCGTCTCATGCTACCACTAGTGTGAAAGCACCGCCAGCATTCAAAATTGACCAAAACATCAGCCAGGAAGCATAGGAACTGAGAAGTGGTCTGTGGTCACCACCTGCAGAACCACTCCTTTATTGGGGGTGTCTTGCTAATTGCCTATAATTTCCACCTGTTGTCTATTCCATTTGCACAACAGCATGTGAAATGTATTGTCAATCAGTGTTGCTTCCTAAGTGGACAGTTTGATTTCACAGAAGTGTGATTGACTTGGAGTTACATTGTGTTGTTTAAGTGTTCCCTTTATTTTTTTGAGCAGTGTATTATTGGTACAGCAACAAGTAAACATTGTTGCATGATGACTAGATTTGAAAATGTTCAACAAATACTGCTTATCCCATTATTCTTTATAAGATGGAATATAGTACAATTCTTATTTGTTTAACAGGTCACCATGTTGGACTGTTACTGTCATTATCCACACAACTTGTCATTCAAAATAACATCTATTGCAACTTACCAAGTCCACCTATAACACCCCCTGCTATTTTCCCAGCGTGGCCTGTAAGAGAAACAAACAAATGAATTTGCAGTCAAGATGAATCATCACTAAATAGTCTAAATAATGCTTGAACCATCAAAGAGAACATCATATACTGTACAACATGTATGGATGACAGCTAACTATTGTAACATCGTATACAACACCTATAGATGGCAACTGGTTGACAGCTTACTGTTGTAACATCATATACAACACCTATAGATGGCAACTCGTTGACAGCTTACTGTTGTAACATCATATACAACACCAATAGATAGCAACAGGGTGACCGCTTACTGTTGTAACATCATATACAACACCAATACAGTGGGGAGAACAAGTATTTGATACACTGCCGATTTTGCAGGTTTTCCTACTTACAAAGCATGTAGAGGTCTGTAATTTTTATCATAGGTACACTCCCACTGTGAGAGACGGAATCTAAAACAAGAATCCAGAATATCACATGGTATGATTTTTAAGTAATTAATTTGCATTTTATTGCATGACATAAGTATTTGATCACCTACCAACCAGTAAGAATTCCGGCTCTCACAGACCTGTTAGTTTTTCTTTAAGAAGCCCTCCTGTTCTCCACTCATTACCTGTATTAACTGCACCTGTTTGAACTCGTTACCTGTATAAAAGACACCTGTCCACACACTCAATCAAACAGACTCCAACCTCTCCACAATGGCCAAGACCAGAGAGCTGTGTAAGGACGTCAGGGATAAAATTGTAGACCTGCACAAGGCTGGGATGGGCTACAGGACAATAGGCAAGCAGCTTGGTGAGAAGGCAACAACTGTTGGCGCAATTATTAGAAAATGGAAGAAGTTCAAGATGACGGTCAATCACCCTCGGTCTGGGGCTCCATGCAAGATCTCACCTCGTGGGGCATCAATGATCATGAGGAAGGTGAGGGATCAGCCCAGAACTACACGGCAGGACCTGGTTAATGACCTGAAGAGAGCTGGGACCACAGTCTCAAAGAAAACAATTAGTAACACACTACGCCGTCATGGATTAAAATCCTGCAGCGCACGCAAGGTCCCCCAGCTCAAGCCAGCGCATGTCCAGGCCCGTCTGAAGTTTGCCAATGACCATCTGGATGATCCAGAGGAGGAATGGGAGAAGGTCGTGTGGTCTGATGAGACACAAATAGAGGTTTTTGGTCTAAACTCCACTCGCCGTGTTTGGAGGAAGAAGAAGGATGAGTACAACCCCAAGAACACCATCCCAACGTGAAGCATGGAGGTGGAAACATCATTCTTTGGGGATGCTTTTCTGCAAAGGGGACAGGACGACTGCACCGTATTGAGGGGAGGATGGATGGGGCCATGTATCGCGAGATCTTGGCCAACAACCTCCTTCCCTCAGTAAGAGCATTGAAGATGGGTCGTGGCTGGGTCTTCCAGCATGACAACGACCCGAAACACACAGCCAGGGCAACTAAGGAGTGGCTCCGTAAGAAGCATCTCAAGGTCCTGGAGTGGCCTAGCCAGTCTCCAGACCAGAACCCAATAGAAAATCTTTGGAGAGAGCTGAAAGTCCATATTGTCCAGCGGCAGCCCCGAAACCTGAAGGATCTGGAGAAGGTCTGTATGGAGGAGTGGGCCAAAATCCCTGCTGCAGTGTGTGCAAACCTGGTCAAGACCTACAGGAAACGTATGATCTCTGTAATTGCAAACAAAGGTTTCTGTACCAAATATTAAGTTCTGCTTTTCTGATGTATCAAATACTTATGTCATGCAATAAAATGCAAATGAATTACTTAAAAATCATACAATGTGATTTTCTGGATTTTTGAGATTCCGTCTCTCACAGTTGAAGTGTACCTATGATAAAAATTACAGACCTCTACATGCTTTGTAAGTAGGAAACCCTTCAAAATCGGCAGTGTATCAAATACTTGTTCTCCCCACTGTAGATAGCAACTGGGTGACAGCTTACCTCTGGCTGCTGGGGGACCAGGGCCAGGTACACGATCTGTTACACAAAGAAGTGATATTAAGGTTTGCGCGCACACACACACAGTAAATACTTTATTTGAATCCACCAATCAAATCTACAAAAACAATATCCAAACACTTCAAAAAGGTCCCTGTATTCATGGCACTCAAGGGTACAGAAAAAGCACCTTCTCCAAACAGCTAGGCTGCCCACGACAGCTGAAACAGAGCAGTACCTAGCCAATTGCTTTGCCCTAGTTTTTGTCAGGCCCACAGTCTGGAGGCTACGCACTGCAAGCCTGTGTACGTGGCTGAGACTGCCAAATATCAGCGCCACAAGCTTGCACCTACACCCGAGGCTGTCCAAGCATGCCACAATTTCCATTGATGTTGCGACAGTCGATGTTCACACTCAGAGAAATTCGGCCAAGTATACCCGCCCACCAGATGGACTGGGGATGGGTCGTGAATGCTCCATTGCTGCTGGTAGACTAGGCCACTGAGTAGGACTTGTTTGAAAGCTGATTTTAGCGTTGCAACAAGGCACATATGTACCAAAAGTGTCCAAAACATCATCCGACCTTCACTGCATTAACGACGTCAGTTACAACAGGTGTGCGTAAGTTATGCTAGTAAATAACCATGTTTTGCCACCGAGCTGCAGCACTCATGTCTGTTCCCGGCGAGCATGCACACACACACACACACACACACACACTAGAATGGCCTTACTGAAGAGCTCAGTGACTTTCAACGTGGCACAGTCATAGGATGCCACCTTTCCAACAAATCAGTTCGTCAAATTTCTGCCCTGCTAGAGCTGGACCGGTCAACTGTAAGTGCTGTTATTGTGAAGTGGGAACATCTAGGAGCAACAACGGCTCAGCCGCAAAAGTGGTAGGCCACACAAGCTCACAGAACCGGACCGCCGAGTGCTGAAGCGCGTAAAACACATCTGTCCTCGGTTGCAACACTCACTACCGAGTTCCAAACTGCCTCTGGAAGCAACGTCAGCACAAACACTGTTCGTCGGGAGCTTCATGAAATGGGTTTCCACGGCCAAGCAGCCGCACACAAGCCTAAGATCACCATGTGCAATGCCAACCGTCGGCTGGAGTGATGTAAAGCTCGCCACCATTGAACTCTGGAGAAGTGGAAACGCGTTCTCTGGAGTGATGAATCACGCTTTAACATCTGGCAGTCCGACTGACACATTTTGGATTGGTGGATGCCAGGAGAACGCTACCTGCCCCAATGCATAGTGCCAACTGTAAAGTTTGGTGGAGGAGGAATAATGGTCTGGGGCTGTTTTTCATGATTCGGTCTAGGCCCCTTAGTTTCAGTGAAGGGCAATCTTAACGCTACAGCATACAATGACATTCTAGACGATTCTGTGCTTCCAAATTTGTGCCAACAGTTTGGGGAAGGCCCTTTCCTGTTTCAGCATGAAGACGCCCCCATCAGTACCCGACATCACTAATGCTCGAGGATAGTGGAAAGCCTTCCCAGAAGAGAGGAGGCTGTTATAGCAGCAAACGGGGGACCAACTCCATATTAATGCCCATGCTTTTGGAATGAGATGTTCAACAAGCAGGTGTCCACATACTTTTGGTCATGTAGTGTTTGTATATACAGTGCATTCGGAAAGTATTCAGACCCCTTGACTTTTTCCACTTTGTTACGTTACAGCCTTATTATAAAATCGATTAAATTGTTTTTTTCCTCCTCATCAATCTACACACAATACCCCATCATGACAAAGCAAAAACTGGTTTAGAAAAAATTTAAAATGTATAAAAGATAAAAAACTGAAATATCACATTTACATAAGTATTCAGACCCTTTTATCAGTACTTTGTTGAAGCACCTTTGGCAGCGATTACAGCCTCTAGACTTTTTGGGTATGATGCTACAAGCTTGGCACACCTGTATTTGGAGACTTACTCCCATTCTTCTCTACAGATCCTCTCAAGTTGTGTCAGGTTGGATGGGGAACGTCGCTGCATAGCTATTTTCAGGTCTCTCCAGAGATGTTCGATCGGGTTCAAGTCCAGGCTCTGGCTGGACCACTCAAGGACATTCAGAGACTTGTCCTAAAGCCACTCCTGCATTGTCTTGGCTGTGTGCTTAGGGTCGTTGTCCTGCTGGAAGGTGAACCTTCACCCCAGTCTGAGGTCCTGAGCGCAATGGAGCAGGTTTTCATCAAGGACCTCTTTACTTTGCTCCGTTCATCTTTCCCTCGATCATGACTAGTCTCCCAGTCCCTGCCGCTGAAAAACATTCCCACAGCATTATTCTGCCACCATGCTTCACCGTAGGGACAAGTCTCTGAATGTCCTTGAGTGGCCCAGCCAGAGCCCGGACTTGAACCCGATCTAACATCTCTGGAGAGACCTGAAAATAGCTAAGCAGCGACATTCCCCATCCAACCTGATAGAGCTTGAGAGGATCTGCAGAGAAGAATGGGTGAAACTCCCCAAATACAGGTGTGACAAGCTTGTAACGTCATACCCAAGAAGACTTGAGGCAGTAATCGCTGCCAAAGGTGATTCAACAAAGTACTGAGTAAATAGTCTGAATACTTATGTAAATGTGATATCAGTTTTGCAAAAATTTATAAAAAACTGTTTTTGCTTTGTAATTATGGGGTATTGTGTGTAGATTGATGGGGGGGGGGGGATATTTAATCAATTTTAGAATAAGGCTGTAATGTAACAAAATGTGGAAAAACTCAAGGGGTCTGAATACACTCTGTGTGTGTGATATATATATATAGCGGTCTGGAAAAAATTAAGAGACCACTGCAAAAATATACGTTTATCTGGTTTTACTATTTCTAGGTATGCGTTTGGGTGAAATTAACATTTTTGTTTTATTTTTAAACTACTGACAACATTTCTCCCAAATTCCAAATAAAAGTATTGTCATTTAGAGCATTTATTTGCAGAAAATGACAACTGGTCAAAATAAAAAAAAATATGCAGTGTTGTCAGACCTCGAATAATGCAAAGAAAATAAGTTAATGTTCATTTTTAAACACCACAATACTAATGTTTTAATTTAGGAAGAGTTCAGAAATCAATATTTGGTGGAATAACCCTGATTTTCAATCACAGCTTTCATGCGTCTTGGCATGCTCTCCACCAGTCTTTCACATTGATGTTGGGTGACTTTATGCCACTTCTGGCGCAAATATTCAAGCAGCTCGGCTTTGTTTGATGGCTTGTGACCATCCATATTCCTCTAGATCACATTCCAGAAGTTTTCAATGGGGTTCAGGTCTGGAGATTGGGCTGGCCATGACAGGGTCTTGATCTGGTGGTCCTCCATCCACACCTTGATTGACCTGGCTGTGTGGCATGGCACATTGTCCTCAGCCTTGGGGAACAATGTCAGAGCAAAAGGAAGCAAGTTTTCTTCCAGGACAACCTTGTACGTGGCTTGATTCATGCATCCTTCACAAAGACAAATCTGCCTGATTCCAGCCTTGCTGAAGCACCCCCAGATCATCACCGATCCTCTACCAATGTCTCCGTCTAACCATTAGACGACCAGGTGTTGGGCAAAGCTGAAAATTGGACTCATCAGAGAAGATGACCTTACTCCAGTCCTCTACGGTCCAATCCTTATGGTCTTTTGCAAACCTCAGCCTGGCTCTTCTTTGCTTCTCATTGATGAAGGGCTTTTTTCTAGCTTTGCAAGACTTCAGCCCTGCTCCTAGGAGCCTGTTTCGAACCGTCCTCGCCGTGCACTTCACCCCAGCTGCTGTTTGCTATTCTTTTTGTAGGTCACTTGATGTCATCCTACGGTTGTTGAGTGACATTCGAATGAGTTGGCGGTCATCCTACGGTTGTTGAGTGACATTCGAATGAGTTGGCGGTCATCCCGGTCAGTAGAGAGTCATTTTCGCCCTCTGCCAGTCTGTAGCTTTGTTGTCCCCAATGTCTGCTGCTTGACCTTGTTCTTATGAAGCGCCGTCTTTGAAATTTTAAGGATGGAAGCAACCTGACGCTCACTGTATCCCTCTGCCAGTAAAGCCAGAATTTAACCCTTATTTCCTCACTCAAAACTTTCCTTTTCAACTCTTTTGGCATGGTCAATAGTTATTTCATTAATATTACTTTTGAGGTACTATTAGCACTGTTTTTGCCATCCAGCTGGTCCTATTGCAAGAGGATAGTGATGACCACAGCAGTGGTTTTTATACTTTTCCTCGTTAAATAAGATTTGGTTCATGTGATCAACTAATCAGTACCTAATTCAGTAGAATGAGGTGTGCCTGTGTTGGAATTCAACAGACACTGGAATGGAATGGCTGTCATATATGTAGAGATGCTGATTTAAGAAACATTTGCAGTGGTCTCTTAATATTTTCCAGAGCTGTATGTATGTGTGTGTGTATGTATGTGTGTATGTGTGTGTGTGTGTGTGTGTGTGTGTGTGTGTGTGTATGTATGTATGTATGTATGTATGTATGTATGTATGTATGTATGTATGTATGTACGTACAGTGAGGGAAAAAAGTATTTGATCCCCTGCTGATTTTGTACGTTTGCCCACTGACAAAGAAATGATCAGTCTATAATTTTAATGGTAGGTTTATTTGAACAGTGAGAGACAGAATAACAACAACAAAATCCAGAAAAACGCATGTCAAAAATGTTATAAATTGATTTGCATTTTAATGAGGGAAATAAGTATTTGACCCCTCTGCAAAACATGACTTAGTACTTGGCAATCACAGAGGTCAGACGTTTCTTGTAGTTGGCCACCAGGTTTGCACACATCTCAGGAGGGATTTTGTCCCACTCCTCTTCGTAGATCTTCTTCAAGTCATTAAGGTTTCGAGGCTGACATTTGGCAACTTGAACCTTCAGCTCCCTCCACAGATTTTCTATGGGATTAAGGTCTGGAGACTGGCTAGGCCACTCCAGGACCTTAATGTGCTTCTTCTTGAGCCACTCCTTTGTTGCCTTGGCCGTGTGTTTTGGGTCATTGTCATGCTGGAATACCCATCCACGACCCATTTTATAATATTAATAATAATATATAATAATAATATAATATAATAATATGCCATTTAGCAGACGCTTTTATCCAAAGCGACTTACAGTCATGCGTGCATACATTTTTTTTTTTGTGTATGGGTGGTCCCGGGGATCGAACCCACTACCTTAGCGTTACAAGCGCCGTGCTCTACCAGCTGAGCTACAGAGGACCACATTTTTTAATGCCTTGGCTGAGGGAAGGAGGTTCTCACCCAAGATTTGACAGTACGTGGCCCCGTCCATCATCCCTTTGATGCGGTGAAGTTGTCCTATCCCCTTAGCAGAAAAACACCCCCAAAGCATAATGTTTCCACCTCCATGTTTGACGGTGGGGATGGTGTTCTTGGGGTCATAGGCAGCATTCCTCCTCCTCCAAACACGGCGAGTTGAGTTGATGCCAAAGAGCTCGATTTTGGTCTCATCTGACCACAACACTTTCACCCAGTTCTCCTCTGAATCATTCAGATGTTCATTGGCAAACTTCAGACAGGCCTGTATATGTGCTTTCTTGAGCAGGGGGACCTTGCGGGCGCTGCAGGATTTTAGTCCTTCACGGCGTAGTGTGTTACCAATTGTTTTCTTGGTGACTATGGTCCCAGCTGCCTTGAGATCATTGACAAGATCCTCCCGTGTAGTTCTGGGCTGATTCCTCACCGTTCTCATGATCATTGCAACTCCACGAGGTGAGATCTTGCATGGAGCCCCAGGCCGAGGGAGATTGACAGTTCTTTTGTGTTTCTTTCATTTGCGAATAATCGCACCAACTGTTGTCACCTTCTCACCAAGCTGCTTGGCGATGGTCTTGTAGTCCATTCCAGCCTTGTGTAGGTCTACAATCTTGTCCCAGACATCCTTGGAGAGCTGTTTGGTCTCGGCCATGTTGGAGAGTTTGGAATCTGATTGATTGATTGCTTCTGTGGACAGGTGTCTTTTATACAGGTAACAAACTGAGATTAGGAGCACTCCCTTTAAGACTGTGCTCCTAATCTCAGCTCGTTACCTGTATAAAAGACACCTGGGAGACAGAAATCTTTCTGATTGAGAGGGGGTCAAATACTTATTTCCTTCATTAAAATGCAAATCAATTCAAACATTTTTGACATGCGTTTTTCAGGATCTTTTTGTTGTTATTCTGTCTCTCACTGTTCAAATAAACCTACCATTAAAATTATAGACTGATCATTTCTTTGTCAGTGGGCAAATGTACAAAATCAGCAGGGGATCAAATACTTGTTCCCCCTCACTGTATGTATGCATGTATGTATGTATGTATGTATGTATGTATGTATGTATGTATGTATGTATGTATGTATGTATGTATGTACAGTGGGGGGGAAAAAGTATTTAGTCAGCCACCAATTGTGCAAGTTCTCCCAATTAAAAAGATGAGAGAGGCCTGTAATTTTTATCATAGGTACACGTCAACTATGACAGAAAAAATTAGAAAATAAATTCCAAAAAATCACATTGTAGGATTTTTAATGAATTTATTTGCCAATTATGGTGGAAAATAAGTATTTGGTCAATAACAAAAGTTTCTCAATACTTTGTTATATACCCTTTGTTGGCAATGACACAGGTCAAACGTTTTCTGTAAGTCTTCACAAGGTTTTCACACACTTGCTGGTATTTTGGCCCATTCCTCCATGCAGATCTCCTCTAGAGCAGTGATGTTTTGGGGCTGTCGCTGGGCAACACGGACTTTCAACTCCCTCCAAAGATTTTCTATGGGGTTGAGATCTGGAGACTGGCTAGGCCACTCCAGGACCTTGAAATGCTTCTTACGAAGCCACTCCTTCGTTGCCCGGGCGGTGTGTTTGGGATCATTGTTGTGCTGAAAGACCCAGCCACGTTTCATCTTCAATGCCCTTGCTGATGGAAGGAGGTTTTCACTCAAAATCTCACGATACATGGCCCCATTCATTCTTTCCTTTACACGGATCAGTCGTCCTGGTCCCTTTGCAGAAAAACAGCCCCAATGCATGATGTTTCCACCCCCATGCTTCACAGTAGGTATGGTGTTCTTTGGATGCAACTCAGCATTCTTTGTCCTCCAAACACGACGAGTTTAGTTTTTACCAAAAAGTTATATTTTGGTTTCATCTGACCATATGACATTCTCCCAATCATCTTCTGGATCATCCAAATGCACTCTAGCAAACTTCAGACGGGCCTGGACATGTACTGGATTAAGCAGGGGGACACGTCTGACACTGCAGGATTTGAGTCCCTGGCGGCGTAGTGTGTTACTGATGGTAGGCTTTGTTACTTTGGTCCCAGCTCTCTGCAGGTCATTCACTAGGTCCCCCCGTGTGGTTCTGGGATTTTTGCTCACCGTTCTTGTGATCATTTTGACCCCACGGGGTGAGATCTTGCGTGGAGCCCCAGATCGAGGGAGATTATCAGTGGTCTTGTATGTCTTCCATTTCCTAATAATTGCTCCCACAGTTGATTTCTTCAAACCAAGCTGCTTACCTATTGCAGATTCACTCTTCCCAGCCTGGTGCAGGTCTACAATTTTGTTTCTGGTGTCCTTTGACAGCTCTTTGGCCTTGGCCATAGTGGAGTTTGGAGTGTGACTGTTTGAGGTTGTGGACAGGTGTCTTTTATACTGATAACAAGTTCAAACCGGTGCCATTAATACAGGTAACGAGTGGAGGACAGAGGAGCCTCTTAAAGAAGAACTTACAGGTCTGTGAGAGCCAGAAATCTTGCTTGTTTGTAGGTGACCAAATACTTATTTTCCACCATAATTTGCAAATAAATTCATTAAAAATCCTACAATGTGATTTTCTGGATTTTCTTTTGTCAATTTGTCTGTCATAGTTGACGTGTACCGATGATGAAAATTACAGGCCTCTCTCATCTTTTTAAGTGGGAGAACATGCACAATTGGTGGCTGACTAAATGCTTTTTTTCCCCACTGTGTATATATATATATATATATATATATATATATATATATATATATATATATATATATATATATATATATATATATATATATATATATATATATATATATATATATATATACACACACACATATACAGAGTGGGGAGAACAAGTGTTTGATACACTGCCGATTTTGCAGGTTTTCCTACTTACAAAGCATGTACAGGTCTGTAATTTTTATCATAGGTACACTTCAACTGTGAGTGACGGAATCTAAAACAAAAATCCAGAAAATCACATTGCATGATTTTTAAGTAATTAATTTGCATTTTATTGCATGACATAAGTATTTGATCACCTACCAACCAGTAAGAATTCCGGCTCTCACAGACGTGTTAGTTATTCTTTAAGAAGCCCTCCTGTTCTCCACTCATTACCTGTATTAACTGCACCTGTTTGAACTCGTTACCTGTATAAAAGACACCTGTCCACTCACTCAATCAAACCGACTCCAACCTCTCCACAATGGCCAAGACCAGAGAGCTGTGTATGGACATCAGGGATAAAATTGTAGACCTGTCTGTCACATCAATTTACTGTTGTTATCCCTCTACATACCATATTGTCTTATCAAAATAGTCTAAATATGTTTACATGAGATCATTTCAATTCAAAAAGTAAGTTTGCTGACACATTGGTCTTCTGGTCCTAAACACCAAATGACGCGCAAAATATCTGATCTAAAATATAGGCTAAAGTGTGTTAAATAAACACTGAAACAAGTCTTACCTTTGCATATGGGATCAGGAGCTGACCAGCCTTCTATTTCACAGGTCAAACTGGCCATTCCCTCCATCTTATATCCATCTTTGCACTTATACGTCACAAAAGACTTGTGCGTGTAGGGGGGTAGACGACCTTCAGTCCTAACGCCATTCTCAACAACAGGAGTAGGACATGAAACCACTACAGATGTAAACAAAGAGAGATGTTCATTAGCTACTGTTGTGAAGTAAACAAGGTGGCCCAAGTCTCTTAATTATTGGTTTTAGGCTACTTGAAGCAATATCACAATGTTGTTATAACCACCTATTTATGTACATCATGCAACTTATCATGATCTATTCAATAAATAGGCTAGATTTTTTATAACCCACTTCCCCTGAACTCAATGTTGCATCATGGTCTTTAGCGTATAGTACACATTAGGGTGTACACTTTTCAGACCGCTCCCTAGGCTGTCTCTTGGAAATCTGTGCTATCTTATCAGGCTAGATACTGTGATATTTATAAACTTATTTTATCATCTGGACCGTGACCTTGCTCATGATTGTGTAGTGGACAGGGTTGGGTAGGTTCGTTTCTAAATGTAATCCGTTAAAGTTATCTGTCCAAAATTGTAATTAGTTACATAACCTTTGGATTACCCAAACGCAGTAATGTAATATGATTACTTTCCCCTTAAGAGGCATTAGAAGTAGACAAAAATGATCCATCAAACGAATTTCATTTGTCATCATAGTGGTCTCTGACTTGTGGTCAGACTCCCTCAGGTGGAACAAACTTAAAATGTATGCCGTTTTTCAATGCTGAATTGAATGTCATTGAGAAAACAGAAACATGTCGAATCGTTTCTGAATTTAAAAGTAATCCAAGAAGTAGTTTTTCAAAAGTATCTGTAATCTGATTACAATATTTTACCAGTGTGAGCAGTTCATACGAAGAGTTAAATGTTTCGTCAACAACCATAATTATGACTGTTTAAAACAAAGAAGGGGAAAAAAGGCAAGCTTCCAACGTACTTCTACACTCAGGTGGAGCTGGCTGGAATTCTCCGTCCTTGTCACAGGCTATGGATCTAGTTCCAACCAGAGTGTAATCATTCTCACAGCTATATTCCACAACACTTCCATAGCTGTACTCATCTTCAGGTGGGATAACAGGTCCACCGTTGACAATGGTGGGGGGCTTTCCACACTTCACCACTGCAGAGTAGAGTTATGAACAGTTTTAATCTAGACATAAGCATAGAACTGTTGAAGTTATTGTTATTTTCACTTGACATGCTCCTTCAGATGACTAACCTTCACATACAGGAACTCTGCCATCCCAGCCTCCGACCAAACAGTTCCTTACACCGCTGCCCACAAGCGTATAGCTGAAAAATAGAAAGATTAGACAGTATTTGGACCATTGCTTTTAGGATAGCAAGGGTTACAACAGAGACAGCTCTGATCTTAATCAAGACAGTAAAAGAAGATCATAGGCTAAACATTAAAAACATTTCCTTTAGCATTTAGGGAGGGGAAGTTTGGAAATCACAAAATTAGGCCTACAAAATGGACAGCATTGTGAAATATGACAGTTGACATGTTAACGCACTAAGTTCAGCCCATAGAGATAAACTCATCATGGATATAACCAGTTTCAGCATGGACATTGCCAATAAGGGCTTCCACCATTTTAAAATAGTCAACTACGAGTTGGGAGCCCAATGAAGAAGAATAAAATGGACTACTTTAAAATGTAGCGGTCACAGACGCTATAATGGCACAGACACAAAGATGAGTGCTCTATCTCTATGGTTCAGCCTGATTAGCGAGAGAGAAAGAGAGAGAGAGCAAGAGAGAGGAGGCAAATAGCCTTGCACTGACCCAGTGTCACAGAGAGCAACAGCCTTGGCGCCAAACACAATCCCAGAGAGATGATATTGGCCGTTTATCACTTCTCCTGGGGAGCCACACGACCTTACTGAAACAACCATAAAAGAAAAATAGTCAAGACTTTCATTTATGGAGGAAATGTAGGCTAGCCTGATTTGTTTTGTGCCAACATTCCACTCCTTGCCACGTGTCATATGCCAAACATGACATGCAGTGGCAAGGAATGGAATGTTTGCACAAAACTGGTCCAGATTCCAGGCTAGGCTACTTTTTCTGTGAGTTGTATAGATGGGCAATGAATATATCAAGCTGTGAGTGGGTAAGTAAAAACTGTTTAGTGAAAAGCATGAGCTGGTGCATAACCAAAAGAGTTTGTGGAGGTGCTGACTAACGGCGAGTAAACTGTATGTATAAACTCCCAGTAATGTATTGGGTAAACCACCAACGTTTCGGCATCACTATGCCTTCTTCAGGAATCATGAATGCTTGAACCAGGTTATATAAAACAACCAGTGCAATTAGTACAACCAATGACTAGTGAGGGGTATGTCATAGTAATTAGGGTGCTGAGGATGAAAAAGTTAAACTGTTAAAAGACAATAGTTTACAGCATGTTAAATATATTAGACTATTGTTTTCATCATCATATTACAACATGATTAGATATTCTACATAGTATTAACATCAAAATGCATTTCTATTTCATTTCATATACAGTACCAGTCAAAAGTTTGGACACACCTACTCATTCAAGGGTTTCTCTTTATTTCTACTATTTTCTACTTTATACAATAATAGTGAAGACATCAAAACTATGAAATAACACATATGGAATCATGTAGTAACCAAAAAATATATTTGAGATTCTTCAAAGTAACCACCCTTTGCCTTGTTGACAGCTTTGCACACGCTTGGCATTCTCTCAACCAGCTTCATGTCACCTGGAATGCATTTCAATTAAACAGCTATGCCTTGTTAAAAGTTAATTTGTGGAATTTCTTTCCTTCTTAAAATGTTTGAGCCAATCAGTTGTGTTGTGACAAGGTAGGGGGGGGGGGGGGTATACAGAAGAACAGCTCAATTAAGCAAAGAGAATTGACAGTCTATCATTACATTAAGACATGAAGATCAGTCAATCCAGAACATTTCAAGAACTTTGAACGTTTCTTCAAGTGCAGTAGCAAAAACCATCAAGCGCTATGATGAAACTGGCTCTCATGAGGACCGCCACAGGAAAGGAAGACCCAGAGTTACCGCTACTGCAGAGGATAAATTCATTAGAATAATTGCACTTCAGATTACAGCCCAAATAAATGCTTCACAGAGTTCAAGTAACAAACACATCTCAACATCAACTATTCAGAGGAGACTGCGTGAATCAGGCCTTCATGGTCGAATTTCTGCATAGAAATCACTACTAAAGGACACCATTAAGAAGAAGAGACTTGTTTGGGCCAAAAAACACAAGCAATGGACATTAGACCGGTGGAAATCTGTCCTTTGGTCTGATGAGTCCAAATATAAGATTTTTGGTTCCAACCGCTGTGTCTTTGTGAGACGCAGAGTAGGTGAATGGATGATCTCCGCATGTGTGGTTCCCACCGTGAAGCATGGAGGAGGTGGTGTGATGGTGCTTTGCTGGTGACACTGTCTGTGATTTATTTAGAATTCAAGGCACACTTATCCAGCATGGCTACCACAGCATTCTGCAGCGATACGCCATCCCATCTGGTTTGCGCTTAGTGGAACTATCATTTGTTTTTCCAACAGGACAATGAACCAAAACACACCTCCAGGCTGTGTAAGGGCTAATTGACCAAGGAGAGTGATGGAGTGCTGCATCAGATGACCTGGCCTCCACAATCACCCGACCTCAATCCAATTGAAATGGTTTGGGATGAGTTGGACCTCAGAGTGAAGGAAAAGCAGCCAACAAGTGCTCAGCATGTGGGAACTCCTTCAAAACGGTTGGAAAAGCATTCCAGGTGAAGCTGGTTGAGAGAATGCCAAGAGTGTGCAAAGCTGTCATCAAGCAAAGGGTGGCTATTTGAAGAATCTCAAATATAAAATATATTTTGATTTGTTTAACACTTTTTTGGTTGCTACATGATTCCATGTTATTTCATAGTTTTGATGTCTTCACTATTATTCTACAATGTATAAAATAGTAAAAATAAAGAAACACCCTTGAATGAGTAGGTGTGTCCAAACTTTTAACTGTAGAGATAGATAGATAGATAGATATAGAAAAGTAACTCTAGTTTTATCACGAGTGTGTGTGTGAGTGAGTGAGAAGGGCTGGGAATTGTCAGGAACCTCACAATATGATATTATCGCGATACTTAGGTGCCGATATGATATGCATTGCGATTCTCAAGATTCTATACGTATTACGATTAGATACTGTGATTTTATTGCTATTCGATGTTCCAAACATATTGCTCACAATATGTCTGCTGCAGAGGGTCAAGAGAGAGCCATGAGAAAACTAATTTTGATCAGTCATGGAAATAAAAGTGCTGAAAACAAATTTGCTCCCATTTAAAAAGATGGAGAACAAGCTATGAAGGAAAAATACTGGAGTTTAGTACAGTTCACTCATTACTCACGATTCATTCAGGATTATCCATATAATCAAGGTAGCATCCACATTCATGTACAAGTGTATAGAAACATTATATTCTTATTTACAATAAAAAAGTGACTCCAAAATGACACAATACATTGTTTACCATTCATTTCTATTGGGCACAAAATAATCTGAAACACAACCAAAACAAAACAGCAAATGCATCCAACAAATGAGTCACAAGCTTGATGTAGTCATTGCGTGCTATGAATATGGGACCAAATACTTTACTTTTTACTATTTTAATATACCTATAAGTTAATTTGTCCCAATACTTTTGGTCCCCTAAAATGGGGGGGACTATGTACAAAAAGTGCTCTAATTTCTAAACGGTTCACCCAATTTGGATGGAAATACCATCAAATTAAAGCTGACAGTCTGCACTTTAACCTCATAGTCATTGTATAATTTCAACAACAAAAATGTTCACTGTCCCAATACTTTTGTAGCTCACTGTAAATTAGATTAGGATTGTGCCAAGCAGTATCAAAATGGACTCTACCTTGGTTTGTGGTTTTCTTTGTAGTAGTAGCTGTAGTAGTATCTGTAGTAGTAGTAGTAGTAGTAGTAGTAGTAGTAGTAGTAGTAGTAGTAGGGGGCTTTGTTGTAGTCGGAAGGGCTGTAAAGGCATGCAATGCAATTAGGCCAATAATTTTAATTGTCCAGTCTGTCACATCAATTTACTGTTGTTATCCCTCTACATACCATATTGTCTTATCAAAATAGTCTCAATATGTTTACATTAGATCATTTCAATTCAAAAAGTAAGTTTGCTGACACATTGGTCTTCTGGTCCTAAACCCCAAATGACGCGCAAAATATCTGATCTAAAATATAGGCTAAAGTGTGTTAAATAAACACTGAAACAAGTCTTACCTTTGCATATGGGATCAGGAGCTGACCAGCCTTCTATTTCACAGGTCAAACTGGCCATTCCCTCCATCTTATATCCATCTTTGCACTTATACGTCACAAAAGACTTGTGCGTGTAGGGGGGTAGACGACCTTCAGTCCTAACGCCATTCTCAACAAAAGGAGTAGGACATGAAACCTCTACAGATGTAAACAAAGAGAGATGTTCATTAGCTACTGTGAAGTAAACAAGGTGGCCCAAGTCTCTTAATTATTGGTTTTAGGCTACTTGAAGCAATATCACAATGTTGTTATAACCACCTATTTATGTACATCATGCAACTTATCATGATCTATTCAATAAATAGGCTAGATTTTTTATAACCCACTTCCCCTGAACTCAATGTTGCATCATGGTCTTTAGCGTATAGTACACATTAGGGTGTACACTTTTCAGACCGCTCCCTAGGCTGTCTCTTGGAAATCTGTGCTATCTTATCAGGCTGGATACTGTGATATTTATACACTTATTTTATCATCTGGACCGTGACCTTGCTCATGATTGTGTAGTGGACAGGGTTGGGTAGGTTCGTTTCTAAATGTAATCCGTTAAAGTTATCTGTCCAAAATTGTAATCAGTTACATAACCTTTGGATTACCCAAACGCAGTAATGTAATCTGATTACTTTCCCCTTAAGAGGCATTAGAAGTAGACAAAAATGATCCATCAAACGAATTTCATTTGTCATCATAGTGGTCTCTGACTTGTGGTCAGACTCCCTCAGGTGGAACAAACTTAAAATGTATGCCGTTTTTCAATGCTGAATTGAATGTCATTGAGAAAACAGAAACATGTCGAATCGTTTCTGAATTTAAAAGTAATCCAAGAAGTAGTTTTTCAAAAGTATCTGTAATCTGATTACAATATTTTACCAGTGTGAGCAGTTCATACGAAGAGTTAAATGTTTCATCAACAACCATAATTATGACTGTTTAAAACAAAGAAGGGGAAAAAAGGCAAGCTTCCAACGTACTTTTACACTCAGGTGGAGCTGGCTGGAATTCTCCGTCCTTGTCACAGGCTATGGATCTAGTTCCAACCAGAGTGTAATCATTCTCACAGCTATATTCCACAACACTTCCATAGCTGTACTCATCTTCAGGTGGGATAACAGGTCCACCGTTGACAATGGTGGGGGGCTTTCCACACTTCACCACTGCAGAGTAGAGTTATGAACAGTTTTGATCTAGACATAAGCATAGAACTGTTGAAGTTATTGTTATTTTCACTTGACATGCTCCTTCAGATGACTAACCTTCACATACAGGAACTCTGCCATCCCAGCCTCCGACCAAACAGTTCCTTACACCGCTGCCCACAAGCGTATAGCTGAAAAAGAGAAAGATTAGACAGTATTTGGACCATTGCTTTTAGGATAGCAAGGGTTACAACAGAGACAGCTCTGATCTTAATCAAGACAGTAAAAGAAGATCATAGGCTAAACATTACAAACATTTCCTTTAGCATTTAGGGAGGGGAAGTTTGGAAATCACAAAATTAGGCCTACAAAATGGACAGCATTGTGAAATATGACAGTTGACATGTTAACGCACTAAGTTCAGCCCATAGAGATAAACTCATCATGGATATAACCAGTTTCAGCATGGACATTGCCAATAAGGACTTCCACCATTTTAAAATAGTCAACTACGAGTTCGGAGCCCAATGAAGAAGAATAAAATGGACTACTTTAAAATGTAGCGGTCACAGACGCTATAATGGCACAGACACAAAGATGAGTGCTCTATCTCTATGGTTCAGCCTGATTAGCGAGAGAGAAAGAGAGAGAGAGCAAGAGAGAGGAGGCAAATAGCCTTGCACTGACCCAGTGTCACAGAGAGCAACAGCCTTGGCGCCAAACACAATCCCAGAGAGATGATATTGGCCGTTTATCACTTCTCCTGGGGAGCCACATGACCTTACTGAAACAACCATAAAAGAAAAATAGTCAAGACTTTCATTTATGGAGGAAATGTAGGCTAGCCTGATCTGTTTTGTGCCAACATTCCACTCCTTGCCACGTGTCATATGCCAAACATGACATGCAGTGGCAAGGAATGGAATGTTTGCACAAAACTGGTCCAGATTCCAGGCTAGGCTACTTTTTCTGTGAGTTGTATAGATGGGCAATGAATATATCAAGCTGTGAGTGGGTAAGTAAAAACTGTTTAGTGAAAAGCATGAGCTGGTGCATAACCAAAAGAGTTTGTGGAGGTGCTGACTAACGGCGAGTAAACTGTATGTATAAACTCCCAGTAATGTATTGGGTAAACCACCAACGTTTCGGCATCACTATGCCTTCTTCAGGAATCATGAATGCTTGAACCAGGTTATATAAAACAACCAGTGCAATTAGTACAACCAATGACTAGTGAGGGGTATGTCATAGTAATTAGGGTGCTGAGGATGAAAAAGTTAAACTGTTAAAAGACAATAGTTTACAGCATGTTAAATATATTAGACTATTGTTTTCATCATCATATTACAACATGATTAGATATTCTACATAGTATTAACATCAAAATGCATTTCTATTTCATTTCATATACAGTACCAGTCAAAAGTTTGGACACACCTACTCATTCAAGGGTTTCTCTTTATTTCTACTATTTTCTACTTTATACAATAATAGTGAAGACATCAAAACTATGAAATAACACATATGGAATCATGTAGTAACCAAAAAATATATTTGAGATTCTTCAAAGTAGCCACCCTTTGCCTTGTTGACAGCTTTGCACACTCTTGGCATTCTCTCAACCAGCTTCATGTCACCTGGAATGCATTTCAATTAAACAGCTGTGCCTTGTTAAAAGTTAATTTGTGGAATTTCTTTCCTTCTTAAAATGTTTGAGCCAATCAGTTGTGTTGTGACAAGGTAGGGGGGGGGGGGGGTATACAGAAGAACAGCTCAATTAAGCAAAGAGAATTGACAGTCTATCATTACATTAAGACATGAAGATCAGTCAATCCAGAACATTTCAAGAACTTTGAACGTTTCTTCAAGTGCAGTAGCAAAAACCATCAAGCGCTATGATGAAACTGGCTCTCATGAGGACCGCCACAGGAAAGGAAGACCCAGAGTTACCGCTGCTGCAGAGGATAAATTCATTAGAATAATTGCACTTCAGATTACAGCCCAAATAAATGCTTCACAGAGTTCAAGTAACAAACACATCTCAACATCAACTATTCAGAGGAGACTGCGTGAATCAGGCCTTCATGGTCGAATTTCTGCAAAGAAATCACTGCTAAAGGACACCATTAAGAAGAAGAGACTTGTTTGGGCCAAAAAACACAAGCAATGGACATTAGACCGGTGGAAATCTGTCCTTTGGTCTGATGAGTCCAAATATAAGATTTTTGGTTCCAACCGCTGTGTCTTTGTGAGACGCAGAGTAGGTGAATGGATGATCTCCGCATGTGTGGTTCCCACCGTGAAGCATGGAGGAGGTGGTGTGATGGTGCTTTGCTGGTGACACTGTCTGTGATTTATTTAGAATTCAAGGCACACTTATCCAGCATGGCTACCACAGCATTCTGCAGCGATACGCCATCCCATCTGGTTTGCGCTTAGTGGAACTATCATTTGTTTTTCCAACAGGACAATGAACCAAAACACACCTCCAGGCTGTGTAAGGGCTAATTGACCAAGGAGAGTGATGGAGTGCTGCATCAGATGACCTGGCCTCCACAATCACCCGACCTCAACCCAATTGAAATGGTTTGGGATGAGTTGGACCTCAGAGTGAAGGAAAAGCAGCCAACAAGTGCTCAGCATGTGGGAAGGAAAAGCATTCCAGGTGAAGCTGGTTGAGAGAATGCCAAGAGTGTGCAAAGCTGTCATCAAGGCAAAGGGTGGCTACTTTGAAGAATCTCAAATATATTTTGATCTGTTTAACACTTTTTCTTTTCCACATCACTAATTACTATGACACACCTGTCATTGGTTGCACTAATTGCACTGTTTGTCTATATAGAACTTGAGGTGCGTTCAGTTCGTGTGAACAGTTGCTACATTGCGGATCGGTTTGTACTGAACAACACGAAGCAATGACTGACGTATTTAAAAAGGGCAGTGGCCGTGCTGACAAGTCTCCCCAACCCAACCCCTCCACGTTTTTCAACTGGTCGTTCAGTACAGCACCGTTTCCGTTTAATTGAACGTTCCAGAACGTAAAGATGTACTGAATGCAGCCCTGGTTCAAGCATTCATGATATTACCCTGAAGAAGGCACAGTGATCCCGAAACATTGGTGGTTTACCCAATAAATTACTGGGAGCTTATATAGAGTGTGCAACTATTTATTTGTATAACTAAAAACTGTTAACATTTACAAGAATATGTTCTAACTTTTTAGCACAATAACAAATACAATTATTGGAATTACATTCGCATGTCAGTTTCACTTTACTCCACACGCCAGATGTACAGGTGACTGATCGAGACCCTCCTGCACTGACATATCCAAATGCACACTGAAAATGTGTTTCAGTTCCATCTGCAAATGTCTCTTGAGTTGATGTCAAAACCATGTTTGACCCTTCTAATGTCATGGGTTTGGAGCAGTCTTGAGCTGAAAGCAAAGGAGACAAAATTGAATGACCAAGGAGGACAAATACTGGAGACAACACCTTCAACCCACATTGTCTCACGTCAGATGGCGTCATTCTAACGTGACACGCAATTGCCAGGAGCCATCTGTCTAACTAAACGTGGAACTCATGGTGCTTTCAAGACATTTTACATTTTAGTCATTTAGCAGATGCTCTTATCCAGAGCAACTTACAGTTAGTGAGTGCATACATTATTTTATTTTTCATACTGGCCCCCCGTGGGAAGCGAACCCGCAACCCTGGTGTTGCAAACGCCATGCTCTACCAACTGAGCTACATCCCTGCCGGCCATTCCCTCCCCTACCCTGAACGACGCTGGGCCAATTGTGCGCCGCCCCATGGGTCTCCCAGTCACGGCCGGCTACGACAGAGCCTGGATTCCAACCAGGATCTCTAGTGGCACAGCTAGCACTGCGATGCAGTGCCTTAGACCACTGTGCCACTCGGGAGGCAAACAACTCAGAAACTCAGAGGGTTAACATTTACGTGGGTTTCCAAGGTGAAAATGTTCGAGTTTCGAGCCATCTTGAAAGCTCCTCTTGCCCCATCTCTTAAATCGAGATTTTGCTCCTCCGCCTAACACTAGTTCTTAGTTCTGAAAATCACGCAGCTATGACGCACTGGTTACCAGAGACGGAAGTGGAAGCGAGACACCCCACTCGCTGTTTTTCTCTGGTTCAATGAAAGTCAATGAACTAAGTAGACCAGACTCAGCTACTATTGTATTGGTGTCTATAGGAGACCCACCCCTTCAAGTAGACTAGAAAAAAAAAATCATGGAAAACTGCCTGAGTGAACTCTTAATTTATCCACCATCTTTACTGGCTCCTACGGAAAGACATGCTTGATCAGCTCCTCTTGCCCCAGCTAGCAGCCATTACGGTAGCTTGTTTGCCAGCTTGTTGATGAAGTTGTAGGGCACTAAAGTTACGGGACTGTTCTAAGAAATCATCATATATCTGACTGACAGCTGGCACTGTCTCGCTACTTTGTAACATCACGAGTATTGCATCGTAGGCTACAACAGAAGTTACTCATTATAATTTTTTTACCAAAAATTGATTTCTATTTTCTCATTGAAAAGCGTTTCTTGTTCTCTTGGCCATCGTTAAGATTTTAAACTATACTGAACAAAAATATAAAACGCAACGTGCAACAATTTCAACGGTTTTACTAGGTTACAGTTCATATAAGGAAATCAGTCAAATGAAATAAATTAATTAGGCCCTAATCTATGGATTTCACATGACTGGGCAGGGGTTGCCCACCCACTGATTGGCAGGGTCGCCCAGCCAATCAGAATACATTTTTCCCCACAAAAGGGCTAAATTACAGACAGAAATACTCATCAGTTTCATCTGCTGTCCGGATGGCTGGTCTCAGACGATCCCGCAGGTGAAGAAGCCGGATGTGGCGGTCCTGGGCTGGCGTGATTACACAAGGTCTGCGGTTGTGAGGCCGGTTGGACGTACTGCCAAATTCTCTAAAATGACTTTGGAGGCGGCTTATGGTACAGAAATTAACATTAAATTCTCTATCAACAGCTCTGGTGGACATTCATGCAGTCAGCATGCGAATTGTGGCATTGTGTTGTGTGACAAAACTGCACATGTTAAAGTGTCCTTTTATTGGCCCCAGCACAAGGTACACCTGTGTAATGATCATGCTGTTTAATCAGCATCTTGATATGCCACACCTGTCAGGTGGATGGATTATCTTGGCAAAGGAGAAATGGTCATTAACAGGAATGTAAACAAATTTGTGCACAAAACTTGCGATAAATAAGCTTTTTGTGCATATGGAACATTTCTGGGATATTTTATTTCAGCTCATGAAACATGTGACCAACACTTTACATCACACGTGTCAAACTCATTCCACGGAGGGCCGAGTGTCTGCGGGTTTTCACTCCTCCCTAGTATTTGATTGATTAATTAAAGGTCAGTAATTAGTAAAGAACTCCCCTCACCTGATTGTCTAGGTCTTAATTGAAAGGAAAAACCAAAAACCTGCAGACACTAGGCCCTCCATGGAATGAGTTTGACACCCCTGCTTTACATGTTGCGTTTATATTTTTGTTCAGTATATTTCAATTGAATGATTTCATTATATGAACTGTAACTCAGTAACATCGTTTAAATTGTTGCATGTTGCGTTTATATTTTTGTTCAGTATAAATAGGTAGCCTAGTATGGAACGCTGTTTGGGTCTTTGCGTGTCAAAAAAGATACACGTCAAATAACACAATTTGACGCGTCAAATAATAAAATTATATTATAGAATGTTGTGTGTGCTGAATTTGCATATGCAAGCCAAGCGCCACCACTACGATCATTAGCACTGTCAAAGCAGTACAAAAAAACAGTCTGTAAACAAGCACACACCGGCCACCAACAATGTGTTTATAATAGCGCGTTGGTAATAATGCATTATTTCTTCGACCGAATGGAAAACGTCTGTGTGAGCATTTGAAATAAGAGCAGGATCAAAAATGTTTGCAAATATCTTTGATACAGATGTTATTAGCAACTTCTGGGGTAGCTAGCTAGCTTTAGCTTGGTAACGTTACTTAGCTAGCACCAATGCAACTAACGTTAGCCTGAAAATAATAACCAATAGAAACTGCAGTCATTTTCAATATTCTTAGCAATGATTTAGGAATCCATGTGAGTAAGTATTAACTAGGTAGCCACTTGAACGTGAACATCGGTTCATGATAATAACTAGCTAGCCAGATAATTAACCCTGTTGCCCAAAGCTAACGTTATAAATAGCAAGTCAACTTAATCTGGCTGGTGAGGCTTGACACAGGACCGGGTTATGTGATGTGAAAATAGCCACAATAGTGGAATTTGCGGTTTGCCTTCAAAATAAAAGTACCTCTTTGAAAGTGACACAGAAGGTTACAATTGGTGAAATCATGCAATCTTTAGACTAGATCATGTTAAACAAGGTTGGAATGTGGAGCAATGAAATAGGGTATCAGTCTACTCGGTGACACCCATAGAACACAACTGTGAAGAGTTTATGCAAATATTTGTGTTGTAGCTCTTATCATGTGACTGTGTGAAATCACCTCCGCAGTCAGCCTATTGTGCATATTGACATTCATATTGCACTGTACAGCCTTACCTAAGGATTGGGGATCAATTAAATGGGGTGTCAGTCTACTCAGTACCAAGAGCTTTTTTCTCCGATGTCCTCCTCAGCGTTATCACTCCAAAACATCCAGGTTGTATTGTTTTTCCTTTGGAATAGTGTTCAATACACATAGTAGGGTGACTAGTACAATAAATGTGGCTCAATTCAGAGTGGTTTCAGAGTCCCGCAATAAGAGCTACGACGCTAATGTCTTCTGGGTGTCACTGAGTAGACTGATACCCCATGTCATTGATCCATAATCCATAGGTAAGGCTGTACAGTGAAATAAATATGCCCCCAATGCAATTCTAAAGTATAATACATCCAGTGTGATTAACAGATTTGTCAAATTAAGAAAATATTTTATTTTGTTGAATTTCTATAACAATCCAACCTCGTTTAGCATGATCCATGGCATAATTCCACAATTTGTATTCATTTGCGTCACTGTCAATGACGGGGCTGCAGGTAGCTTAGTGGTTAAGTCGCTCTGGATAAGAGCGTCTGCTAAATGACTAAAATGTCAATGTAAAAAATACTATTATTTTGAAGGCTAACCGCAAATTCCGCTATTGTGGCTAATCCTTATTGTGGCTAGCTTCACATAGGTGGGTCCGACCACCATTAACCAAATAGGAACAGTTTGATAAATTAGGTGTATTTTAGATGATGACACCTAGCTAGATAGTTAGCCAGGTAACTATAGCTACTGAAACAGATTAGGTCGTTTTCCTATGTTTTTGGGGAAGAACATTTTTTCCATCCATCAGCTAACGTTAGCTAGCTTTTTTTATGACCAGCACTGTCCAGAGTTTAGGGAAGGGCAGGTGCGCGAGACAAAACTTTACCAGAATCATAGCTTACGTATCGATGAGTCGTTGTGACATATGAAATACGAGTGATTGTATAATCAATGTGTAATAACTACGTTAAACATGTTTGAACAAAACGGCGTTCCATAGCCTAGCCTACAAAACTAAAACAATCCATATGTTCAAATCAAAAGGCCTGATTTACATGACATCAATAACGCAGCCGCATCCCCGGTCCCCGGTGCCGACACATTCAGAAATCAAGATGGTTTAGTAATTATATAATTATTTAATTTATGGATCAAGCCTTAGCAGTCATTCTGATCTCGGTCCCAATGACCAGTGCTTTAGTTTATTATGTTGCTACTGTCCAGTGGTTCTGAAAGTGCGATGCACGGACTGTCCACGTTTTTCTGTGCAATAGTCTTTTGATTTGAACATTCGAAAAGTTGTGGTGCGTGTACTAGACTATTTGATTGAATTTATATACAGTGCATTTGGAAAGTATTCAGACACATCCCTTTTTCCACATGTTGTTACATTACAGCCTTATTCTAAAATGTATTGAATAAAAAAAAATCCTCATCTACATACAATACCCCATAATGACAAAGCAAAAACAGGTTTTTAGATTTATTTGCAAATGTATTTAAAACAATTAAAAAATAGACCTTATTTACATAAGTATTCAGACCCTTTGCTATGAGACTCGAAATTGAGCTCAGGTGCACCCTGTTTCCATTGATAATCCTTGAGATGTTTCTACAACTTGATTGGAGTCCACCTGTGGTAAATTCAATTGATTGGACATGATTTGGAAAGGCACACACCTGTCTATATAAGGTCCCACAGTTGACAGTGCATGTCAGAGCAAAATCAAGCCATGAGGTCGAAGGAATTCTGAGACAGATTGTGTCGAGGCACAGATCTGGGGAAGGGTACCAAAACATTTCTGCAGCATTGAAGGTCCCCTAGAACACAGTGGCCGCCATCATTCTTAAATGGAAGATAAGAAGACTCTTCCTAGAGCTGGCCGCCCGGCCAAACTGAGCAAACTGGGGAGAAGGGCCTTGGTCAGGGAGGTGACTTAGAACCCGATGGTCACTCTGACAGAGCTCCAGAGTTCCTCTTCCAGAAGGACAACCATCTCTGCAGCACTCCACCAATCAGGCCTTTATGGTAGAGTGGCCAGACGGAAGCCACTCCTCAGTAAAAGGCACATGACAGCCCGCTTGGAGTTTGCCAAAAGGCACCTAAAGGACTCTCAGACCATGAGAAACAATATTCTCTGGTCTGATGAAACCAAGATTGAACACTTTGGCCTGAATGCCAAGTGTCACATCTGGAGGAAACCTGGCACCATCCCTACGGTGAAGCATGGTGGTGGCAGCATCATGCTGTGGGGATGTTTTTCAGCAGCAGTGACTGGGAGACTAGTCAGGATCGAGGGAAAGTTGAACGGAGCAAAGTACAGAGAGATCCTTGATGAAAACCTGCTCCAGAGCGCTCAGGACCTCTGACTGGGGCGAAGTTTCACCTTCCAACAGGACAATGACCCTAATCACACAGCCAAGACAACACAGGAGTGGCTTCGAGACAAGTCTCTGAATGTCCTTGAGGGGCCCAGCCAGAGCCCGGACTTGAACCCAATCGAACATCTCTGGAGAGACCTGAAAATAGCTGTGCAGTGACACTCCCCATCCAACCTGACAGACTGTTACGGATACAGGTATCCTGTTTGTGTTTTTCCTCTCCTTCTGCCCTAATCACAGGTGTCCTTTATGTTCCTGATTGGTGGTCGTTGGGGTGTCCCACCTGTCCGACATCCGTTTGGCTGTATAGATGATTTTCAAGTACATATGTTGTAGAATTAAACACCTATATGCCTTAAAATGTTTATGGATTGAGAACCAGTTGAAGGGTTAATACAGAGCAGAGACATGTATGTGTTTTTCATAAACTCCCTGCAGCTGGTCTGGGTATGTCAATGACATGTGATGGAGATACAACTCCTCGTGATGGCTGTGTGGAGATTGGAGTAACAATGGAACTAGTGTTATCATTTGTTTGTGCTTATGACCTTATGACCTGACACATGGCCACATGCACATAATCTCAAGGGCCAGGGAGGATGGTAAATGATAAATGCTTAAATGTATATGGTTGAGAAAGGGTTATGGATGTTTAAACCATGTTTAAGTATTAATTGATATGTTTTATAATGTGTTATGAAATGATAAAGGTAAAACAGAATGAACATGATTGATACTTTGTACTCCAGATGCATGCCTGGATAGTGAATATAGTCAATACAGAGTGTGATTGTTCTTTAACGTACGTATGTACATAATTTTTTGAGTCATGCCACTAATAAGATACAGAGGCCCCACTTAGAGAAGCGCAAGTAGCCCTCGTGAGTAGCCAACATGTGATACTGAAAGATGTTATTCATTCACATAGGGAGGAGTAACTATCAGTTGTATCAGTGTGACTGTATAAAAGGAGCGCTCCGGTTCAGGGCAAGCAGTTGTTGCTCCATGGAGCAAGCTCGGCTTTGTTATGCAAATAATAAAAAAGTCTAAATTCACAAGTTCCAGTGTCTTGAGAAATATTTTTAAGTTGACTACTTTTTGAGTCAAATATTTCTACGACAGCTGCTGATTGCTGAGGTGGACCAATCAGTGGACATTCCTCTGTATTGCACCACCTGTTTCTGGTTTTTCACTTACACATCCCATTGTTTTAAAAGCCAGTCAGTTGTGTTTGTAGAGAGAGACTATTTTCTGTATGTGAGTATGGATACCGTGGTGTCCTGTGTACTCACTCATTTGCTGGTTACTCTGTTTGGTAACTTTGTTGTGTGTTTCTGGGAAAGGGGGATTTATGCAAGTTGCCCTTGGGCATACATTACCCGTAGGAAGAAAATTGTCTAAAAACATTAGTTAGATCTGAGCGGACCACCCACTGTAATTTTTGTATGGTTAGCAGTAGCTTAGCGGTTCTTGAGGCAGGCTAGATTAGTTTAGTTTTTTTTACACTATTGTTTCATTTCTTGGGTCCTGCTCAGCCCTTTTTCCCAAACCTTTACCGTGTGTTCAAAATAAACATTTTATGTTTGACGGTAGCTTATGGTTGTCGGTGTATTTTTTGTTCTCACTGTTTCCATGTCACGATTCTAATTTGCATGAATTATGTTACGGGTCTCTTGTCCATCCACCCTAGACGTTTAAAGCCACGGGGTTCGTAACACAGAGCTTGAGAGGATCTGCAGAGAAGAATGGGAGAAACTCCCCAAGTACAGGTATGCCAAGCTTATAGTGTCATCCCCAAGAAGACTTGAGGCTGAATCGCTGCCAAAGGTGCTTCAACAAAGTACTGAGTAAAGGGTCTGAATACTTATGTAAATGTTATATTTCCGGGTTTTTTTTATACATTTGCACAAATTTCTAAAAATCTGTTTTCGCTTTGTCATTATAATAATAATAATAATAATAATATGCCATTTAGCAGACGCTTTTATCCAAAGCGACTTACAGTCATGCGTGCATACATTTTTGTGTATGGGTGGTCCCGGGGATCGAACCCACTACCTTGGCGTTACTAGCGCCGTGCTCTACCAGCTGAGCTACAGAGGACCACATGGGGTATTGTGTGTAGATTGAGGGGAAAAAACTATTGTATCAATTTTAGAATAAGGCTGTAATGTAACAAAATGTGGAAAAGTCAAGGGGTCTGAATACTTTCGAATGCACTGTCCATGTAGCCTACCTGGACACAGCCTCCCCACATTTCCTACTCCAATAGCATGAAGCCACAGGCCTCTTCTCACAGGCTCTATTTCCCTACATGGGAGCATTGCTAACCTTGTGTCGGGATTTTTGACCTGGCCCCTTGTACACTGAACACTGCAGCTTTTCGACATGTTGTTATTTCTGTATAACAAAATTAATAAAACAATTAACGAAGTTGCCGCTTTTACAATGGGGGTCAATAGGAAAGAATGTTGTTTTCCCCAATTTGTGCATGGTCGAGGGGAATTCCTTATTAGGTGAATACAGACTGGAGCTATCCCCGATAATTCGTAGGCGATGTCATGGCGACGTTGGCTAGCTAAGCTCATGCGTAGAAACACGTCATCGGGTCTAACGTTCGTCTTGCGCCGAATTCCGCATGTGCAGACCGTAAAATCAAAGGCACTCCTTCCATATAAAGTTGTTTTTTTTGTGTCAGTTTGTCACTTTCACGAGGTTAGAGTAATAACATGTTCAATTACTTCAGATGTTGTCTCGAATTTAGGTTGTGCCTTTTAGATTTCGAGAACTTTTACAACTAATTTAGAATTTTTCATTTCTCTCTGACTTCTCAAACCCCAAAAACCCTGACCTGGTCTGTTTGGCAAGCGTTCCCGGAAGTCTCGCTGTTACGCCTCTGGGTTTAGAAACTCTGTGGTATAAATTTCAAACAGTTTCAGAACAATGACTAAAAACATATACGCATAGAAATAACATTATGTTTCTAGTTGACCCTACCTTGAACAGTGAGAACCATGAAGGCAAGGTTTACCATCCATATTGTCAAGGACCAACATACGTCTTTAGAGGGCTGCATGACGTCTTCGTTTCCCGTAACGAGCAGCAGCACACGATTTCCTGGATTTGTTGGTTTGCTTGTTATTCTGTACTGTAAGGTTTTTATCCCCACCTATACGGATGAACTTTTCTCAATATCCACTTGTCGTAATCACACTGTGTTGACAAGGAAATACAGACACAACTAAGTTAGCTTGTACTGGAGCCTGCTAGCTACAGTGTTTGCGTACATCGCACTTTCTTCTATAACAATTTTCAAGAATGATCAGTTATGGTATTTGGAAAACTCGTAGTCTTACCTTATTGTTCAAATAGTCTGTAGCTACGCTTCAACTGGCAACTCTGTCTGCCTGGCTAGCAATAGCAAATTGAAGTTTGTTTTGCTCATTTCCTGGAGGGCGGCGCACTTCCTAAATGTGAAGCTAGCCACAATAAGGATTTGCCACAATAGTGGAATTTGCGGTTTGCTTTCAAAATAAAGGTTCCCCATTTAAACAAATCCAAACAGATACAAATGATGGAATAATGCCATATTTGGACTAGATAATGCTAAACAAGGTTGTAATGTTACATAACTTAAAAATAAATACAATAATTAATTAATTGTACAATAAATGTAAAAAACGGTTGAAATCCCACTCTGGATGTATTAGATCAGGGGTCTCCATTTGTCTATAACTCTTTGTGTGCCAGTTGATGTGATAACCATCTTGTGGGTTGACAGAAATACTTTCCCCAAAAACTTCTCAATTAAACGTTAACTGCAAAGTAGGCTTACATGGCAGAAGTAGTGTATATCATGAGTAAGTATGTTATTTGTATCTGTTATTTGCTAACTTTGCCATGAAATGAGCAACAGTAGCACAGAACCATTGCTACCAGCACATTCAATGGCACATTCCTCACTAGCTAGATATCCAATTATTTTTATTTATTTTATTTATTTCACCTTTATTTAACCAGGTAAGCCAGTTGAGAACAAGTTCTCATTTACAACTGCGACCTGGTCAAGATAAAGCAAAGCAGTGCGATAAAAACAACAACACAGAGTTAAATATGGGGTAAAACAAAACATAAAGTCAAAAATATAACAGAAAATATATATATAGTGTGTGCAAATGTAGCAAGTTATGGAGGTAAAGCAATAAATAGGCCATAGTGCAAAATAATTACAATTGGTATTTACACTGGAATGATCGATGTGCAAGAGATTATGTGTAAATAGAGATACTGGGGTGCAAATGAGCAAAATAAATAACAATATGGGGATGAGGTAGTTGGGTGGGCTAATTTCAGATGGGCTGTGTACAGGTGCAGTGATCGGTAAGGTGCTCTGACAACTGATGCTTAAAGTTAGTGAGGAGATAAGAGTCTCCAGCTTCAGAGATTTTTGCAGTTTGTTCCAGTCATTGGCAGCAGAGAACTGGAAGGAATGGCGGCCAAAGGAGGTGTTGGCTTTGGGGATGACCAGTGAGATATACCTGCTGGAGCGCGTTCTACGAGTGGGTGTTGCTATGGTGACCAATGAGCTAAGATAAGGCAGGGATTTGCCTAGCAGTGATTTATAGATGGCCTGGAGCCAGTGGGTTTGGCGACAAATATGTAGTGAGGACCAGCCAACAAGAGCGTATAGGTCACAGTGGTGGGTAGTATATGGGGCTTTGGTGACAAAACGGATGGCACTGTGATAGACTACATCCAATTTGCTGAGTAGAGTGTTGGAGGCTATTTTGTAAATTACATCGCCGAAGTCAAGGATCGGTAGGATAGTCAGTTTTACGAGGGCATGTTTGGCAGCATGAGTGAAGGAGACTTTGTTGCAAAATAGGAAGCCAATTCTAGATTTAACTTTGGATTGGAGATGCTTAATGTGAGTCTGGGAGGAGAGTTTACAGTCTAACCAGACAGCTAGGTATTTGTAGTTGTCCACATACTCTAGGTCAGACCCGCCGAGAGTAGTGATTCTAGTCGGGTGGGCGGGTGCCAGCAGCGTTCGATTGAAGAGCATGCATTTAGTTTTACAAGTGTTTAAGAGCAGTTGGAGGCTACAGAAGGAGTGTTGTATGGCATTGAAGCTCGTTTGGAGTTTTGTTAACACAGTGTCCAATGAAGGGCCAGATGTATACAAAATGGTGTCGTCTGCGTAGAGGTGGATCTGAGAGTCACCAGCAGCAAGAGCGACATCATTGATATACACAGAGAAAAGAGTCGGCCCAATAATTGAACCATGTGGCACCCCCATAGAGACTGCCATAGGTCCAGACAACAGGACCTCAGTAGTTGGTGAACCAGGCGAGGCAGTCATTTGAGAAACAAGGCTATTTAGTCTGCCAATAAGAATGTGGTGGTTGACAGAGTCGAAAGCCTTGGCCAGGTCGATGAAGACGGCTGCACATTACTGTCTATTATCGATCGCGGTTATAATATCGTTTAGGACCTTGAGCGTGGCTGAGGTGCACCCATGACCAGCTCGGAAACCGGATTGCATAGCGGAGAAGGTACGGTGTGATTCGAAATGGTCGGTGATCTGTTTGTTAACTTGGCTTTCAAAAACTTTCGAAAGGCAGGGCAGGATGGATATAGGTCTGTAACAGTTTGGATCTACCGCGGCAGCTTTCCAATCTCTGGGGATCTCAGACGTTACGAAAGAGAGGTTGAACAGGCTAGTAATAGGGGTTGCGACAATTTCGGCGGCTATTTTTAGAAAGAAAGGGTCCAAATTGTCTAGGCCAGATTATTTGTAGGGGTTCAGATTTTGCAGCTCTTTCAGTGTTTTTAAAGGGCCAGATGTACAATTTAAAGGGGAATTATACAAAAATAAAACATATTTTTCTTCCAGACCCCCCCGAAAAAAGCTATTCAGATGTTATTTAAGCATTGACATGGACTCAGAACATCCATTTTCATTGTTTATCTATGAACAATTGTAATTTTGAGAGAAATTAACAAATCTAAAAACAGGACAAATAAAAATGAACATAATTTGAGAAAATATAAAACAATTTTTGGGGGAAAAAATCATTACAATTCCAAAGAGTTTACACAAATATTACCATCATAGCTCTTGTTGCAGGACTCTGAAATCACTGTGAAAATAGCCGCATTAGCTCACCAGTCAACCTATAATGTGTATTGAACATTCATATTGGACTGTACAGCCCAATGAATGTTCAATATACACACAATATTTGTGTAGGCTGATACCCCATTTCATGGGTGCACATTCCATAAGGCTGTACAGTCCAACATGAATGTTCAATACGCACAATAGGTTGACTGGGGATTTTCCACATTAAAAGTCCTGCAATAAGAGCTATGACTCCAATATTTGTGTAAACTCTTTGGAAATGTAATCTGTGTCACTGAGTAGGCTGATACCCTATTTCATGGGTACACACTCCATAGGTAAGGCTGTAATAGCGCCACAGTGGGATTTTACCTTTATTTAACTAGGCAAGTCCGTTAAGAACAAATTCTTATTTACAATGATGGCCTACCCCGGCCAAACCCGGACGACGCTGGGCCAATTGTGCGCCGCCCTATGGGGCTCCCAATCACGGCCGGGTTGTGATACAGCCTGGAATCGAACCAGGGTCTGTAGTGATGCCTCTAGCAGTGAGATGCAGTGCCTTAGACCGCTGCGCCACCCGGGAGATTTCAACTTTGTGTTTTTACTGTTGTATTACTGTATTTATTTGTAAGTTTTGTAACAACATTCCAACCTTGTTTAGCATTATCTAGTACACATATGGCTTTACAACACTGTATCCGTTTGGATCAGTTTCAATTAGCGAGCGACTTTTATTTTGAAGGCGAACTGCAAATTCCACTATTGTGGTTAATCCTTATTGTGGCCAGTAGTAGACAGGTCTCTTCCTTATGCCGCGTTTACGTGGTACGAGGTAGACGGTAAACAGGATGTCATTGTTTTCAATGAGAGCACGACGGTAAATGCCGTTGAGGCTTGGGGTGAATGCCGTCATCTGCCACGGTAGACGGGCCTTTCTGCCAGAGTTCAAATATTTCAACTTTTGCCGTCTGCCATAGCGTTGTTTTCTACCGGATGTTGATTTGCACTGTTTGTTTACTGAAATCACCACAGCAACGCATACGATCGCGTTGGCTTGCGTTTGACGTCACCAGTGTTGCCATGTTCGCAGTTTCCTGTAAAAATTAGGCTACTTCGAAAACGATGTCGCGGGTGAAAATGTATTGGTGGCGGGTGGCAGGTTTTTGGACATAGCGTTTCTCTTAAAAAATTAAAATAAATTTCACTGTGACCTGCTGCTGTTTAATATCAGGCAGTGAGCAGGCTGTTACTGAATGAGTGAGTGAGCTTTGGCAATGTAAACATATGTTTCCCATGCCAATAAAGCCCATTGAATTGAAGTGAGTGAGTACATTTACATTTAAGCAGACGCTCTTATCCAGAGAGACTTACAGTTAGTGAGTGCATACATTATTATTAATATTATTATTTTTTATACTGGCCCCCCGTGGGAATCAAACCCACAACCCTGGCGTTGCAAACGCCATGCTCTACCAACTGAGCTCCATCCCTGAGTAAATGAATGAATTAATTGTGGGGAGGGCCAGAGGGGTGTGTGTGCGTTGAGAGCTGAGAACAGCCCTTAGCCATGGTATATTGGCCATATACCACACCTCCTTGGGCCTTATTGCCTAATCATAGCAGTCAAAACAAGTTAAATCGACATCCATTGATGGAAAATAATCTGGAAAGTTTAATAAGAGCGATTTATCTTTTCTCTTGCGACATATTCTTAAACTCGCAAGAATTGGTATTTTGATGGAAAACCGAATTTTGCTTCTCAGCCTCGATATTCCTTCTTAATTCGCTCGATAACTTTATGGAAAACATTTTTGGCCTAGTGTTCAGCCCTTGTGGGCCGTTTTCAGGGGTTATTGGTCTAGACATTTGAGGTAAACCTGGCAACCCTGGCCATCACCATCTTTCTTGCTTTCTTGTCCTGCTATGCCAACTGGTATAACGGTTTTTGCAGCATTATACCAGGGGTGTATTCATTACATCTTGCAAAATTAACTGTTTAGGCTACTCTTTAAGAACTAGGGATTCATATTTTCCCTAAAATCTACCAAGTTTCAATACCGGGAATAATTCATATTCCCTAGGAAATACCGCTAAAATCGGAAGTGCCCATTTTAAAGTGGAACTGACAGCGTTTTAACTACTTCGCAGATATTAAACAAACAGACAATCATAATATCAGCCACAAATATTAAACTGGCGGACCAGTTTAATGGTGGGTCGCGACATGTCAGAGTCAATTTATAATTAATTACTGGAATTGATTTGGCCAAGTGCAACTGCACTCTCTTCACATTTATACCACAGATAGAACAATGAGACAGATTTTTCACCAAATATGGTAGTGAGAGGAAGCCCACTGGCAGGCAGTGGGAGAAGATGGAACGAGATGGATTTTGGCCAGCAAATGTTCTCATATAAGAAACATTTGATCTCAATACAGTTTTCTGTTCCAAAAACGACCATATTTTATGAACAGTGGACTAAGGTTTGTAGACTTTCCCTTTGCGAAAGTTTTAAAAAATTCCATTGTTTAGAAGGAGTGCAAAGACGAATTGAGTTATTGCACTTCACATACTAGGCGTTCCCTAACGGAAATATGCAGATGATGCTAGAACGCGCCAATAGGATCTCACTAGCTTGTGCTTGGCTCTGCCCCCCTACTTGATTGTTCTGCCCACTATGGTTCATTTGTTCCCAATGGAAACGACAGGCTGTGGTCTAGCTTGGTTTAGTTATAAAAATCTTTGTTTATACATCTGGTGAAATATCTGTCTCATTGTTCTATCTGTGGTGCAACCCTAAGTAACAGTACAGATGAAGATGAAAAATTATCAGGCCTACTTACTGTATAAATTATTGTTGAAAACAAGTCTAGGTTGGAACTGTTGCTGTTAAAATACAAGTAATTTTTATTCTGAACTGGAATAAACTGATTGTAGCAAGATGCTTTTTGAGGCAAACACACTCACACAGTTCTGGGTAGCTCATCTACAGCAGGAAGCGGTCTCCAGCCTGGCTGAGAAAGCAGTAGATGTTCTGATCCAGTTTGGCACCACATACCTATGCGAGTCAGGGTTCTCAACTCTGGCATAGTTAAAAACCAAGTACAGAAACAGACTCAATGCTGAGCATGACTTCAGTGTTGCACTTTCAAAAACTGAGCCCAGAATAGACCTGCTTGTTGAAAACTTCAAGCAGTCACACACCTATCATTAGGACTATGTGTGTGTTTTCTGGTCTACATCAGTGTGATGTAATCAATCAGTTTATTCCAGTTCAGCATAACAATTATTTATTGTATTATAACAGCAACAGTTCCAACCTATACTTTTTTTCAACAATAATTTCTACAGTAAGATGTACAGTAGGCCTGATCATTTTTCATCTGTACCGTTACTTAGGGTTGCAAAAACTGAGCCTGTGTGTGTGTTCTGTTATACATCTGTGTGATGTGATCAGTCAGTTTATTCCAGTTCAGAATGAAAATTATTTATTGTATTTTAACAGCAACAGTTCCAACCTAGACAGATATGTAAGAGAGTTTTGAATGGGGAAAAATAAACATGAATAGCTATTTATATGGGTATTTCATTTAATTGTTATTTGTCTATATTGCATTTATTTTAGGCATAAGGGTAATGAAATGTAGTTGCATGTTTTCATAAGCTTGGGTCCCAGGAAAACACAGAATTTCTCATTTGGGTCCCAGGCTGAAAAAGTTTAAGAACCCCTGCACTAAGACATTGTTGGCAGAATAGATTGATGCAATTCAATACATGATTAGTCCAAAAAAATATTGCTATCAGGTTGTAAATCACAGCTGGCCTGGTACATTGTTTGCTGCCTCCATTCGGGATGCACTGTTTCAGTTTCAATGACTCAATATTTTGGACAAAAACGGAAGAATGTAACTAAGGCTGGGAATGTCAGTACAATCAAACTAGCAAGGGCAATGATCACAAGTCAGTCATAACTTGGCTAATATGCTAGCGTATCTATTTATGTATCAAGCTAAAAACACAGAGCCTAGCGTTAGCTAGCTGCCAGGAGGAAGTCCCCAGACAGCACACATACATCTCGCCGACGTCGGCCTGACAGCGGTATATCGTTAGTAGATTGTGTTCCATTTAGAACGTCGGCGGGAGGGCGCCTGTGAGTGTGGTAGGTCGAAATTCATGTGCTCTGCACTGTCACAGCATCACAGAGTCGGCCATAGATCGTGTAGACATCGAAATTGGGATGAGCGTTACAATGCTTGAATAGCTGCCTTCTCTCAATGCATAATCATTCCTCACCTGCGGGGGGCACGTTTCACATATTTTAGGCATAGCCTACCGATGGACAGTCAAACATTTTTGGGTCATGGTTGGCAATAATTTTTATTAGAAAATAATGTATGTATAAAGCTTATATGATTAAATAAATGAATAAAAGCGCAGGTGTCAATTCGGAAAATCATAAACCAAGTGGCCACCTCTACTGCGCTGTGTAGAAGGTGAGAAGTCCGAAGAGGTGATTTGGCAATGTGAAATTAAATCACTGAATCATCCATCCACATTGCGTCTCATAACAATGCTTAACAATTTGTAGAAGTCAATGGGTTCTCAAACGGGATTCTCAAGCGAGAGACCACAGTTGACATTCACCAGTTGCACATTTTACTCATACACTTGTTTAAATTATCATGCAAATCTTAAAATTACTGAAAGATGCTGTGATGCCAAATTGCTTAAAATAAATCTAACTAATCAATAAACAGTAGGCTACATTCAGACATCAAAGATTATGTTCTCTATAATATATAAGGGGATTAGGGTATAGGCCTACATGAGGGGATTTGATGGAGGAAGACATTTTATCAATAAATGGGAGATCTGGACTAGGATTAATAAAGCAATTTTAAGAAATAGGCTTGAATTACAAACTAACCCAGTATAGCATGCATGCAGCCACCACTTCAAATTATCCAGTCATAGAATTCCAAGAAAATAAATTAATGAAATAATGAAATTACGGTTGTTATCTACAGGTAAATAGAAGACTATCAGAAAAAGAGCAGTACAGCCATGATCAAAGCTAGTGTGAGAGACTGACGTTACATGGATCATAGCAAGCACGCAAAACCTTAATTATACCTAGCGTGCGCACACTGGCAAGGCTCACATGCTGACCACACCGCTCACGTTGCAAAATACATTTACACATACAGTACCAGTCAAAAGTTTGGACACACCTACTCATTCAAGGGTTTTTCTTTATTTTTACTATTTTCTACATTGTAGAATAATAGTGAAGACATCAAAAATATGAAATAACACATATGGAATCATGTAGTAACCAAAAAAGTGTTAAACAAATCAAAATATATTTTATATTTGAGATTCTTCAAATAGCCACCCTTTGCCTTGATGACAGCTTTGCACACTCTTGGCATTCTCTCAACCAGCTTCGCCTGGAATGCTTTTCCGACAGTCTTGAAGGAGTTCCCACATATACTGAGCACTTGTTGGCTGCTTTTCCTTCACTCTGCCGTCCGACTCATCCCAAACCATCTCAATTGGGTTGAGGTCAGGGGATTGTGGAGGCCAGGTCATCTGATGCAGCACCATCACTCTCCTTCTTGGTCAAATAGCCCTTACACAGCCTGGAGGTGTGTTGGGTCATTGTCCTGTTGAAAAACAAATTATAGTCCCACTAAGCCCAAACCAGATGGGATGGCATATCGCTGCAGAATGCTGTGGTAGCCATGCTGGTTAAGTGTGCCTTGAATTCTAAATAAATCACAGACAGTGTCACCAGCAAAGCACCCCCACACCATAACACCTCCTCCTCCGTGCTTTACAGTGGGAACTACACATGCAGAGATCATCCGTTCACCCACGCCGCGTCTCACAAAGACACGGTGGTTGGAACCAAAAATCTCAAATTTGGACTCCAGACCAAAGGACAGATTTCCACCGGTCTAATGTCCATTGCTCGTGTTTCTTGGCCCAAGCAGGTCTCTTCTTATTATTGGTGTCCTTTAGTAGTGGTTTCTTTGCAGCAATTCAACCATGAAGGCCTGATTCACACAGTCCTCTCTGAACAGTTGATGTTGAGATGTGTCTGTGACTTGAACTCTGTGAAGCATTTATTTGGGCTGCAATTCCTGAGGCTGGTAACTCTAATGAACTCATCTTCTGCAGCAGAGGTAATTCTGGGTCTTCCATTCCTGTGGCGGTCCTCATGAGAGCCAGTTTCATCATAGCACTTGATGGTTTTTGCGACTGCACATGAAGAAGCTTTCAAAGTTCTTGAAATGTTCCGTATTGACTGACCTTCATGTCTTAAAGTAATGATGGATTGTCGTTTCTCTTTGCTTATTTGAGCTGTTCTTGCCATAATATGGACTTGGTCTTTTACCAAATAGGGCTATCTTCTGTATACCATATGTGTTATTTCATAGTTTTGATGTCTTCACTATTATTCTACAATGTAAAAAATAAAGAAAAACCCTTGAATGAGTAGGTGTGTCCAAACTTTTGACTGGTATTGCACGTTATTCAATCATTGCACCCACACTGTTTGCGCGCGTGTGGTGGTTATTTCTGTATTATCAAATGAAGAGAGACAAACTTATCACACAAGTCAGAGTTATACTTAAACTAAATCGTTATTCACTTATTAATAAGGGAGCAAGGTTACTACATGTACACAGTGAATGGCGTGAGAGCCCAAATAATGCAGAAACTCAAGGGGTTTATATAGAAACACAAAACTGCTTAGTCATGGTTGGTTCCACCTCTCCCTGGCAGATCAGGGTATCATAAGCTATCTTGTTTTCTTCTTGTGGCCAGGTGTATTGGGTGTGTGAGGTTATAGCACACAAACAAGTGACAACGGCAGTTCCGTTTACTCCTTTCTCTACCAAGTTAGCCTCCGTTCTCTTCTATCTCCCCACAGCTGTGCCCTTGGAAGATAGTAAAATAACAGGATGGGCTGAAGAACTGTGGTCACTTCTCAGAGGCTCTTTGTCTTATGTCATGTGACCAGGTTACTCAGAAGCAAAGATAAATTGAAACAATACAGGTCTATCTGTTCCTCAAGTTTATCTCCATCCCATGTCCTTGACTACACGCCTAGACCAGCTGCAGGGAGTGAACGTGGAAGAGATGAACCATTCTTTCTCAGAAGCCCAGCATTTGCACTAAAGAAATGGTCAGAGTAGAGAAATTGATGCTTACATTTCTCCTCAATAAAGGAGACAGGCAGAGGCATAGTTACATGCTCTCTGAATGGGAGGCCTGAAGCCCCTATAGACAAGTTTTTGAGCCGTTTCCGCTCTACTTCCTGAACTCCCCCCGTCGATGCAATCCACTTCCGTTCTGCCGGGCTGGGTTTGTTTTGCTAGCTAGCTCCGCTGTGCCGACAAAGCACTGATATCGCAGTGACAAAGAGGATATAAAAATTACAATTACAACATGAAGAAAAGTGGTTTGGGAACGACGTGTGCGGTAGTTGGTTGCAAAAACTTGAGAAAGCACCTGAACGAGTGGTTAGATAGAGAGTGCTACGACCACAAACCAGCTACGAAGAGGCAATGTCCATGCGCTCCATTGTTTACATTTTTTCGCAAGCCTGATACCGACTCGGAATCAAGGACCTGGCTGAAGGCATTGAATCTAAAGAAACCACCCCTCAACGTTTTTGTTTGTTCCTATCACTTTGTTGACCAAAAACCTACCAAGGATAATCCTTTCCCAGAGTTGTGGTTGGGATACAATCGCCCTCCCCAGCCAAAGAGGCGTCAACTCACCCAGCGGACCACTGCCTCCCCCCAGATAAAGAAACGCAGACTTGAATCTGAGGGTAAGTTCAGCAACTTTAGCTATGAAGCTGACAATACTGTTAATTATGAAGAAGTTGTCATACATTAACATTGTTACCGGTATTTTGCTAAGGCAGTTGATTGTTTTGGAGATGGGACAAACAATGCCCACGATAGCTACATCATTAATTGTGTGTGTGTGTGTGTGTGTGTGTGCCTGCCTGCGTGTGCCTTAGTCTACATCATAAATACAATGCAAGGTGGCAGGCTGTTGTGATGATGATTGTGTGTGTGCGTGTGAGTGCAATGTTGTAGTACACATTTTTCCATTGTGATGTTTGTAGTGAGAGGACTCTATGCCTGCATTAATTTTGCTCCATCCATGTTTTCTCTTCCCCTTTTGAGATGCTCCAGAAACCTGTCAGCCTGTCTGTGAGGCCGAGCCTGCTACACCAACATTTCGAGATGCCCAGACCCAATGGGAGGATCCGTCACATATTGATCACATTTACTGTTCAACAACACAGTCTGTTAAAGTAGACAAGGTGCTTATGGTTCAATTCTTCACCCTGGTGACGGTGTTGTTGCCTTTCAGTAAGCCATCAATTACCCTTCCTGTTGTTGACCAAATACTTATGACGTTGATGAAACTAAAACTAAACCTAATATTAGGAGATATTGCTCGCCGCTTCAATGTGTCTACATCCATGGCAAGCATTGTGATTAGTCACTGGATTGACGTGATGGGTGAACAGTTCAAAGTCCTGATCCCCTGGCTTCCAAGAGAGACCATTCGTGCCACCATGTCCTTGTCGTTTCAGAGGAACTACCCTCGAACCACCTGCATCATTGACTGTGCCGAAAGTGCCATGCAGAGAGCCACAAACCACGACTCAAGGAGTGACACTTTCAGCCAGTATAAATCACGCAACACTGTGAAATATCTCGTCGCTGTGGCCCCTAATGGGCTAATCATGTTTATATCTGATGCCTATGCTGGCAGAAGCAGCGATAAGTTTATCACCATGGACAGTGGGTTCCTAGACTATCTGAGGGCTGGTGATGAGGTCATGGCGGACCGTGGGTTCACCATTCGAGACTTGCTTGATGAGAGAAGGGTCAGTTTGAACATCCCTGCTTTCACCTACAGGCGCAATCAGTTGACCAATGAGGAGACGACACGCACCAGGCGAGTAGCCAATGTCCGCATACATGTGGAAAGAGCAATCCAGAGACTGAAGGTGTTTAAGAGTTTATCCCAGAATGTTCCCATCAGCATGGCACCGAAACTGGACAACATCTCAACCATCTGTGCTGGCCTAGTTAACCTGAAGAGTCCACTGATCAGTGAGGTTTAGAATCTTGCCCTGTGTCCCTGTCTACCAACACCCAGCCATGTTGTTCATTAAATACAGATAAACACAACAAATACTGCGTGCATTGTATTTTTTAATATTATATATGAATATTTTCATAGTGATGTAATTGTGTGGGCTGCTTTTGTATTTTACTTTTTAATACCTGTTAAGATTAAACACGCAATCTTTCTTGTTGAAGCCATTTGTTTAGTTTCCTCAAAACAATTAATTAATCCAGTGTTATTTATGTACAGTATGAGCTTACTATGAATTATGAACTGTGTTAAAATAAATTGTAGCACTCTAAGGATTGAAATTACTTCAAACTTTATTTTCACTCAAACAGTAGGCACACTGATATATTGCACAGCATAAAGAGATCATGTAAACAATGGACATCTGTTGGCTCCTGTGGGCATGACCTAAATAAGGTAGTTTATTTTGGTTTTAAAATGCTGAGATATTTACTGCAGAACTGTAACCTTACCTCAACAAAATCATCAACAATTTTCGGGAGCATGTGGGCAAAGTAGAATGTGCGCAGCCTTATGATATGCCCCTGGACAAAGCCTTGGTCGTAGGGTACTTCGATTTCTAGGTGCTCAGTTTTGTTCCAGATCACCAACTTGGAGTGCTGAAGCCCTGTGCAGTGCATCCCAATTTGTACCTGCATGTAGTAGCCTTTTGGACCATTGCAGGCAATATGGTAATCTACCCTATCTCCGTTTGCCACAGTTGTGATTTCGCAGTTCTTTGTTGCCAAAAATTCTGCAAGTGACTTGTTTCCCATCACAGGTGATTTGATCTCCAACAGAATGTCGTTGTTTATCACTCCATCGGGAGATGCTGCAAGCCACGGTTCCTTTTCGCACACCACTAAGCCTTTGGTTTCAATGCTGTTGCCCAGAGTTTCCAAATAGTCCCTTGCAAGTTCCTCCCCCTCCGCTCCTTGACGGGTTGCGGCATTGCCACGGAAGGATGGGTGTAAGTGTTCTGACAAAAACTTGTCAGGCGCCGTGGTTGAGCGAATGGGCACCTTTCTAGCTGTGCTCGCTGTCAAAGTAGTAGAACCGTGTTCCCAAGCTAGCGTCGACATCGCTGTGTTTACACCGGCAGACGTTGTGCAAACAACTTCCGGCGGAAATGAAATGCATTTGTGTAGAGTTATGGCGCCACCCGGGATACAGCGCGTAAACTTGTCTATAGTTTTGACTGTTTCACTAGACATGGGAGGTATTGTCATAGCCTTGCAGTTAATGACAGACATAGCAGCCCCAGTATCAACATTAAATATGATTGACTCACCATTGACGCAAGCCTCCACGGTTGGCTCTACTCTGGGAAGGGTGTGACTCTTTAAAAACAAATGCTCTGGTGATTCTAACACAACTGTCCCTGTCTCCTCATCATGTCAATACTCCTCCTCCTGTCCCGGTCCTGGATTGTACAGGGTTGTCTGTGCAGGCGGCCCCGTCTGCCAAGCTCCAGGTTGGCCTCTGCCTTGAGGGACTTCTTGTGGGCCCCACTGTTGCTGGATCCCGTGAGGTGGCCCGCCCTGCCATTGGTTGGGAGGTGGCTGCCACGGCTGTTGTTGGAATGGGGGCGTCCATGCAGGTGCTCCTCTTCCTATGGGGCCCCCCTTTGGGGCCACTCTTCTCGGTCCGCCGCTGCCTTTGTGGATTCGTTGGCTCAGAGCAGTCAGCAGCAAAATGCCTTGGTTTCCCACAGTTGTAGGAATTGCGCCTGCCACCCCCACGTCCTGCCATCCACCGGAGCTGCACCCTGGTAGAACGTCAACTGAGCAGCCTGCAGATTTTGTGTCTTCACCTTTTCTTCTTTCTTCTTTTCTTCCTTCTGAGTACTTTGTTGTCTCGCAGCATGCTTGCAGTGCTGTACTACCGTTGCTAATGGCTCAGTCTTCCAACTGATGCAGGTAGTCCTCACAGCTTTCTCCAGGTCCGGTGTCAGACCCCTCACCAGGGCGTCTTTCAGCAGATCCCCATATGCATGTTTGTTTGTTCTGATACCACTGTGTAGCCTGAAACAGGTCTCAAGTCTCTTTCTGAAAGCCTCCAGGCCATCATCTTTCTTCATAGTGCATTCTCTGATGGCAGTCCAGTCGGTCTTGGTTGGATACATCTCGACAATCCTGGCCAGCAGCGTTATCTGGTCCTGATACGCACCATTCTCAGCCCACAGGTAGTTGCAATCAAACTGTCCCTGTACATCCGCCCACCTGAGTCCCAGTTTCTTTTTACAGATATGGGCTATCTCAGCATCAGATGGTTTGTACTGACCCATCAACACCCTCATCTCTGCTGAATATTTCACAGCGTCCTTACTTGGGTCTGGTAGGTCTTCTACAATGTCTTTGATTTCATCATGTCTCCACGTCCTCTGGACATACACAATGGGGTTCCAGGCTGCGGCGGCATTGGCATCGTCGGGTCGAGGCTGAGAGTTGGACAGGCCATCAGAGGATATTGTTGATACATGTCTGATGCTGGCCCGTAGATGGTCCTTCAGCAGGGGAGTCAGCAGGGGTGCCCCTCCGTCCTCACTTTCCTCACTGGAGCTGGGTGGAGGAGCCTTAAGAAAAGGATTGTTGGTCTTCTTTCTGTCACGAGAATTTTGTTATCTCAATGGTTGAAGTCAACTACTTCTTAAATCTTTGAATAATTCCCAAAAGGTTGTAAATCTCTTAGTTTGAATAAATTAAACAAAGACCCAATTCTGCAATGGTCAGCATGTTTATTCATGAGAGCGCTCTGTAACAAAATGGTCGTACGATGTTTTTATACCCACACGTCAGAGGAAAAATCCCACCCCGCTTTAGGCGGGCTGTATTTTTCCACTGTACACATCTTGTAAGCTCACACCTGGGTTTAGCTCATGTGATTTTCCTCTGCTCCTGACCATCAGGTCACACACACACACACACACACACACACACACACACACACTCACACATGTTCTTATCATAGTCTACTCCTTGCTCGGGCAGGCTGCATTCTTTAGTTATCGCCATCCTCACAATATCCTGCAAGCTTTTTCACTCTTTCACCCTTTCCCTGTGTGTTTTTGGAACCAGTCTCCTGTTATTGGTTTCAGTCGTTTTGCACTTCTGCTTGCCTAATTACAAGACACAAATACTCTGTTGCTGGGATATAAACACATTTGATTATCTCTCTAAGCTCTAGTCTACTAATTAGTCATACATTATTAGTTTAACTGAGGGTGTGACATTTTAGTCATCTCTTACTCACACATTTCTTTATCAATCCACCCTTTGACAAAATTTCACACACACATTTAAAATACATTCTTATAAAATGAAACACTCAAAATATACATTGTTATGAAATGAAACACACACATCGAAGCATATAACTTGATTTGCATATAAAATGAATCACTAGCACAAAACACACTATAATAACACAATTTGCCTGGCATGCTACCAAATTTTACTTCCAACCATAACACTTCTTGTTTAGATTTTCGTTATGGTCTTCATTTGAAAAGATAGTATACTAAACATTAAAAATGGTCTAATTTAATACAGGTTAATCAGGATTGAAATCTTCTGCATCCTCCACTAGAGCGGGAGGATATAGGTCGTCATTCCATCAGTCTGAGTAGGGAATGGGCCCATAGGTCACCATCTGTAGGGCTACTGCTTCGTCCAACACCTTGCTCACCAACCCTCTGACACAGGGAATAAGACAACATCCCCAAAGAATAAGCATACTCATACAAGCTATAGCTGCACCCAGAATAGTTGCAACAATAGCTTTCCATTTTCCAAACATGTTATCAACCCATCCAGTCAATGATGTATTCACCCCCCAGTTCTCAGCCCATTCTTCACTCAATGCAGTAAGACCTGCCAGTGCTCTAGTTACTGTACCATCTGGGGCTGTATTGTTGGGGATAAACGTACAACAATGACCTCCCACCATCTTGCAAATCCCGCCCTTCTCTGCTAAAAGCATATCGAGAGCCAACCTATTCTGCCAGGTCATGAGTGAGGTGGCGGATAGTTGGTCTGAGATTCCCTTTACTCCATCCCTTGTCTGATTAATGAACCTTTGTTGATTGTAATAGATCCAGTCAACATTTTTATTAATTGTAACCCACCAGAAAAAGTTGTTGTAAACCCTTCTCCAATTTGATCTGCGATTCGCATTACTTTGGAGTCTATAACATTGATAATCTCCGGGGGTCATGGTGAATTGGGGTGGCTTAACATTCTTTTTTTTAAGAGCAGATATTTTAATATCAGAACAATTAGGTGAGGTTTGGTTTGATCCCAAATCTATCACACAAGAGAACATGGTCTGAGGCATAGGTGCAGTTAAAAGGATTAGCCTACCTGTTGAACAGGCATAGTTTGACCCAACGCCCTAGCTGTGTAGTTCATCCACTTTACCCAGAAGTTCTCTTTTGAAATTGCTTCTACTTCTCCTTCTAACCTAGGATTCCTTCTGAGGGCCTTCCAAAGGGTGTTAGACTAGTTTTTTTTATACCTCTGGTGATAACAGTGGAACAACCTGCTGTTCTGTCTCGGGGTGGAATATTAATTTATCTCCTGAAAAATGAGCCTCACACATGTATTTGCCCCGACATCATCAACACAGACCCAATAGTTCCTTGCTATGTCATCTTGCATAATTGACTTTACCGTTATCACCAGTTCCGTTTTACATTCATCATGGGTTTGTTTAATTCCCCATCGGTGTGCTGCGTCCATCCCATTCTCATAGTATGTTCCCCAGGTATGTTTAAACACCTTTGCCCAAAGACATATGCTATCCCCAATGCAAATGTATTTACCATACATTCTAGGACCTTCCTTTCTTGTACACGCCCCCGTCTTACCAATGCCTCCAAAACCTCCTAACTCATGGGAGAAGTCGAATGGTACTTTGAATCCCCCATCTTGTCCTAACCTGACTTTAACTATAAAATAATAATTTCCCCAATAGTCTTTCTTGGTTTCAGTATTTCTACGAGATCGAATCAGTGCCTTGGTATTATTTTGTTCATCATTTCCCTGTTTAGGTTGACCTGGATTAATCCATAATATGATTAACACGATGATGCAGCTCAGAGTCCCCCAAAATCCCCAAAATCGCCATCCCAATCCTGTCCCTGACCCACCTGCCTGGTACTTCCCCATACCCACACCTCTAGAAACACCCCACAGTGATGAAAGGTCGGGGTAGGGTTTCTTCGTTAACAGAGTTTACCCCCGAACCCTAGTGAGTCAGTTCTTCTCTTTAACTCTGTGTGTGTTCAACAGTGCTGGTATGTGGGCGTACCTTTTTGCAGTGGGTAACGTGGACCCAAGTGGCTCTCTCAGCTATTCTTACAGCGAAGGCAGTTACCAATAGGACTTGGTATGGTCCCTCCCAGCGGGGCTGCTTCCAGTCTTTCTTCTTTAAGGATTGGATCCACACCCAGTCACCTGGTTGGATAGAGTGGGTTACCTTCTCCTTTAGTTCTCCTGTGGGACACAAAATCTTTGACATACGGGTTTGATTAACGAACAGTCTCCTCATATGTTCTGCCAATGTGTCTTCTGCCTCTATGTCTGCCTGTTCTAGTCTACCTAACTCGGGCATTCTATATGGTCTCCCAAACACTTTTTCAAAGTGGGATAACCCAATTTATCTGGTGTTACCCTAATTGTCATTAATACTATCGGTAGACATTGTACCCAATTTCTTCCCTTCACTTCGTGATAACTCTATAAAATCAATTTCCAATTGCTGGACTGGACATTTTGCCAGGGGATATTCCCCCTGGGGTGCTCTCTCTACCTTGGTGATTATTCTGTGCACAGATGACACATCTGGAACAAAAAATGTGTTTTAGTAATTCGTTATACCCTAGGCCACAAAGTGTTTCCTAAGTGTTTCCTAACCTGTTCCTGCTCTACCAAAGTTTTTCCTAACCTGCTCTACCATCCCCCCTATTGACACATGACTTTACTTATGTGTCAATATTTCCGCATATCAAAACGGTGACTTGAATACAATTAATAATTTATCCTTATGCCAGACATTATCTCGTAGGATTGCCCCTTTCTTTTTCCACATGTTCAATTCTTTATCCTGTCTTCTTTACAGTATGAAAATGTATGCACTCACTAACTGCAAGTCGCTCCGGACAAGAGCGCCTACCAAATGACCAAAATGTTTGTTTCCCCGTATATTGTTTCTGTCACCCTTCTTAATGTCATATTTCACTCATTTGCCAATATAATCCCTTACTTCGTGTAAGTAAGCAGTGATATTTTGTTCCCAGGCATCTATTTAAAAAAAATAATGATACGTTGTCTCCTACTGTCCCTTAACATATACTGTAGGGGATTTCCCTCAATCCTGGGAAATAAAGAAATAAAAAAACTCCCCCTTAGAACACATCGGATAACTCATTAAATTCACTAAACCTATAAATAACAAACCCATAACCACTTTCCGGTAATCTACTGATTTAAACCTGTTGCATTAATTTATTAAAATATAACTCTATTGTTTAATAGATTCAGAACCTTCGAAAAATGTCTACTACGCCATCAGCCTAATAGTAAAAACGATCTCCCATTGTTCAATGTGAACTGTCTGCATAACTCACTGTTGTATAAACAAACTATTCAGACATCCGCTTCACATTACCCTCTGCTTCGTTTACTAAATCCTGGCATTAGTCAATTCTATCCACACACCACCAAAAACAAATAACATATTTGCATACACGTAACTAGAAAGCATGAATTTAATACCATTCTTGCTTAACCAATGCAAATCAACATTTCTCATCACCCAATTTCTATTACTTTTTTCACACAGGAAATCCTCAACAATCTCTACCCTCATCTAAATGTTCAATTTCCGACGATACCTATCCGTGGATGTGCTGTGCTGATCTCCATTCACAATGTTGACCCAATCAGTGATCCTCTTACCCTTGGATACCCACTGGCCCATGTCTTTCCAGTCCTCTGCTGGCTCCTTTGCTAGGGACACATGTGGGTTCCATTTCTCTCTTAACAGTCTCTGACTTTGGGGCCCTAGTTCCACTTCCACTGCTGTGTGGGTGTTGTCATAGTGAAACCATTTTAGTGCTACAGTTCTTTCTGTGGTTTTAAATAGTGCTTCCTCATAGATTGAATCTGGACCTGGGTGTTGGTTATACCAGAGAGTACAGTGTAGGTCATTGGGGGACATTTTAGTGGGGCCTGGTACCACATCAACAGCAAGTTCCATTAAGGTTCGGGGAATATCAGTTATTCCCCCCCATAACAAGTCTTGACTATACCAATAACATGGTTCCCCTTCCCCACAGACCACCATATTATCTCTGACTATGTGTGCTTTCATTCCCCTCTTAGTGGAAATGACAGCCACATTCAATTTAGTCATTACATCACGTCCTAGTAAATTTACCGGACACAGCTTAGATATCAGGACGGGTATGGTTGCCTCTCCTCCTGATTGGTCATGTTTTAGGGTTATTGGGGCTGATAACCTTTCAATAAATTGATGACCAGAGGCAGATCGCACTATGATTTTCTCCCCATCAATCCTCAATCCCTCTGGTTTGTCTGCTGAACAGATTGCTGTCCTGCAAGCCCCTGTATTGCATATGAATTACATTTTACTGTCAATGTCAAATAAGGTTTCTGTTCCTGTTGAAGTGCTAGGTCAATAGTAGCCAATTCAAACACCTCACAACTTGGATCAGTGGGCTCCTCAGTCTCCTCCTCCCTCTAGGGCTAGTCAAGCCTCATCTTCTGTTATCAACTAAAATTATAGCCACCTCTTATGAAACCCCCAATCCGTCATTGTTTAGAATACAGCAGATCTAGGCAACTGTCCTTTCTAAGTAGGCTACAAGTAACACCGAACACTTGCTGTATTTTACCATCATATATTGAATTCATGTCCATATTATCAATATCCAATTTATTTATAGACATTACTCTAGCAAACCCTTAGGCAATGAAAGAAACAAATAAATAAATGACTACCACGCAAATATTTCAAACCGTCGCTTATACATCCCTAAACCAGATTCTCTGTAGTATCCATTCCAGCAACACATACCAGCAGATAATTTACACTCATAAAGACAGATTTATTCACTATATGTGATTAAAATGACAAATAAATCCCACTACTATCACAATGGTCTGTCGTCTTACCATCTGATACAAAATGACGTTCCTTAATGGAAACCCTACATTGGCTTTGTACAATATTATAACTTGTCTTTAACCACATTAATTCTGGTCAGTTTATTCAGAAAACCCATATTAATTATGTCTCACCCATGACGAATGTCTACGTTTGGGTGAGCAAGATAATATATAATTATTATTCCAATTATTATTTTATGAAATCTCTAGCCTCTCATTCAACACAAATCCCCTTCATTAAATATACTTCCAGCAGAACTGACAATAAAAAAACACAGACTGTGATTTCCAGGACACTGTCCCTTTGTTCTAGCCTACTATCTCCCCGAGAGTTGGCACTCCCTTCAGGTCTCTCTTACTCCTCTTTTCTCTCCCGTTCTGCTCTTGGTAAACTGCATACCTTTTAACCTCAATCAGTGTTCCTGTGCCCCAGCCAATCAGGGTCTTTTTTATTGTTTGAGAAATTGCAGGCCTCATTCCGCTTAAAAAGGCTATTTTTAATTGTTGATGATATGGCCCATCTGCTACCTGTTTGCACTCATGGATTTTAGAAAAATCAGCATGTCTATGGTAGTAATCTCTGAGATTGTTACATAGTTGATTAAGTTTATCTCGATTCTCTCCGTCTACGGCCCACTGTAAAATAACTCTGTCCCCCCTTCCTGGGGTCCAGTCTCCCTTCACAGTTGCCCAATCCTATCCTACCACTATCTGCAATCTCGATGGTTGTGGCCTGTTCTCTTACAGTCTTTGCACGGCGCCTCACACTCTTTGGCAAAATGCCCTTCCTGACTACAGTTAAAGCACTTATTCTGCTCATGATGGATTGCATATCTTTTAACCTCAGCTAGCGGTGCCGTTCCACACCCTATCAAAGTATTTTTAATGGTCCTGCTTATCTCTGGTCTCATTCCACTGAGGAACGCTATTTTTAATTGCTGATGGTAGGGCGTATCATTCCCCTGTCTCTGGTCTGGCTTGGGTATGCCACTGTTTGCGTTGAACACATCCTTAAGCCTCTCTAAGTATTGGCTAACAGTCTCACTATCCTCTTGTTTACACTCGTGTACTTTAGAGAAGTCTGCATGACGATGGTAATGTTCCCTGAGGCTATTACACAATTCAGTTATTTTCCCAACATACTCTCCGTGATCGGCCCATGGCAAAAGTGCCCTCTGGGCATCCCCTGAAACCCACTGCCCTCTAACGGCAGCCCAATCCTTTCTTGGAGTGGGTCATTCCTTCTACCGCTCGGGCCACGTCCCTCTGTGTCCATGGCCTGTATACATCTAAGGTTGCTGGGGCCCCTTCATTCCCTGCCAATAGATTAGGGAAGGCTATCATTGGGTACTATACTGGCCCCCTCCTACTCTCTCATCTCCTGACTCATACTGACTCCCTCCTGAGCTTAGCTCAGAATCCTCCTGTTTCCTTCTCTGACCCTCCTCTCTCTTTCGAGACTCAGAGAGCCACACCCTGGCCGTATCTATCTCTTCCACTCGCTCTCTCTCTGCTCTGCCTTTACACACCTTATGCATCTGTTTAACCATGGATTCGAGTTTATCTGCGTCCAGACATCCCTCAAAACCATACCTCTCCCTCCACCTGGTCACATTATAGAGGTTTCTCCTATCCCTTGACTCCATAAATCTCTCATCCCCGGGACCTTTGATAGAATAATTATTAATGACTAATTATTACACCCTGAAACTGTGTGAAAAGGGTTAGAATCATAAGACTATAAACTGATAATATGTGTAGCTTAGTTAGAAGTACAATGAGGCAGTCAGAATATTGTGAGAACGACGATAACTGAGGAATGTAAACTTGTAAACTATGATAAGAACATATGTGTGTGACCTGATGGTTAGGAGAAGCAGAGGAAAACATGAGCTAAACCCATGTTTAGTGGAAAAATACAGCCTGCCCAAAAGGGGTGGGATTTTTGTATGACGTGTGAGTATAAAAGATGGACTCTGAAATTGTGATAACAGAATTCTCAATGAATAAAGACCTGACTATGCAGACTGGGACTCTGTCCGTTTCTTGATCCAAAAGCATTACAACCTTTTGGGAGCCGCACAGAGACACTGAAATAGTTAGTTAAAAAATTCACTTAACATCTTGGTCCTTTTGAGCCGGATTCCAATACCTGCCTCTGTCATTCCAGGTAACTCTGAAAACCGTAGACGGGCGAATGATACATTCGTAAATAGAAAGACCTGCCCTTTGACATTAAGGGTTAAAACAGGCCAGAGGACACCTGATTAATTACAGAGACGGTGACGGAATCCAAACCTACATTGAATCTCGGCTGCAAGGAAAAGGTCGGTAGTCTTTATTCATTAATTGGGGCACTCTGGGATTGCTCAGGATGGGTCCGTAACGATTCACGGTAATAGGCCATTACCAAAAGAAACTACCCTGTATTCAGAGAACCTGTAGTAGATTATAGAACAGTAATGTTCAACAAATAATCAGAGTTAAAGAAATATAGTGGAAGAGAAGGTTAATATAATTTAGTAAATTTGGACGGTTAAGATCACTAGGAGAGGGAGAAACCATTTCTGTTGTATGAGACTGTCAGTAATTGTCAAGATTACATTTGAGGGGATAAATTCCTCTGTAACGGTATGAGATAATTCTGGGGGACTAGTCAAGACTACCTATACAGGGAGGGGTGATTCCAGGTGTTGTGTGAAACTATTTTGAATTACTTGTTATACAGAAGAGGTGGCTAAGGGATTTTTTAACAGTACCAACCATGGGGGGCTAATCCTCACAAGAGGTCCCAGAATTTACTGGGGACGAGAAATATATGGAAATGCGAGACAAACCAAATGTGTATTATGGACCTAATTGGAGAAAGAAATATGGCTTTACTGGGCGACTTGATGTAATTAAACTGGAATCCATGATTAAACAAATGCATGTAAATTGTGGTACTGATCTAAAGAAACAGAAAAGAGAGGGCTTAGAAACAGCCAGGGTGTGGCTAGTAGAAGCTAGAAAGCGGGAAGAAGGCAGGAAGAAAAGAGAATTGAGAGAGTGAAAGAGAAGTGAAGATTGAGGTCTCAGTGCCTCCCCCAGAGCAGAGGGCAGGAAGGTTATATCTAGTCCTGGCAGAACAGGTTTGGAAAGAGAACCCAGATGATGGGGTTGTTGTGTATAGAAGAAGAGTAGGACAGATCCCTGCACCTCCCCCGTCATATGACGGCAAAGCCGGAATGTTGAAAGAGGAAGGAGCGGGGGGGGGGGGGGGGGGGTATTTAATAGCCACACTAGGCGAGATAGCGGGTAAGGGTAGAAACCCAGAGTGAAGGCTACAACGGGGGGAATAAGTGCTTTAACTGTAACAAGGGGGGGTCATTTTGCAAGAGAGTGTAAGGCACCTTGTACTTACTGTAATAAGACAGGGCATCAATCCCGACACTGCAGAAACATGGGAAAAAGCAGACAAGGGGAAGGAAAAAAAAATAGGAGGGATATGAGAAATCTTGTTGGAGAAAAAGGTAACGTGTACGGGGTTGAGCATATGACATATGTCAACACATTGTATTTCGGTCAAGCTTCCAGGGGGTAATTAGATTTGAGAAATGTTGAAAAGTAATGTTAGATGGAAAGTCAGCAATAGAGGATAGAGATTGTACAGGGTTTCCTGTGTGAAAAAAAGTAATAGAAATTGGGTGATGAGAAATGTTGAATTGCATTGTTTAAGCAAGAATGGTATTAAATTCATGCTTTCTAGTTATGTGTATGCAAATATGTTATTCGTTTTTGGTGGTGTGTGGATAGAATTTACTAATGCCAGTATTTAGTAAACGAAGCAGAGAGATGTAGTGAGAGCAGTGGAAGGGATACCTCACCCTAAGACGGGGGTACACCAGTTCAGAAGAGATATGGAAGGGCTGACCGCCAGCTTTAAGCTGAATACAGGGGAACTAGAGAGGGCAGTCAGACAGATAGTGTTGAAGGACTGGGCGGCAGTAAGGGGAAACTGGATTCCCGGAGATGGGAACGCACCGGTGTTAGAGTGGGAAGAGGGAGGGGCTTATGGAGATAAATTGGCACAACTCTGTGATAATCTGAGAGAATATGATCACAGACATGCTGACTTCTCCAAAGTCCACGAATGTAAGCAAGGAGACAGTGAGACTATTAGTCAATACCTAGAGAGACTGAGAGATGTCTTCAATGCAAACAGTGGATTTATTAAACAATAGGTTTATATTTTAATAAATTAATGCAACAGGTTTAAATCAGTAGATTACCGGAAGGTGGTTATGGGCTTGTTATTTATAGGTTTAGTGAATTTAATGAAACGTCCGATGTGTTCTGAGGGGGGAGTTTTATTTTTTTCCCAGGATTGAGGGAATGTTCTTGATTACATTTTGCATTCTGGCCATTTGGCATACGCTCTTATCCGGAGCGACTTACAGTTGGTGAGTGCATACATTTTCATACTGTTGTCACGCCCTGGCTCGGGGGACTCTCGTATGTTGAGCCAGGGTGTTCGTTTCTATGTTTTGTGTTGTAGGTTATGGGTCTAGTTTTGCTTTTCTATGTTGGCCAGGGTGGCTCCCAATCAGAGACGGCTGTAGCTCGTTGTCTCTGATTGGGAGTCATACTTAGGTAGCCGTTTGGCACTCATTCATTGTGGTTTCTTGTTCTTATTTGGTTTGTGTTCAACCGTAGACATCACGTTATCGTCTGTTGTTTTGATCATGTGATCATTCTCTAAATAAATATGTTCACCTTCAACGCTGCGCATTGGTCCTCCTCCTTAGACGATCGTGACAGAAGAAACCACCACAACTGGACCAAGCAGCGAGTCGAGGAGCCATCGCCAGGGAGATCCCTAGCAGATCTCTGTGGCAGCCTCGACTGGGTCAAGCCGAGTGAAGAGCAGAGAGAGTGGACTTGGGAACAATGGAGGAAGAGCTTCGACTGGGTCAAGCCCATTGAGGAGCTGAATAGCGGGAGTTGGAGACAGAAGAGCGAGAGTTGGGCGAGAACGATAGAGGCCTGGCCCACGGGGAGGAGAGACCCCCAGAAAATTTTTAGGGGGGGGCTCACGACGTCGGGGCAGCAGGAGGCCGCGATAGAGCGGTCCAGCGGGTTGGCAGAGGAGGCCACCAGGTTACGGGGGCCACAGGTCGAAGAGGGGATGGAAGGTGGAGAGGCACGGCGAGAGGTACTGGGGTGTGTTACCAGTCCGGTCCGGCCCGTTCCAGATCCCGGTGTAGGGCCAGTGGTGTGTGTCCCCAGTACGGTCCGGTCTGTTCCTGCTCCCCGCACCAAGTCAGTGGTGCGCTTCGTCAGCCCGGCTCGGCCCGTTCCTGCTCCCCGCACCAAGTCAGTGGTGCGCTTCGTCAGCCCGGCTCGGCCCGTTCCTGCTCCCCGCACCAAGTCAGTGGTGCGCTTCGTCAGCCCGGCTCGGCCCGTTCCTGCTCCCCGCACCAAGTCAGTGGTGCGCTTCGTCAGCCCGGCTCGGCCCGTTCCTGCTCCCCGCACCAAGTCAGTGGTGCGCTTCGTCAGCCCGGCTCGGCCCGTTCCTGCTCCCCGCACCAAGTCAGTGGTGCGCTTCGTCAGCCCGGCTCGGCCCGTTCCTGCTCCCCGCACCAAGTCAGTGGTGCGCTTCGTCAGCCCGGCTCGGCCCGTTCCTGCTCCCCGCACCAAGTCATTGGTGCGCTTCGTCAGCCCGGTTTGGCCCGCTCCTGCTCCCCGCACCAAGTCAGGGGTGCGTTTCGTCAGCCCGGCTCGGGCCGTCCCTGCTCCCCACACCAAGCCAGTGGTGTGCGTCGTCAGTCCGGCACAGCCCGTGCCTGTTCCACTGGTGCCTGGTTCGGCACGGGTCAGCTGCTTCACGCCGGAGCTAGAGCAATCCACTCCACCAGTGTGCAGTTCAGCTCCGGTCAGCAGGGCCAGACCGGACCAGGGGTACTTTGGGGGGTTAGAGAGCAAGTGGGGATCATGCCCGGAGCCGGATCCGCCGCCTAGGCGGAGTGCCCACCCGGTCCCTCCCCTGTTGTGTTTGGTTGGCGCGGTCGGAGTCCGCGCCTTTAGGGGGGGGTACTGTCACGCCCTGGCTCGGGGGACTCTCGTATGTTGAGCCAGGGTGTTAGTTTCTATGTTTTGTGTTGTAGGTTATGGGTCTAGTTTTGCTTTTCTATGTTGGCCAGGGTGGCTCCCAATCAGAGACGGCTGTAGCTCGTTGTCTCTGATTGGGAGTCATACTTAGGTAGCCGTTTGGCACTCATTCATTGTGGTTTCTTGTTCTTATTTGGTTTGTGTTCAACCGTAGACATCACGTTATCGTCTGTTGTTTTGATCGTGTGATCATTCTCTAAATAAATATGTTCACCTTCAACGCTGCGCATTGGTCCTCCTCCTTAGACGATCGTGACAACTGTAAAGAAAGGGGCAATCCTACGAGATAATGTCTGGCATAAGGATAAATTATTAAATTTCACTGTTTTGATATGCGGAAATATTGACACATGGGTAAAACAATGTGTCAACTGGAGGGATGGTAGAGCAGATTAGACAACACTTTGTAGCCTATGGCATAACAAATTACTTTAAAAATTATTAGAAAACACTTTGTAGCCTATGGGATAACAATTTACTTTTTAAAAAATTGTTCAAGGTGTGTTATATGTGCACAAAGTAATCATCAAGGGACACCATACCGAATGCCTGAGTTAGGGAGATTGGAACAAGCAGATATAGAGGCAGAAGATAAATTAGCAGAACACATGAGAAGACTGTTCATTAACCAAACACGTATGTCAAAGATTTTGTGCCCCACAGGAGAACTAAAGGAGAAGGTAACCCACTCCATCCAACCAGGTGACTGGGTGTGGATCCAATCCTTAAAGAAGAAAGACTGGAAGCAGCCCCATTGGGAAGGTCCATATCAGGTCCTGTAGGTGACGGCCTTCGCTGTAAGAATTGCGGAAAGATCCACCTGGGTGCATGTCACACACTGTAAAAAGGTAAACCCAGCTACACCTGACGAACAAACACAGAGTTAGGAGAAAGAACTGATCACCACTAGGGCTCGGGGGTTGGCTCCTTAACGAAGATTCCCTTACCCTGTCTGATCATCCCTGTGTGAGTTCAATAGAAGGTAAAGCAATGGGTTGGCCTCTGGCGTCTGACATGTTCGCAGGGCGAGCGTGGGGATTCACAGGTCTCCTGACGGTAGGTAGCTGTCTGATTGTGGGGGCACACTCAAACCCACCTGACCAGCCAGAAGTAGTAGTTAACCTAACTCAAGTTAGAAAGGACATGCCCAGGGAAGACAAAAGTAGGCAGAAAAGACAACTTGACGTGGGGAAAGGGGAAGTACTAGTGACTGTAGGAAAGGACATCATCTTTGAGGTCTTTGCGGACCAGTTGGGGAGTTGGGGACTACTGGCTGGTAGTATCGTAAAGGATGGGAGATATATATGTATGTCACCATGTACATCCTGAGACCATGTAGTTGCTCATACCGAGAGGGGGGATATGTCAATCTCCATACACAGTTCAAGGACAGGTGGAGTATTGTGGCTGATGCGGGCTTGTGGTACATTGGATTTGACCGCAAATGTTGTGAAGACCCATTAGTGGCTTTCTGGGTAGTGATCAATCAAGCGGATGTTACAGTACTGACAAGTGAGATATCCTCTTCAACTGAGGCACCCTATAGAGTACACCTTTCTGAGGGAGGTAGTGAGACCGGGGCTGTGGTGAAGATAGTGCAAACTATAGCCCTGAAGGAAGTAGTACAAGGTGGGGCATCTTAGCTCCTGCTCCCACACAGAAAATGTCACAACTAAAGAGACCATGACTAATCTCTCCTCTTTGTTGCAGCCAGAGGATTTTAGGAACCAAAACCAGGCCCGTGCTGACATCTGGTGGTTGTGTGGTGATAAAAGATTGTGGCCTCACCTACATACGAATTGGACGGGAACCTGTGCGTTAGCTCAACTGGTAATGCCCTTCACTCTCGTCAAACAATCAAACGTTTCAGAAGAGGGTGGGTTGTCACGTAGAAAGAGGGACCTCCTCCCGGGATCCTTTGATGAAAGGATATATATAGATGGGATAGGAGTACCTCGAGGGGTTCCAGAAGAATTCAAAGCTAGGAATCAGATCGCAGCTGGGTTTGAATCAAGTCTTTTCTGGTGGTCAACAATTAATAAAAACGTAGATTGGATAAATTATATTTACTACAACCAGCAGAGATTCATTAACCACACTTGTGATGCAATAAAGGGATTGGCTGAGCAGACAGTGGCAACTAGCTTAATGGCATGGCAGAATATAATAGCTTTAGATATGCTTTTGGCTGAACGGGGCGGAGTTTGTGTTATGTTTGGATCTATGTGCTGTACTTTCATCCCCAACAATACAGCACCAGACGGGTCAGTGACCAAAGCGCTTCAGGGACTCACCTCGCTGGCGAACGAACTGGCCGAGAACTCTGGTATTGATAGCTCACTAAACGGTTGGTTTGATCAAATGTTTGGTAAATGGAAAACTATTGTTATAACTATTCCGGGTGCAGTTATAGCTTGTATGGGTATGCTTGTTCTTTGTGGATGTTGTCTTATTCCCTGTGTCTGAGGGTTGGTGAGCAAGGCATTGGAGAATGCAGTATCACAGCAGATGGTGAGATACGACCTAATCCCGGACTCCGACATTTACATTACATTTTACATTTTAGTCATTTAGCAGACGCTCTTATCCAGAGCGACTTACAGGAGCAATTAGGGTTAAGTGCCTTGCTCAAGGGCACATTTACGTCATTTAGCAGACGCTCTTATCCAGAGCGACTTACAAATTGGTGCATTCACCCTATAGCCAGTGGGATAACCACTTTACACTTTTTTTTTTTTTGGGGGGGGGGGGTGGGGGGGGTGGAAGGATTACTTTATCCTATCCCAGGTATTCTTTAAAGAGGTGGGGTTTCAAATGTCTCCGGAAGGTGGTGAGTGACTCCGCTGTCCTGGCGTCGTGAGGGAGCTTGTTCCACCATTGGGGTGCCAGAGCAGCGAACAGTTTTGACTGGGCTGAGCGGGAACTATGCTTCGACCTAAGGAATGAAGAATATGACCCATCAGGCTTGGTGGAGGATGACGACTATTCAGATAGTTTGAGACTGGATGAAACTTTTCTTAGTTCTAATGTGTGAAGGTTGCAGTGAAAATCTAATGAAGAACTGTGACTGGATGTTTACCTAGAACTACAAATTTCTAGTTTAAAAGTTATTGTAATGATTTTTTGTGTATTAAAGTCTTGTTTTAAGTATGATGTACTAGTTAACCGATGTTGCAGGATGTGATGAAGCAAATGTTCTTCACTATAGGCTTAGACTGTTGTTTCCAGATAGTGGGTAAACAGGTTAGGTACCATTGCTAAATATTAACGTTACGCTTTTAATCATGGGGTAACCCTGATGAACCTGTATTAAATTAGACCATTTTTGATGTTAAGTATACTATCTTTTCAATGAAAGTTATAGTAAAATCCTAACAAGGAGAGTGAGTTATGGTTGGAAGTAAAATTTGGTAGCAATGCAAGACAAATTGTATTTCTATAGTCTGTTTTGTACTAGTGATTAATTTTATATGCAAAATCAACTTATATGCTTCAATGTGTGTGATTTCATTTCTATAACAACATATATTTTGTGAGTATGTGTGTAATATTTAATCAAAGCGTGGATTGATAGAAGAATTATTAATGACTAATTATTACACCCTGAAACTGTGTGAAAAGTGTTAGAATCATAAGACTATAAACTGATAATATGTGTAGCTTAGTTAGAAGTACAATGAGGCAGTCAGAATATTGTGAGAACGACGATAACTGAGGAATGTAAACTTGTAAACTATGATAAGAACATATGTGTGTGACCTGATGGTTAGGAGAAGCAGAGGAAAACATGAGCTAAACCCATGTTTAGTGGAAAAATACAGCCCGCCTAAAAGGGGTGGGATTTTTGTATGACGTGTGAGTATAAAAGATGGACTCTGAAATTGTGATAACTGAATTCTCAATGAATAAAGACCTGACTATGCAGACTGGGACTCTGTCCGTTTCTTGATCCAAAAGCATTACAACCTTTTGGGAGCCGCACAGAGACACTGAAATAGTTAGTTAAAAAATTCACTTAACAACCTTCTTGGAGGATTTGCTTCCCATAATGGAAAAATAAGAAATCCCCCCTCCCTCAAATAATTATATTATGACTGTTGATCGATTATTAGGTCTCACTAAATGAGTATGTTTTAATAGTCTTCTTACAAACGCCTAAGTATGGTTTATAGATCACTTATACTTAGAATCTCGAATAATTATAGAGAGCGGAGCCAGTGTTGAACAGAGTTTAGACAAATCATGAGTAATTATAGCAGGACGGGAGGGAAGAGAGGAGTGGGTTTGGGTACGTTTGAAAGATTGAGTGTGGACCTGTCATGTCCAACAATCAATCTTCAGGTCAAGCCAGTGTGAGCCGGGGTTGAACAGAGTTTAAACGGAACATGATTATTTTTGCATGACAAGGGCTTGATTGATTGTACTACTATTGATTCTAAATAGAATAAAAGTCAAATTTAGCCGCTATCATAGACTAAGGAAGTGGGCAGAGCGTTAGATAGGGGGAAACTGAGGATGGTGGTGGGGGAACCCAAGAGGGAGGGGTTTTAAGTTAAGATGTATGTGAATATGACTATATAAACAGAGAGCTGAGAGGTAGACGAGAGTTGCTCTGCAGACCAGCTCGGCTTTCGTTGCTCTATGTAATAAAGTCTATCTTGATTCTACAAAAACTCTGGAAGAACTTTGATTTTTAATAAGTATAGTGATAATTTTCCGCATCATATTGGCACCCCAGATGGGACTGGAAAAAGAGACCATTGGGGGGTACTGCGCCATCGGAGAAGGTTTGGACGAATCACACACAAAAACACAGTGGCTACTGTTAATACAGGTAAGCGACGTTCTTACTTTTAACATAGAAATTGTGTGATTCAATCAAGCTGAATCTGAGGGTAAGGTACGGGAGGGGTCTCTCCAGTATTAAGGACTAAATTTAGGAAAATACTGAGTTTTTGTTGGAATGAGAAATAAGCATGCATGCAATGTTATTGTTGATAAGTGTAAATAAGTTAAATCCTGTGGATACCGCTGTGGAGAGCTAAGGTTAGCACTCCAGAGGGCTGAACGGGCAGGTGGCTAGCCAACAGTTGTACATAAGATTGAGAGGGCCTTACGTTACCGCTCTAACGTGGGGTTCATTGTTAGAGGTCTGCTCGGGTAGGTGTGCATCATCCTGTGGTGTGGTGATGCAAAAGTTAGACAGGGCCAATTGGGTAAAAAAGTAGGTCATCCTGAGTAGGTGACACCATCAATTGGAAGTAGCGCCGGTCATCCAGAGTAGGTGAACGGTTGTGAAATAGCCAAAATATACAGAAAGTGTTAAATAGAGTAGGTCTGCTCATCTCGTGCGGGTGAATGGTTTGCTTGAGCGGCTGTGGTTCATTCAATGGTGATTAAGTTGTATGTTTCATCTGTCTCATTCAGGTTGCTCATTTGGTCAGCTTGATCAATTAGTTTTGTTCGATTGTTTTGTCTGACTCGTTTTGTACAAGACTGGTTTGTTGGACCTGCTTGGGTTTGCGAAAGCAACTCTTTCATCTTTGTCCACTGGTCTGACTCAATTCGTGCATTCAATCTGTCGAATTCACTCAGTTGTTCATCTGATGTATTTGTTCAATTCGTCTGATTCATTTGTTCATCCTGCTGGTCATTCTGTCTGATTCATTTAAGCACGAGTGGCTGATTATCTGTGTGAGTGATCAGACAATAATAAGAAATCCTGCAAATAATAGCCTTTTCTGGGTGGAGGGAGTGTCAGGAAAGGGACTATATTTGAGGTTGCTTGAAGCTTCTATGTGTCAAGGCGTGCTGAAGGTGGGTGTGGTGTATGAATCATGCGCAGGACGCAGAGGCTCAGTCCAAAGGCTTTAGTGCAATATATATAAAAGACAGAAGCACAAGAAGCCCGAAGGCGAATACACGGCGCACACAGGCGACAAAACAAACGGCGCACAAACATGTGCAAAATAACCTCTCCAAAACACTGGAAGGAAAATGTAGCTCCACACACGAAACAGAAGCGCAATCACACACAACGACAAGCACACACAACGAGAACTAAATAGGACACTAACGAGGACTAACAAGACACAGGTGTACAACATCCAGACAAAACCAAACGAACATGAAACATAGATCGGTGGCAGCTAGTACTCCGGGGACGACGACCGCCGAAGCCTGCCCGAACCAGGAGGAGGAGCAGCCTCGGCCGAAACCGTGACAGTACCCCCCCCTTGACGCGCGGCTCCAGCCGTGCGCCGACCCCGGCCTCGGGGACGACCAGGAGGACGCGGAGCAGGGCGCGCGGGATGGTCCCGGTGGAACTCCGACAGGAGAGATGGGTCTAGGATGTCCCTCCGCGGCACCCAGCACCGCTCCTCCGGGCCGTACCCCTCCCACTCCACGAGATACTGGAGACCCCCCATCCGGCGTCTAGAGTCCAAGATGGACCGAACGGTGTACGCCGGAGCCCCCTCGATGTCCAGTGGGGGCGGAGGAGTCTCCCCTATCTCATTGTCCTGGAGTGGACCAGCTACCACCGGCCTGAGAAGAGACACATGGAACGAGGGGTTAATATTCTTATACTCAACAGGTAGATGTAACCTATAACACACCTCGTTCAATCTTCGCAGGACTTTAAAGGGCCCCACAAACCGCCGACCCAGCTTCCGGCAGGGCAGGCGGAGGGGTAGGTTTCTGGTAGAGAGCCAGACTCGATCTCCGGGTGCGTACACCGGCCCCTCACTGCGGTGGAGATCGGCGCTCGCCTTGTGACGAAGGACGGCCCGCTGCAGGTGGACGTGGGCAGCGTTCCACGTCTCCTCCGAGCGCCTCATCCAATCATCCACCGCAGGGGCCTCGATCTGGCTCTGCTGCCAAGGTGCCAGAACCGGCTGTTAACCTAACACACATTGGAAGGGGCTTAGGTTAGTAGAGGAGTGGCGGAGAGAGTTCTGGGCCATCTCGGCCCAGGGAATGTACTGTGCCCACTCCTCCGGCCGGTCCTGGCAATACGACCTCAGAAACCTACCCACATCCTGGTTGACACGTTCTACCTGCCCGTTACTCTCCGGGTGGTACCCTGAGGTAAGGCTAACCGAGACCCCCAAACGCTCCATGAACGCTTTCCAAACACGAGAGGTAAACTGGGGGCCTCGATCAGACACTATATCCTCGGGTACCCCGTAATGCCGGAAGACGTGGGTAAATAGGGCCTCAGCGGTCTGTTGGGCAGTAGGAAGACCCGACATAGGGAGAAGACGACAGGCCTTAGAGAACCGGTCCACAACGACCAGGATGGTGGTATTCCCCTGAGAGAGGGGAAGGTCTGTCACAAAATCCACCGAGAGGTGGGACCATGGTCGTTGTGGAACGGGCAGGGGTTGTAACTTACCCCTGGGCAGATGTCGGGGCGCCTTACACTGGGCACACACCGAGCAGGAGGAGACATAAACCCTCACATCCCTAGCCAAAGTGGGCCACCAGTATTTAGTGCTAAGGCAATGCACCGTCCGGCCGATACCCGGATGTCCAGAGGAGGGTGACGTGTGAGCCCAGTAAATGAGTCGATCCCGAATCTTGCGCGGAACGTACTTCCGACCCTCAGGACACTGTGGAGGGCTGGGGTCGGTACGCAACGCTCGCTCGATTTCGGCATCGACCTCCCACACCACCGGTGCCACAAGGCAAGACTCCGGTAGTATGGGAGTGGGCTCAACGGACCTCTCCTCCGTGTCATACCGCCGGGACAGCGCATCCGCCTTACCATTCTGGGACCCAGGGATGTACGTGATTTTAAATACGAACCTGGTGAGAAACATACTCCATCGAGCCTGGCGAGGGTTCAGTCTCCTCGCTGCCCGGATGTACTCCAGGTTCCGATGGTCAGTCAAAATGAGGAAAGGGTGTTGAGCCCCCTCAAGCCAATGCCTCCACACCTTAAGGGCTTGAACTACAGCTAACAGCTCCCTGTCCCCAACGTCATAGTTACGCTCCGCCGGGCTGAGCTTCTTTGAGTAAAAAGCACAGGGGCGGAGTTTAGGTGGCGTGCCGGACCGTTGAGAGAGAACGGCCCCTATACCAGCCTCAGACGCGTCTACCTCGACCTGAAAGGGTAATGCGGGATCCGGATGCGCCAGCACCGGAGCCGACGTAAACAGGTCCTTCAGACTCCTAAAGGCCCTGTCCGCATCGGCTGACCACTGCAGGCGCACCGGACCCCCCTTCAGAAGGGACGTGATGGGAGCTGCCACCTGTCCAAAACCCCGGATAAACCTCCGGTAGTAATTCGCAAAGCCCAAAAACTGCTGCACCTCTTTTACAGTAGTTGGGGTTTGCCAATTACGCACAGCGGACACACGATCCACCTCCATTCTCACCCCTGACGCGGACAACCGATAACCCAAAAAGGAGACCGACTCCTGGAAAAACAGACATTTCTCTGCCTTGACATATAGGTCGTGCTCCAACAGCCTCCTCAATACACGACGCACCAGGGTTATATGCTCGGCTCGGGTAGACGAGTACACCAGAATGTCATCAATGTACACGACCACCCCTTGTCCCTGCATATCCCGGAAAATGTCATCTACGAAGGATTGGAAAACTGATGGAGCATTCATCAACCCATATGGCATGACGAGATATTCGAAATGACCTGACGTGGTACTAAACGCTGTCTTCCATTCGTCACCCTCCCTAATGCGCACCAAGTTATACGCGCTCCTGAGATCCAGTTTTGTGAAAAACCGCGCTCCATGCAATGACTCCGTCATGGTCGCAATCAGAGGGAGTGGATAACTGTATTTCACAGTAATCTGATTGAGACCACGGTAATCAATGCACGGGCGCAACCCTCCATCTTTCTTTTTCACAAAAAAGAAGCTCGAGGAGGCGGGAGAAGTGGAGGGCCGAATGTATCCCTGTCTCAAAGATTCGGCTATGTAAGTCTCCATAGCTTTTCTCTCCTCGAGACAAAGGATACACATGGCTCCGTGGGAGCGCTGCTCCTGCCTGGAGATCAATCGCACAATCCCCCTGTCTATGAGGAGGCAACTGCGTCGCCCTAGTTTTGCTAAACACGAGAGCTAAATCCCCATATTCAGGCGGAATGTGCAGTGCGGGCACTTGGTTTGGACTTTCCACCGAAGTCGCCCCCACGGAAACACCCAGACATCGCCCCTCGCACTGAGCAGACCACCCATCGAGAGCCCTCTGTTGCCACGAAATAGCAGGGTTATGGGTGCTTAACCAGGGAATCCCCAGCACCACTGGGTACGCAGGAGAGTCGATCAGATACAGCTGTATAGTCTCCTCATGACCCCCCTGCGCACACATCCGAAGTGGCGCTGTGATCTCCCTGATCAACCCCGACCCCAACGGGCGGCTATCTAAGGCATGAACGGGAAAAGGTTTGTCAACAGGTAGGAGAGGGATCCCTAACTCAAAACAAAACTTCCGATCAACAAAATTCCCAGCTGCGCCTGAATCTACTAGCGCCTTATGCTGGGAATGAGGTGCAACCTGTGGAAAACAAACAGGTATACAAAAGTGCGCAACAGAAAGCTCTGGGTAAGTGGGACGTCTACTCACCTGGGAGGCCCCCCCAGTGCGTGGCCTGTTGTCTTCTCCCCCGGAGAACCCTCCCCAGCACCTGGCCGCAGTGTGCCCTCCACGACCGCACTTGGTGCAGGAGACAGGCCCCCTCGGGCTCCTCCTCCTCCGTTCTCTAGCGCCGGCACCCCCGAGCTCCATAGGGCTCGGCTCGGAGGTGCCGGAGGGCGGAATGGACGGACTCCCCTCGGGACGTCCACGGGTGGCCAGCAGGGTGTCCAGACGGATGGACATATCGACCAACTGGTCGAAGGTAAGATGGGTATCCCTGCAGGCCAACTCACGTTGAACGTCCTCTCGTAGGCTACATCGAAAATGGTCGATGAGAGCCCGTTCATTCCACCCTGCATCCGCCGCTAGAGTCCGGTACTCTAGAGCGAACACCTGAGCGCTCCTCCTCCCCTGTCTCAAATGGACTAGACGCTCCCCCGCCGCTTTGCCCTCAGGTGGTTGGTCGAACACGGCCTTGAAGCGGCGGGAGAACTCGGCGTAGGTGATGGTGTTGGCGTCCATCTTCCTCCACTCGGCGTTAGCCCACTCCAACGCCTTGCCCGTGAGACAGGAGATGAGGGCGGAAACGCTCTCGTATCCCGAGGGCACCGGGTGTACAGTGGCCAGGTAGAGCTCCACCTGCAGGAGGAACCCCTGACACCCGGCAGCTGTTCCGTCATACGCCCTCGGGAGCGAGAGCCGAATCCCCCTGGGTTCCGAACCTGGGACTGGTGGACCGACCGATGGGGTGGGCAGGGTAGGTGGAGGTGTGGGTACCCTGCTGGCCTCCCATCGGTGCAAGGTGTTGATTACCTCCTGTAGAGCGGTCTCCAGTTGTCTTATCTGGCCCTCTTGCCCACGGAGATGCTCCTCGAGCGACACAGGCGTCACTGCCGATCCTGCTGATTCCATTAAGGTGTGTGATTCTGTCAAGGCGTGCTGAAGGTGGGTGTGGTGTATGAATCATGCGCAGGACGCAGAGGCTCAGTCCAAAGGCTTTAGTGCAATATATATAAAAGACAGAAGCACAAGAAGCCCGAAGGCGAATACACGGCGCACACAGGCGACAAAACAAACGGCGCACAAACATGTGCAAAATAACCTCTCCAAAACACTGGAGGGAAAATGTAGCTCCACACACGAAACAGAAGCGCAATCACACACAACGACAAGCACACACAACGAGAACTAAATAGGACACTAACGAGGACTAACAAGACACAGGTGTACAACATCCAGACAAAACCAAACGAACATGAAACATAGATCGGTGGCAGCTAGTACTCCGGGGACGACGACCGCCGAAGCCTGCCCGAACCAGGAGGAGGAGCAGCCTCGGCCGAAACCGTGACACTATGTCTGGTGGAGAAAGGGCGTGCCCAATCTTGCATTAGGAAGGGAATAATAAATTATATGTGGATATTCATTTACCAACTGAGTGTGGAAAATTCACATTACTAGGAGGGGTAGAATAAATCAGAAGGTCTGTGTCCTGATTAGAAGGGGAACAGAAGGTGTGTGTGTCCTGAGTAGAAGGGGAACAGAAGGTGTGTGTGTGTGTCCTGATTAGAAGGGGAACAGAAGGTGTGTGTGTATGTGTCCTGATTAGAAGGGGAACAGAAGGTGTGTGTGTGTGTGTCCTGATTAGAAGGGGAACAGAAGGTGTGTGTGTGTGTGTCCTGATTAGAAGGGGAACAGAAGGTGTGTGTGTGTGTGTGTCCTGATTAGAAGGGGAACAGAAGGTGTGTGTGTGTGTGTCCTGATTAGAAGGGGAACAGAAGGTGTGTGTGTGTGTGTCCTGATTAGAAGGGGATCAGAAGGTGTGTGTGTGTGTGTCCTGATTAGAAGGGGATCAGAAGGTGTGTGTGTGTGTGTCCTGATTAGAAGGGGATCAGAAGGTGTGTGTGTCCTGAGTAGAAGGGGAACAGAAGGTGTGTGTGTCCTGATTAGAAGGGGAACAGAAGGTGTGTGTGTGTGTGTCCTGATCAGAAGGGGATCAGAAGGTGTGTGTGTGTGTCTTTACCAGAAATCCTGTTAGAGGAACAGGTCGCAGGTACCGGTGTGTTTGTGTCTAGACATTGTATTTCGGCCAGTCATTCAGTGTGGGGTCAGGCTATTATAGCTCGGTGAGACCGATCCCTGCACGTTTCCCAAATTTGGAACCCTTAGAGGTGATGTAGGATTATGGTAAAATAATAAATGTGATAGGGTTAACATTCCAAATTTGGGCCCTTTGATAGAATAAAATATTCCTGTAGGTTATACAAATAATGATTAAGCGCGTTTGAGAACAACATTGTGTGAATGTGGAATGAGAGTGGTATAAAGGTGGAAAATGAGTCGTACTCTGAAGTTTGAATGATAAGATATAGAGGTGTGTATGATAATTTTATATACTTTTGGATAATGAGCTTTTTGATGTAATGATATCTTGGGGTTTGTACAACACTGCCTGTCATAGAATATTTTAAGATCAGTGAATAGTGACCAGTCTATAAGATTCTGGGAGGAGTCTATGACTGAGGGGAAGGGTCTAGGTAGTGAAAGTTGTTGTTCCGCTGGGACTAGATTATGATAAACTGATTTGTGTCAATAAAGAATTATTAGAAATACGAATGGTTTGGTTGATATGAATATATTAAAATATGATGAATTTTATGTGCGTGTAATTGATTACTAGAATATAAAAAATAAGTGGAATAATGTATAGGTACTGACTTATGCACCCAAAATGTAGACGTACGTGAGGGGTGGGAGACAGTACATAGATCATTTGATAGAAATAAGATTAAGCATTATATATAATAACTATTTATCATTTCGGAGCAGAGGTGATATAGTAAATGAATTTTTGTATATTGTAGTGGGAAAACATAATCCATTTGATTAAACTCGTTAGATGTGTTTCTGTTATGTAGATTTGACTCGTTGACTGCTAATTCATTCCCTTCGAGCTTGTGAGATCTTTGTCCTGTAAAGCTATTTTCTGATAATTGTGTTATGTGCCAAATGTTAAAACTACAGACCATTATAATTGGAATAAAATAGGATTTACTTGTCATTTCAATAAAGCATAGGTTCTGCATTACTAACTGACTAAAATCTAGGTTTCTGATTGTAGTTTGACTATGGTTATGGGTTGCTTAGATTGATAGAACAGTCAGTGTTTGATTTTGTGATGTAAGACTGGACGATTTAGCAGCTTGCTTGTATCAAATTGAAAGACACAGAAATAGTGGGACGATTTTGAGAGTCATTTTTTGCATTGCCTAATGATTTGATAGTTTAAACTACTGTGAATAGGGTTGTAATTGGGAATATCGAATTGAATATGAATTGAATGTATGCTTGTCAACTATAGCAAGTGTTAGTTTTATTAACTATAGCCTAATCAGAAAGGACAGTTACATAAATTTATTAGCGGACTGGCAATTGCGATAGAACTGTGGCCATGATCTTAATTGATAACATTATCAGAAAGGGGCACAATCTAAAGCAGTATCTGTAGTGTTGAGAGAGTTTGGTGGGTTATTCCAAAATGAGCAACAGGAATAAGGAAACAAATAGGCACAAATAAGAATAATAACAATAAGAAGGGCACAAATAGAATTACCCAAATTTGTACAGGAAATTCGAAGGTGGGAGAGTAAGAAATAGTAATAACATAGAAGGTAGGAGAATTTAGGATATGAACTAGGCGTCCAAATATGGACAAGTAAGAGAGAAAGACAAAAAAGGAAAAGTTAGGGAATAAATGCCAAGATGATGATTAGAACGAGAACCAGCCGCATTTAAGTATAGGATAAGGGGATATACAATAGGGGATTAAACAGTGACAGGAAACATAAAAATAATAACGTATGATATAGACATACTGAAAGACAGGAAAAGAAGGTATAGGAAGATATATTAGGGATACCTAAAGTAGAGTACGAAAATGGAAACATAGGAATATTTGAGAAAATAGTAACGTGAATATTATTAGGGGAAAATAGGGGGTGGTCTAGCGACCTAAAACTGTATAGACTACTGGGAAAATACCTAGGGACAGGAGAGTGCGGGAGTATTTTAAAGGTTTGGGATGAGATAAGGGAACAAAGAAAAATAAGAATATAATACCGAAGCACAGGGAAGCAAGTGTGTTATCTTTAATGGGAAGTGAAACATGGGGACAAAGAGAATACAATAATATTAAAAGGAGGGGCACAAGGGATAAAAACCCATTTTTGGAAAGAAGCAGAGTATGAAGATATATTAGGGAGAAGGATACCATTAACTGAGGAATATAAAAACTTTTAGCTGAGATCGCTAACAGAAATAACAAATTTAGCAGAAGCAAGAGAAGAGTGGCCATATACAGTGGGGAAAAAAAGTATTTAGTCAGCCACCAATTGTGCAAGTTCTCCCACTTAAAAAGATGAGAGAGGCCTGTAATTTTCATCATAGGTACACGTCAACTATGACAGATAAATTGAGAAAAAAAAATCCAGAAAATCACATTGTAGGATTTTTAATGAATTTATTTGCAAATTATGGTGGAAAATAAGTATTTGGTCAATAACAAAAGTTTCTCAATACTTTGTTATATACTCTTTGTTGGCAATGACACAGGTCAAACGTTTTCTGTAAGTCTTCACAAGGTTTTCACACACTGTTGCTGGTATTTTGGCCCATTCCTCCATGCAGATCTCCTCTAGAGCAGTGATGTTTTGGGGCTGTCGCTGGGCAACACAGACTTTCAACTCCCTCCAAAGATTTTCTATGGGGTTGAGATCTGGAGACTGGCTAGGCCACTCCAGGACCTTGAAATGCTTCTTACGAAGCCACTCCTTCGTTGCCCGGGCGGTGTGTTTGGGATCATTGTCATGCTGAAAGACCCAGCCACGTTTCATCTTCAATGCCCTTGCTGATGGAAGGAGGTTTTCACTCAAAATCTCACGATACATGGCCCCATTCATTCTTTCCTTTACACGGATCAGTCGTCCTGGTCCCTTTGCAGAAAAACAGCCCCAAAGCATGATGTTTCCACCCCCATGCTTCACAGTAGGTATGGTGTTCTTTGGATGCAACTCAGCATTCTTTGTCCTCCAAACACGACGAGTTGAGTTTTTACCAAAAAGTTCTATTTTGGTTTCATCTGACCATATGACATTCTCCCAATCCTCTTCTGGATCATCCAAATGCACTCTAGCAAACTTCAGACGGGCCTGGACATGTACTGGCTTAAGCAGGGGGACACGTTTGGCACTGCAGGATTTGAGTCCCTGGCAGCGTAGTGTGTTACTGATGGTAGGCTTTGTTACTTTGGTCCCAGCTCTCTGCAGGTCATTCACTAGGTCCCCCCGTGTGGTTCTGGGATTTTTGCTCACCGTTCTTGTGATCATTTTGACCCCACGGGGTGAGATCTTGCGTGGAGCCCCAGATCGAGGGAGATTATCAGTGGTCTTGTATGTCTTCCATTTCCTAATAATTGCTCCCACAGTTGATTTCTTCAAACCAAGCTGCTTACCTGTTGCAGATTCAGTCTTCCCAGCCTGGTGCAGGTCTACAATTTTGTTTCTGGTGTCCTTTGACAGCTCTTTGGTCTTGGCCATAGTGGAGTTTGGAGTGTGACTGTTTGAGGTTGTGGACAGGTGTCTTTTATACTGATAACAAGTTCAAACAGGTGCCATTAATACAGGTAATGAGTGGAGGACAGAGGAGCCTCTTAAAGAAGAAGTTACAGGTCTGTGAGAGCCAGAAATCTTGCTTGTTTGTAGGTGACCAAATACTATTTTCCACCATAATTTGCAAATAAATTCATTAAAAATCCTACAAACAATTAATACATAATTCATGGTTTATTTGATGTAGTAAATAAATAAATGATTTATTGATGTATAGGTAAGAATTTAAATGTGATGTAACAGGTAAAATTTACTTTAGGCCATTGTTTGTGTTTTTATGTTCCATCCTGGAACTAACGTTCTCTGTTGTGTTACTGCTACGGAATTTGTTAATTGACTGTGTGCAATCTAATTTAAGCAGATCTTAGTCTGAGTTATAATTGTTGATGGCAGAGGCCAAGAAAGACTTTCAAGGGACTTTAAGGATTCAAGAACCTCTTTTCAGGACAAGCAGCCAACGAGGTATTTTGTTCAACCTGTATAACTTTGTTTATATTCGTGCCAAGTGCCATTTGTGTTGTTGCGCCAAGCGCCATTTGTTTTGTCGCGCCGAGCGCTATTTGTATTATTTTGTTTCAGTACTTTATAATTTATCAACATTACTGTGTTCATTCAAATATATAGTTATCACGGCGTGACGTGGATGCATCGGAGAAAAAGACGTGTAAGGCAATAAACGCCCGTTTCAAGGAACCAACCTGTGTCTGTTGTCGTGAAGAGAGCTACAGTTCTATTTTCTAATAATCCCGATAGATGAACAGGTTGAACCTTGGCTGACATTAGGGGAAGAGCTAAGGGCATAAGAGGGAAAGAGCAGACAGGAAAACATTTAGCAGACGCTCTTATCCAGAGCGACTTACAGTTAGTGAGTGCATACATTATTTTTTATACTGGGAATCGAACCCACAATCATGGCATTGCAAACACCATGCTCTACCAACATCCCTGCCGGCCATTCGCTCCCCTACCCTACCCTGGACGACTTGTGCGCCGCCCCATGGGTCTCCCGGTCGCAGCCGGCTACGACAGAGCCTGGATTTGAACCAGGATCTCTAATGGCACAGCTAGCACTGCGCCACTCGGGAGAACCTCAATTATAAGTGACTATAAGTATTCAGAGAAGTTCAGTGGGTTAGTCCAAAACGAGCGACGATAATAAGAGAACAATTAGACACGAGGAAAACAGTAAGGAAAATATTGGTGGCCTACATCCTAACAAAGACGCTGACGTTGGTTGAGAATGGTTTTAGTTGTTATTTACTAGTAAGAATAGAAGAGTTTCCATGTTTTTGTCTGCGGGTGTTAGTGACTGGGGCTCGCTGAACTCGAGCGAGCTGTAAGGGACATAATGGGTTAAGTTTGGTGTAGCAGGATCGATTAGTTACCGGAGTGTAACTCCAGTTCTATGAGTGGAGCGGAGCCCCATAGGGGAGCTCTGCTCCTAGTGGTTTACCCTCTGCCCTAAGGCAGCAGCAGCCTGAAACAAATTTATGCACACACCTGCAGCCAATGGGAGTACAGGTGTCCCTATAAGAGGGGATGCCTCCCCTCAATCTGCCTCCCGAGATATTATCTTCAGCGAGACTAGAGAGGGTCGGCAGGGCCTTAAGTCCTATGGGGCTCCGCTCCACTCATAGAACTGGAGTTACACTCCGGTAACTAATCGTTCTATATCGTGGAGCTCCGCCCCATAGGGGAGCTCTGCTCCTAGTGGTTTAAGGCGGAGCGTAGTGCTCCAAAATGTACTCCCTGCCGAGCCTAACACTTCCCATTAAAAAATGAAAAGGTCAAGCCTAGCAATGGCCGCAACCAATTCCCGCAGTACTGCAACTAAAAACCCCTATGGGCGTCACAATATACCGCGTCATCGGTTAAAGACCCGCCCCACCTAGTTCAATGGCAATGCCAATGACTAGTGGGCAGATCACCAGAATAGAAGCTACACTAATCTGTACTAGCAGATAGATGTGCCTCAATATCCTGTGAAAACACTACCGACCACTAATGGAATGACACCAAGTGTCACTCTACATTATGTGCACAGTAGACCGCCTCACTCACTCAATGGAATCCCAGAGATTAGTAGGCAGGAACAAAATATAAGTCATACTAAACTGAACAATCAGATAGATGACCTCACATTCTGTCAATTCAATACATGCCTCTACTGTCCTGAACCTGTCAGTCAAGAGTCATGCCACAAGATATGCTTTCCATCCAAAGCGGACTTGATAGAAACCTGTGTCCATCGTCCTGCTTTTCTCTCTTCTAGCTCAAGATTCCCCTTCAGCTATGCTGAGTACAATCGAGCCAGAGAGATAGAAAGCCTATCTATCAAAAAACATGTTTTCCTAACCAAAGCGGACCTGATGGGAACCTGTCCATAGTCCTGCTTTATCCTCTCTTCCTGGCTCAAAATCTCCTTTCAGCTTTGCTGAGTACAGACCGAGCCAAAGAGTTAGAAAACATATCTGTCAAGAATACGTCTTCCTAACCAAAGCGGACCTGATGGACACCCATGTCCACAGTCCTGCTTTTTCTCTCTTCCTTGCTCAAGATCTCCCTTCAGCCACGCTGTGTACAGATCGAGCCAAAGAGTTAGAAGACATTAGAAGAAAAAAATAAATAAATATATATATATATAGAATTATTGTAAAATTAACTCTGTCCATAAGGTGTAGATAGTAAGTATAGACCGGAAGTAGAGGCCTGGGCGTTGTTGTTCACTAATTTACTCCAAGTAGGGAAAGGATGGTGGGGTTGAAAAGTAATAAAGGGGAATATATATAAAAAAATAAAAAAAATAAAAAAAGAGTTAGAAGACATATCTAAGAGATAGAAACGGATAAATGGAGACGGTGTCGACCATGACGCTGCTCTACAAATATCCTCTACCCCTGTTCCTCTGAAGAGGGCAGTAGAAGCTGCTACTCCACGAGTGGAGTGAGCTCTGATACCCTGAGGCAGTTGTCGCCCCGCTGCCTCGTAAGCTGTCTCAATACCTTCACAAAGCCAATGAGACAATCGCTGTTTTGAAAGTGGTCTACCTAATGCAGCCGCACCGTGACACACAAACAGCTGAGGCGATGACCTAATCGCTGCTGTGCGCTCAACGTAACACGCCAAAGCGCGCACTGGGCACAGACATGAAGCTTTTCCTCACTCCTCTCCCCATGAGGAGGGGGAGAAAAAGCCCACAACTCCACAGTCTGTGATCTATATGCACTGCTAATAACCTTCGGCACAAACGCCGGGTTAGGACGTAACACCGCTCTGCTCAGATCGCCATTAATGGCAAGACAGTCGGGTCTCGTCGACAGGGCACACAAATCACTGACACGCTTAGCGGTAGTCAAGGCGAGCAACAGTGCCGTCTTGATAGACAGCATCTTGAGGGGTATTTGATTCAATGGCTCGAACGGCGACTTACATAGCGCTTCGAGTACCAAAGCCAAATCCCACTGGGGCAGCGTGGCTCTAGGCATTGGCCTAAGCCGCCGCGTTCCCAATAAGAAACGTTTCACTAAAGGGTGGCTGAACACGTTCGTTCCGCCAAACCCCTCATGACCAGCTGAAATTGCCGCTGCAAACACTCTAATGGTGGAGGGCGATTTCTGCTTATCAAACATAAACTGCAGAAAAGAGAGCACACTCTCAACCTGACAGTTCATGGGGTCCACACCTTGTGTGTCACACCATCGTGAAAAAACGTTCCATCTGCTGGTATACATCCTAGAAGTGGAACCGGCTCGTGCACCTTGTATGGTTCTGATCACTGCATCAGATAACCCACAGCGCCTCAACCTGTCCCATTCAGGAACCAAGCCTTCAGTGGTTGGCCGATTATGGGCCACTGCCCTATCGAGCCTCCCGCCTGGGTCAACGCGTCCCGTCGATGTGGAATTGGCCAAGGTGGCGCAATCAATATCTGACTCATCTCCGCAAACCACGGAGCCCCCGGGCGATCGGGCGCTATCAGTATCACTGACAGCCCCTCTGACCTCACCCTGGCTAGCAGTGGGAGAATGCAAGACAGCGGAGGGAATGCATACAGGAGAACTTTCGGCCACGGGTAGTGCGCGAATGCGTCTCTTCCCAGTGGTGGTTCGTCCTGTTCCCTCAGAGAGAACCATAGGGGACATTGCACGTTCACGCGTGACGCGAATAGATCCACCTCGGCTCTCCCGAACTGTTCCCAAATTTGGAGAACAATGTCCGGATGCAGACACCACTCGTCGTCTCGAGGACCCCCTCTTGACATGAGGTCTGCTCCTACGTTCAAGTAGCCCGGAATGTGTGCTGCTCTCAACGAGCGAAGGTGCTTGTGAGCCCACAGCCACAATTCCTCTGCCGCCCGGTGGAGAACAGGAGATCTGACTCCTCCCTGGCGATTTATGTGAGCCACTGTGGTCCGGTTGTCTGACCAGACCAGCACATCGCGACCCCGAAGGGTAGGCCGAACCGTTTCCAACTCCAAGAGGTTTATGTGACGACCTGATTGAGGCCACACACCTCCTATCGCTTGAGTCTGACATGTCCCTCCCCATCCAGTCAGAGAAGCATCTGTAAATACTGGAATGTAGGATGACACCTTGCCCATCGGGACTCCGTGCGTGAGAACGCTCGGATTCCTCCAATAGTCCAGGTCTGCTCTTAGCGAGAGAGGAACCACCACCAACCGATGACGTTGACGCACTGGGTCTAGTCTTAGTTGGGCGAACCATCGCTGTATTCTGCGCATGTGCAGGAGTCCCAGCGGAACCACAGAGTGGGCTGACGACATGAGACCCAAAAGTGACATGATCGACAGCGCCGTCACTGTGCGATTCGGACGACACTTCCTCAGGGCTAGCAACAATGCTACCCTTCGAGGGTCCGAAATTCGAGCCCTCATCATTACAGTGTCTAGCTGTAGCCCCAGGTAGACAATCTGATGACTGGGCCAGGGTGCGCTCTTTTTCCAATTCACAGCGAACCCCAGACGCGTGAGATGAATCACTGTCTGTGTTGTGTGAGTGAACGCCAGCTCTGCTGACGGGGCGAGAACCAGCAGGTTGTCTAGGTAGGCTAATAGCCTTATCCCTTGACGACGCAACGGTTCCAATGCCGCCTCCACACATTTGGAAAACGTTCGAGGTGCCAGGGCGTACCCGAATGGCATCCTCGTGAACTCGTACGCCACCCCTTGAAAGGCGAACCGCAGAAACTTCCTGTGACGCGATTGTATCGGCACATGGAAGTACGCGTCCTTTAGGTCTATGCTTGTACAAAAGTCTCCTTTCTGGACACATTCCAGTAGACGTTTTGTCGTCAGCATTCGGAAGGGTCGTTTGGTTATGCTCTCGTTGAGAGTGCGTAAATCCAAAATCGGCCTCACTCCCCCCGTCTTTTTGGGCACTAGGAAATAAGGCGAATATAGCCCTTTGTTCCTTTGCTCCCGGGGAACTACTGTGACCGCCTCCTTCGCCAAAAGTTCCGTAATCTCTGACATCAGAGCGGCCACTTTGTCTGGCGTTTTCATCACCGTCTCCACCACTCCCCTGAACGGGGGTGGGGTTCGATGGAATTGGAGGGCATAACCCTTCTGCAACGTCTGTTCTAGCCAGCGTGAGAGGGTACAGCTTCGTTGCCACTGCCAGCAATGCAGAGAAAGCGGGCGCGCACGAAGCTGTGGTGCATCCAGTAGTAAGGACCTGTATTCCTCTATTGCCCTCGCCGCCGCTATTCCCCAACACTGGGTTGGTGGAATAGCCCAAGGCGGGCCCCCCTCGAAAGGGAGAGGAAACATCAGCTCGTTCTGAGAGAATCGGAGGCCTTGATACGTCAGTTACGTCTGTAACTCTAGTATTCCGGCCCTCCGTGAACGTAGCACGGTTTTGAGCTGCACTGACTGAGGTATTAACCTGAGACAGAGCGCCCTCCCCGGATAGCAATTGCGTCATCATGTCATTGTCTGACTGAGACTGCTGCTTGCCATGAGATCCGTCCACTGCAGTACTCAACAGAGTCTGGAAAGTGTGGTCTCTAACTGGTACCACAAGGTGGCGCCACAATACCTCTTTTTCACTGGTCTCATGAGGTTGCTCAACTACACACTCTAGGTGTGGTGAGCTGTACTCAGAGTAGTGGGTATTGTTACGTTCTGAATTAACCGGGGGCGCCCATACATCGGTTACACCTGTAACTCTAGTATTTCGGCCCTCCGTGAACGTCGCACAGGTCTGAACTGCGCTTGCTGAGGCGTTAGCCTGAAGCAAGGCGTCATTCCCAGCTAGCGGCTGCGTCTTCATGTCATACAGACTGAGACAGCTGCCTGCTATGTGAGACCTTTACTACAGAGCTCCTAGGAGTCTGTAGTAAAATATCTTTATTAGGTGAGCTAAGGCTAAGCCTTGCTACCTTTTTCTCCTTCCTCTCCTGTGTGTGTTCAACTACACACCTTCGGTGGGTTGAGCTACACTTAGGATGGTGGGAGAGATTCATCGGACATGTAGTACTCTGCAATGTGTCATGGAAAAAGGGCTCTTTTGTGACAATGTCAGTGGGAGCCAACTCTTTATTCACATAACAACAATAAAAATTTCCCTCCATGCCCTGAACAATAGGGTGGGGGGGAACAGTGGGCTCTGTCGCGTCCAGCGCCGAGCCGTCATCCGTCCTCTCCCCCTCGTCCCGTCATTGACACCGTCGTTTCTGGCTGACCTTCTGGTGTTGCCAGGACGGTTTTGTGACAACCTCTCTCGCCGGCGGAATCGTCGCCACCACTGTCGTCGCTGGGGGGGCCGAGCCCGCTCGCCTGCTGTCGGTGGTAGGCGCCTGTCGCCTGGCCCGTCGCCTCCCTGTAGTTCTACTGGGGGCGTTAGAGGTTGACGGGTTAGTTGAGGCCCTGCTAAACTTGCCTGCCAATGGCAGGTGTTTAGCCAGGTGCTTCCTCTCTTCGTCTAGCTTGCCGAAACGCTCCGTCGCCTCCTTAACGGCGACCCCAAAGAGGTCCTCGCTAGAGACGGGAGCGTTTAGCAGCGAGGCTCTGTCCGTCTCCTTCATGGCCGTCATTGACAGCCAGAGGTGACGTTCCATGACCACCGAGGTGGCCATGGACCGGCCTGCGCATATCGCTGACGCCTGTGTCAGATGAAGAATAGCGCCAGAAATCCTGGACGCCTCTTCAATCTCCTCGCTGGTCAACTCAGACCTACCCGTTGTTAGACGGGATAGGGAGGCCGCAAGGAGGGCAATGTTGTTAGCCGCTGACACAGCCTGGGCTCCCAGCGTAAAGGACTTCTCAGCCAGCTGTGCTGTGAGTCTGTCCTTTTGTGCTGGCAAGGTGGCTTTCTTGGAGGCCGCCCAGGGACTCGAACCCGGCACTAGATACGCCGCCATGGCGCTCTCGAGCCTAGGGATTCCCTTGGCAGCACACTCACGTCCAGCCACTCTCGTGAATGGGGTGTACACTCTGGCCGGCGAACGCGCCGCCAGGGGTGTATCCCACGAGCCCTCGACATATTTTCCGAGAGAAGGCATAGCAGGAGCCATTGGCTCAGCTGCCTTTCTCGGTCTAGAGTAGGGGCCGCCCTCCATCATGTCGACCTCCACAGGGGGGGGAGCAGGGGGCAGCGCTATCTCAAGTCGATTCGCGGCTCTCTCAATGAGTTCGGGAAAGTCCGAACGCAGAGAGGCCGCTGCGAAAGACAGGGCTGCTGACGTAACAGAGCCCATGTCGTCATCGCACAAGGAGCCTTCAGATCTCACACTCCCCAAAGGGAAGGGGGTCTTGAAGGTTGGCGTCAGAGGGTCGGATTGTTCCATTGGATTGTTCCATCAGCACTGTCCGTCGACGCCTCTGAAGCAGAGGCGAGAAGAGACAGTACATCCTCTAGGGGGATATCCTCCCTAAAAAACGCCCAACGCTGCTTCCTCACCTTCATAGGAAGGAGGGCGCAGGAGGCGCAATTAGGGGGATTGCCGGTCCCTTCCTTGGCATGCTGCGGCCCCAAACACACGAAACAGAGGTCGTGGGGGTCCGTAGATGCCATGGAGGTACATCGGCACTGAGCCCTGAAAAGGGCTTTTGGGGGTGGAAAATCTCCTGGTGTGCTCATATTAGAAGACGTCGATGGCTGGCTCATCGACGGCGATTTCTTCCTGAGTCTTCTCTTCGTCTCTTCTTGGCTTCTTCAGTCTAGTCGTCCAGTCGCTGAAGATAATGGGAGGCAGATTGAGGGGAGGCATCCCCTCTTATAGGGACACCTGTGCTCCCATTGGCTGCAGGTGTGTGCATAAATTTGTTTCAGGCTGCTGCTGCCTTAGGGCATAGGGTAAACCACTAGGAGCAGAGCTCCCCTATGGGGCGGAGCTCCACGATATAGAACACTGGTTGCTGCGTAAAAGGGTCAAATGGGGGTGAGTGTAACCGGTGTGAAATGGCTAGCTAGTTAGCGGCGCGCACTAGTAGCGTTTCAATCGGTGACATCACTCGCTCTGAGACCTTGAAGTAGTTGTTTCTCTTGCTCTGCAAGGGCCGAGGCTTTTGTGGAGCGATAGGTAACGATGCTTCGTGGGAGGCAGTTGTTGATGTGTCCAGAGTATGCCTAGTTCGAGCCCAGGTTGGGGCAAGGAAAGGGACGATAGCAGATCTGTTACATTGATGTTGTTGACCCGGATCACTGGTTGCAAAAGGATTGTCCTACCAACTCATGGCGGCCTAGGGTAACATAGTAATTAGTGGCCTCCCTGTGAATAGATGTTTTGATTGTTTTGACTATACTGTTCACCTGCTAAAGTAGCGTTAGATGGAAAGACAGAGGTAGAGGATGATAGAGATTGTAGAGGGTTTTCTGGGTTAAAACGAAAGTAGGTTAATTGGGAAATGACAAATGTCGAAGTGAAGTGTTTGAGTAGACTGGAATTAAAATAATGCCTTCTAGTAATGTGAATGCAAATATGTTATTAGGTATTGGTGGTTTGTGGATAAGACTTTACTAATGCCATGATTTAGTGTGCGGGAGAAAGAGAGTCGTGCTCGCTGGGCTATATAGAGATGTAAGGTACGCAGTGGGATATTTGGTCTGAATAGGTCAATCGGAAAAGTTATTTGACAGTTTCTAATTATTATTACTCAGTGCTATAGTTTGAGTAACACCAGTGATTTATGCAAACAGTTAATGAATTCTAAAACGATTAACTGTTTCTGCTACGTTGAACAATGGATGGCAGGAAGTTTTGACTATTAAGATGGTAGGGCAGCACCAACTTTTTGTAGGTTCTGGATTGATTAAACAACAAATTTATATTTTTACTAAATCAATGCAACAGGTTGAAATTATTAGATTACCGGAAAGTGGTTATGGGTTTGTTATTTTATAGGTGTCTATTCCACTTAATGAAACGTGGTAATATCTGATGTGTCTTGAGTGGGAGTTTTTCTTCTAGAATTGATGGAAGTCCCCTACAGTATGAATGTTAAGGGAGACGTAGGAGACCACGTCTCAAACAACATTTTTATAGATGCTTGGGATCAAATATCACTGATTCCTTACACTGAGAAAATGACTGTATTTGCGACAGGGAAAAGTATTATATTTAGTGGGGTTAAAGAATCCTTCCGAGAGTCAAAGATAATGGATTCTGAAAGATGACATGTAAATTAGCAGTATGTATGGACGACAGCGCGAATGATGGTTACAAATAGTCAAATGTTGTATCACGCTGCATTTTAAACAATCGCTGAATGGGGTGAATTTGAGGGTTGTGTGTTGCAGTAAATTGTTATGGGCGTCGAATGACGAGAACACTGATAGGCCAGACCATTATCACATTAGTAAACTATTTTGGTAGAGAGGGGCCACAATGCATGTAGGAAAGTACAACCAATGAGGCAAGAGATAGCATATTTGGGGATTTGAATTTTTCGAAGTCACGAAGCATGTTGGGCGTGATCGAGTGGGAGCAGTGTTACTCAGGAAAAGCCTAGGGGTTTTAATCTCATGAGACTTTATTTCATTTTATGTGCACTGGATTGTGGAATTGACCGGGGAGGGGAGGAGTCACGAGTGATGTTCTTGAGGGTTTTCTGAGTTGGGGGAGGCGGAGATGTGGACTGGTAAATTTAATAGAAAGTGAGAATTTCGAATTTGAATTGTTTGGACTGGTTAAGAGATTGGACTGGTTAAGAGATATCAAAATGGAAAGTAACGAAATGTGCACTTTTTCTTCCAGGAAAAAGGGGGGAGTGATTTTCTCTTTCTTTGAAATGTTTCCCGAGACTATAAATAAGGCCTTGCCATTTTTGTTTGTTGTTTTACTATATGCTTTTCAAATAACCACAAACAACCCACTTACTATGAAATGTTAGTTGTATAGGGTTTTTATTTTGATTTTAGGGTTCTTTTCACGGGTTAGAAATTATATATCTTAAAGGGGCACACACATTGAATTTTCTGAGGTTTTATTTACTGAATGAGTTTTAAGTAAATACATGTGATTTCTTTTGAAAAGAGCTGTACTAAGGACTTACTGTACACTTGGGATACAACATTTATGAAATATTTTGACTGTTAATGATTAGTCTACTATAGAATGAAACCCTTCTTTGAAGGGTTTGAATGACCTCTGACCTTTGTCCTGATTTTCTAGTGTGATTTGATCACCCACACTGCAAAAATGAGTGACATAGGATGATGAGTTTAAGGTAATTTATTATACCGAGTTGAGGGTGATTTATAATACTGATAATTATGAAGAAGTTTATAATTTGGCAATAGTCCTATATATTATTCCAACCATGACAAAGACAGAGTGAGAGAGCTAGTCCTGAATGAGGGATACCTGTCGCTACCTAATTTTGCTATCCTTGAATAATCTTATTGGATACAATTAAGTTAAGATATTATCAAAGGTTGTCATTTTTATTTCATTTATTATTTTGGTTTAACAGGCAATGTTGTTGTTTTGTTTTTTGAACGCATGAATCACGATGTGAGATGAATGGAGAGGCAGCTGCTATCTGTGTTGCGCATTTTCTCAGAGTTGTAAAAGCAAGCAGAGCAGAAACTGGCTACTCTTTAGTTGACTGATCTAGCTGGCAAGGTAACTGCTGTTTGACAGAAAAATATATATATATTCCCAGTGCTGAGCTAGTAGTGTAACTGACATGTTACATTAGCTAATATTTCATCCCCTCTCGACTGAAGTGGATGAACTACTAGCAGCTAGTTAGCAGCCAGTTCAGCTCTAGTGAGCCTCTAGCTATCTGTCTGGTAGCAGTATCTAACAGCTATTGTGTGTATGGAAATGTTTTGTAGGCATTGTTTTGTCCCGTTTCAACAGAAGTACATTTGATGATGTACCATTGTACCATTAGCTAGCAGAGCTAGCCAAAAGTTGGCTAATGTTAGCTAGCTAGCTCACTAATATTAGCTATTATTTTTGCCTCAATCACACTAGACCTGAATCAAACGATGAAACCAGCGGCCAAACAATGTGAATTTATATTAGTCAGTGTTACGAACCCTGTGGCTTTAAAAGTCTAGGGTGGATGGTAAAGAGACCCGTAACATAACTCATGCGAATTAGAATAGTGAAAAGGAACTTTGAGAACAAAATACACTGACAACCAATCCTACTGTCAAACACAAAACGTTTATTTTAAACACACGGTAAACGGTTTGGGGAAAAGGGGCTGAGCTGGACCCAAGGAATGAAATAAATTCAAAAACCCCCAAAACGGATCCTGCCTGCCTCAATAACAGCTAGCATTCTACTAACTATACAAAAATACAGTGGGTGGTCCGCTCAGGTCTAACTAGTGTTTTTAGACAGAGTTTTCCTACGGGTAGTGTATGCCCAAGGGCGACTTGCTAAAAATCCCACCTCAGCAATCAGCAGATGAACTGACGACTGACAGGTGGGACATTCCACCGACCACCAATCAGGTACACAAGGGACAACTGTGTATAGGGCAGAAGGAGAGGAAAAACACAAATACACATACAGGATACCTGTATCTGTAACAGTCAGTATAGCAATGTAATGTTATTGATCTGTCAGTTTCCCTAGCTAATTCCCTTATTTTCACACTGACAGGGTATAAACAGCTCTACAGGCTTCACTGTCATGGTGCACAGTCAGTACACAACACTATGCTCATCATGTCTAACTGTAAGTCGCTCTGGATAAGAGCGTCTGCTAAATTACTAAAATGTAAATGTAAATGTAGCAGGATCGGATGGTGACAGGTGTCCCTGCAGGGTCAGACAACCAGGGAAGACCAGTCTACAGAGCTCAGGTGAAGTATATTATAACAATCAATGACTGGATACAAAGTTCCATATTGAGTTGATGGGTAGGCTACAGTCTGGGATCTGGGAATAATGGTAATTTAAATTGTTGAACCATTGATTCTATTCATGGATAATGTACACCAATGTAATTCTTTGTCATGCCTCATCTGAGCAGGGTCAGATGGTGACGGTGGTCTCATCAGGGTCAGGCAGCCAGGGAAGACCAGTCTAACAGAGCTGAGGTGAAGTTTTGCAGATACACTTTATTTTTACATTTACATTCTCTGTGCAGCAAACACTGGACAAGCAAAAAGCTTCAAAGATTGAAACTATTTTAAGGCAGTCTGACAAACCTCTAAAGTTGATTTCCAAACTGTATCAACGGTTGATAAAGGCTTTTCCTGATGACACAAAACATGTAAAACAAAAATGTGAGGAAGACCTGGGAGACTATTGATGATGATGAATGGATACAGATATGTTAGAATAACCAGTCATGTTCATAGAATCTCAGACATACAGTAAATGACTGCAGTTTAAGACCATCCATAGAATGTACAATATGCCAGTGAAACTGAATATCATGCATAAGGAAAAGTAATTATTCTGCTGGAGGTGTAAAACACAAAAGGTGATATATTTGCACATGTTATGGTCTTGTGAAGGCTGGCTGAATTCTGTCAAAGAGTATGTTATTTTATCTCATGGCTACATATTCTCCCTTCTCCCTGTTTTTGTTTGCTTGGAAATGTTGATACTAGAGACCATTATCAGATGAAACTGTGTAACCTAGCATTTATAGCGGCTAAGAAATGCATTGCCATTAATTGGAAGGTTGGTTATCCTCCCACAATGGATGGAAGAAATGTCAAGTTATGTATCACTACATTTGATTTATTACAATATTAAGGGTATACTGTGCAACTTTCATAAGGTCTGGATGTCTTATATGGAATACAGTACGACAGAAGGAGTCTGTATTGAAAACATGCCCACGTCAGGGGAGATACCTCGGGTTCAATTCTCGGGCCGACTCTATTCTCTGTGTATATCAATGATGTCGCTCTTGCTGCTAGTGACTCTCAGATCCACCTCTACGCAGACGACACCATTTTGTATACATCTGGCCCTTCATTGGACACTGTGTTAACAAACCTCCAAACGAGCTTCAATGACATACAACACTCCTTCCGTGGCCTCCAACTGCTCTTAAACGCTGGTAAAACTAAATGCATGTTCTTCAATCGAACGCTGCTTGCACCCGCCCGCCCGACTAGAATCACTACTCTCGGCCGGTCTGACTTAGAATATGTGGACAACTACAAATACCTAGGTGTCTGGTTAGACTGTAAACTCTCCTTCCAGTCTCACATTAAGCATCTCCAATCCAAAGTTAAATCTAGAATCGGCTTCCTATTTCGCAACAAAGCCTCCTTCCCTCATGCTGCTAAACATGCCCTCGTAAAACGGACTATCCTACCAATCCTTGACTTCGGCGATGTCATTTACAAAATAGCTTCTAACACTCTACTCAGCAAATTGGATGTAGTCTATCACAGTGCCATCCGTTTTGTCACCAAAGCCCCATATACTACCCACCATTGTGACCTGTACGCTCTCGTTGGCTGGCCCTCACTACATATTCGTCGCCAAAACCACTGGCACCAGGTCATCTATAAATCACTTCTAGGCAAATCCCCGCTTTATCTTAGATCATTGGTCACCATAGCAACACCCACCCGTAGTATGCGTTCCAGCAGGTATACAGTGAGGGAAAAAAGTATTTGATCCCCTGCTGATTTTGTACGTTTGCCCACTGACAAAGACATGATCAGTCTATAATTTTAATGGTAGGTTTATTTGAACAGTGAGAGACAGAATAACAACAAAAAAATCCTGAAAAAACGCATGTCAAAAATGTTATACGTTTATTTGCATTTTAATGAGGGAAATAAGTATTTGACAAAATCAGCAGGGGATCAAATACTTTTTTCCCTCACTGTAGCTCAGCTGGTAGAGCACGGCGCTTGTAACGCCAAGGTAGTGGGTTCGATCCCCGGGACCACCCATACACAAAAAAATGTATGCACGCATGACTGTAAGTCGCTTTGGATAAAAGCGTCTGCTAAATGGCATATTATTATATTATTATTATTATTATTATTATTTATCTCACTGGTCATCCCCAAAGCCAACACCTCCTTTGGCCGCCATTCCTTCCAGTTCTCTGCTGCAAATGACTGGAACGAACTGCAAAAATCTCTGAAGTTGGAGACACTTATCTCCCTCACTAACTTTAAGCATCAGTTGTCAGAGCAGCTTACTGATCACTGCACCTGTACACAGCCCATCTGTAATTAGCCCACCCAACTACCTCATCCCCATATTGTTATTTACATTGTTATTTATTTTGCTCATTTGCACCCCAGTATCTCTATTTGCACATCATCTTCTGCACATCTATCACTCCAGTGTTAATACTAAATTGTAATTATTTTGCACTACGGCCTATTTATTGCCTTACCTCCATAACTTACTACATTTGCACACACTGTATATAGATTTTCTATTGTGTTATTGACTGTACGTTTTGTTTATTCCATATGTAACTCTGTGTTGTTGTTGTTTTTATCGCACTGCTTTGCTTTATCTTGGCCAGGTCGCAGTTGTAAATGAGAACTTGTTCTCAACTGGCTTACCTGTTTAAATAAAGGTGAAATAAAATAAAATAAAAACCTATTTAGGCAATCCCTAGCTGCTGGGCTGTTCAGTCCTGGCCCTGGGGTTCTGCCGTACTGTTGGTTGTCACTCTGGCCTAACACACCTGAAACCAATAATGAATGTTTCACTAAGATCCTAAAGCTGAGTGGGGTGTGTTGGGTTGGGGCGCTGCAGGGACGTGGTCCCCTAGGGGCAGGACGGGGTGACCCAGCTATATTGTGTGCAAGTAAAAATATGATATTATATTTTTGGAGGGTGTACTGTTTCTGTGTGTTAATGTGTAGGTGTATGTGTGTTTTTTTTTAAACGTTTGTTTTCCAAACCTTTCCTTGAGACATAAAAAAAAAAGATGGGAAGGAAGTTGTGTTGGGGAGAGAGTTGAGTTATTGACTAGACTGGTGGGGGTTGGGCATGCAGGCGGCTCGGGCTGGCTGGGCGGTCTGGCTGAAATTAGATATAGAGGATGTCTTAATAAAGACAATCTTTGTACTTTATTTGTAAGAGTTGTTCATTTGTTAGGATATTGGTTAAAGGTGCAACACAATATTGATTATTGAATTATCATTGATCTAGTTCAGTCTTGTCAATCACTTAAACATATTTAATAATGATCTCTTACCTAGCTTGATGACTGGGCATTTTTGCTTACTTTCTGTTGTTCTAAATAGAGACGGCTAGAAGGGCCATGGGTCATATTAGATTGCGTAGAAATGCAGGAAATGAGCTTTAGATGCCCCCAAAAATGGGAGGACCCCCCACCAAGTTACAGTGGGGAAGTATTTAGTCAGCCACCAATTGTGCAAGTTCTCCCACTTAAAAAGATGAGAGAGGCCTGTAATTTTCATCATAGGTACACGTCAACTTTCTTTCTCCAGAAAATCACATTGTAGGATTTTTAATGAATTTATTTGCAAACTATGGTGGAAAATAAGTATTTGGTCACCTACAAACAAGCAAGATTTCTGGCTCTCACAGACCTGTAACTTCTTCTTTAAGAGGCTCCTCTGTCCTTCACTCGTTACCTGTATTAATGGCACCTGTTTAAACTTGTTATCAGTATAAAAGACACCTGTCCACAACCTCAAACAGTCACACTCCAAACTCCACTATGGCCAAGACCAAAGAGCTGTCAAAGGACACCAGAAACAAAATTGTAGACCTGCACCAGGCTGGGAAGACTGAATCTGCAATAGGTAAGCAGCTTGGTTTGAAGAAATCAACTGTGGGAGCAATTATTAGGAAATGGAAGACATACAAGACCACTGATAATCTCCCTCGATCTGGGGCTCCACGCAAGATCTCACCCCGTGGGGTCAAAATGATCACAAGAACGGTGAGCAAAAATCCCAGAACCACACGGGGGGACCTAGTGAATGACCTGCAGAGAGCTGGGACCAAAGTAACAAAGCCTACCATCAGTAACACACTACGCTGCCAGGGACTCAAATCCTGCAGTGCCAGACGTGTCCCCCTGCTTAAGCCAGTACATGTCCAGGCCCGTCTGAAGTTTGCTAGAGTGCATTTGGATGATCCAGAAGAGGATTGGGAGAATGTCATATGGTCAGATGAAACCAAAATAGAACTTTTTGGTAAAAACTCAACTCGTCGTGTTTGGAGGACAAAGAATGCTGAGTTGCATCCAAAGAACACCATACCTACTGTGAAGCATGGGGGTGGAAACATCATGCTTTGGGGCTGTTTTTCTGCAAAGGGAAGAATGAATGGGGCCATGTATCGTGAGATTTTGAGTGAAAACCTCCTTCCATCAGCAAGGGCATTGAAGATGAAACGTGGCTGGGTCTTTCAGCATGACAATGATCCCAAACACACCGCCCGGGCAACGAAGGAGTGGCTTCGTAAGAAGCATTTCAAGGTCCTGGAGTGGCCTAGCCAGTCTCCAGATCTCAACCCCATAGAAAATCTTTGGAGGGAGTAGAAAGTCCATGTTGCCCAGCAACAGCCCCAAAACATCACTGCTCTAGAGGAGATCTGCATGGAGGAATGGGCCAAAATACCAGCAACAGTGTTTGAAAACCTTGTGAAGACTTACAGAAAACGTTTGACCTGTGTCATTGCCAACAAAGGGTATATAACAAAGTATTGAGAAACTTTTGTTATTGACCAAATACTTATTTTCCACCATAATTTGCAAATACATTCATAAAAAATCCTACAATATGATTTTCTGGATTTTTTTTTCTCATTTTGTCTGTCATAGTTGACGTGTACCTATGATGAAAATTACAGGCCTCTCTCATCTTTTTAAGTGGGAGAACTTGCACAATTGGTGGCTGACTAAATACTTTTTTTCCCCACTGTATGTCCCCCTCACTTCTAAAACCAAAGTTGCGCCCCTGAAAATATCCTTTTCTACTCTCATACCGTTTGTTGATCACACATTCTCAACCGAAGCTTTCAGATGTGCAGCATGTACGAGACAACGCAAAGAAGCGGCGGAAATGTTATAGTGGTATTTTGACATGCATAAGTGAGATAATGCAAGTTAGGAAATTTCATGCGAGACAGAAGTCAGGAATTTGAGTTTCAGTGGGATTGGGACTGGATAGGAAATTAGCCTATAGGCTCTAGGACAGGAGAATATACAGTTGAAGTCAGAAGTTTACATACACCTTAGCCAAATACATTTAAACTCAGTTTTTCACAATTCCTGACATTTAATCCTAGTAAAAATGCCCTGTCTTAGGTCAGTTAGGATCACCACTTTTATTTTAAGAATGTGAAATGTCAGAATAATAGAAGAGAGAATGATTCATTTCAGCTTTTATTTCTTTCATCACATTCCCAGTGGGTCAGAAGTTTACATACACTAAATTAGTATTTGGTAGCATTGCCTTTAAATTGTTTAACTTGGGTCAAACATTTCGGGTAGCCTTCCACAAGCTTCCCACAATAAGTTGGGTGAATTTTGGCCCATTCCTCCTGACAGAGTTGGTGTAACTGAGTCAGGTTTGTAGGCCTCCTTGCTCGCACACGCTTTTTCAGTTCTGCCCACACATTTTCTATAGGATTGAGGTCAGGGCTTTGTGATGACCACTCCAATACCTTGACTTTGTTGTCCACAACTTTGGAAGTATGCTTGGGGTCATTGTCCATTTTGAAGACCCATTTGTGACCAAGCTTTAACTTCCTGACTGATGTCTTGAGATGTTGCTTCAATATATCCACCAAATTTTCCTTCCTCATGATGCCATCTATTTTGTGAAGTGCACCAGTCCCTCCTGCAGCAAAGCACCCCCACAGCATGATGCTGCCACCCCCGTGCTTCACAGTTGGGATGGTTTTCTTCGGCTTGCAAGCAACTCCCTTTTTCCTCCAAACATAACGATGGTCATTACGGCCAAACAGTTCTATTTTTGTTTCATCAGACCAGAGGACATTTCTAAAAAAGTACGATCTTTGTCCCCATGTGCAGTTGCAAACCGTAGTCTGGCTTTTTTATGGCGGTTTTGAAGCAGTGGCTTCTTCCTTGCTGAGCGGCCTTTCAGGTTATGTCGATATAGGACTCGTTTTACTGTGGATATAGATACTTTTGTACCTGTTTCCTCCAGCATCTTCACAAGGTCCTTTGCTGTTGTTCTGGGATTGATTTGCACTTTTCACATCTCTAGGAGACAGAACGTGTCTCCTTCCAGAGCGGTATGACGGCTGCGTGGTCCCATGGTGTTTATACTTGCGTACTATTGTTTGTACAGATGAACGTGGTACCTTCAGGCATTTGGAAATTGCTCCCAAGGATGAACCAGACTTGTGGAGGTCTACAATTATTTTTCTGAGCTCTTGGCTGATTTCTTTTGATTTTCCCATGATGTCAAGCAAAGAGGCACTGAGTTTGAAGGTAGGCCTTGAAATACATCCACAGTTACACCTCCAATTGACTCAAATGATGTCAATTAGCCTATCAGAGGCTTCTAAAGCCATGACATCATTTTCTGGAATTTTCCAAGCTGTTTAAAGGCACAGTCAACTTAGTGTATGTAAAGTTCTGACCCACTGGAATTGTGAGACAGTGAATTATAGGTGAAATAATCTGTCTGTAAACAATTGTTGGAAAAAAGTACTTGTGTCATGCACAAAGTAGATGTCCTAACCGACTTGCCAAAACTATAGTTTGTTAACAAGAAATGTGTGGAGTGGTTGAAAAACGAGTTTTAATGACTCCAACCTAAGTGTATGTAAACTTCCGACTTCAACTGTATAATTTTCCGATATGCCTCTCTGAATTGTTAACAGACATCATGGCTGTGACAGGGATGCCTATGTAGTGAATTATGCATAGGCATATCAAATTGTTAACTGTCTGAAGACACAATGACAGCTCAAAGAGGCACACGTTATTTTATAGGCTATAGTGGTTTCCTGTAGGGTTTCTTAACTGCATTCGGGTCAAGTCACAGTGTCAATTATGAGTGTGCTTTGAATTTTTTTGCTAATCTACTGTTGCGCATGTTGTGTATTTTGTGGAATTGCATTAGTGTGACATTGGGGGAGAAAGGTTGTAATTCAGGTAGGTCCCTCCCCGTTTCGTTCCGTTTGCTTCCGTTTGGTTCTTAAACGGTAAACGGTTTCCGTTGCGAGACGTAATGAATACACCCCAGAATTTGTCCAATAGAAACTCTTGTTTTCGTTGCAAAACGTTTTCTGTTTGGAGTAAACAGTTTCTGTTGCAAAACACTCAGTAGTGAACTGGGGTGTATTCATTACGCCGATTTTGTTGCAAAACGTTTCTTAAACGGAAGCAAACTGAACGAAACGGGGCGGGACCTACCTGAATTTGTCCAATAGAAACTCTAATTTTAGTTGCGAACTGAACGTTTTGCAACTGTTTGGACTAATGAATACACCCCTGAAGGAGTGGCACGTTGAGCTTCAAAGTGGCAGGATTGTAAAAAAAATTATGAAATCACCACTTTGGTATTTAAAGTATCAGAACCACTCCATGTAAACATGATATGTAGAACAATTCTAAATGTGACTCATGTAGACTAACTGAGGAAATGGCACACCCTTTCATAATTTCCTGCCTTGCCTCCCAGCTCTGACACAATAGCAAAGACGTAGATAAGCTTCCAAATACTTGGGCAAGTTATCTGCATATTTTATGCATGGTTTCTAAGCAGTAAGATACTGTAAGTATTATTGTATGGCTTGTGGTTAACACCATTTCATCACAGCTTCCTCATGAACAGTTCTGCTGTAACCATGTTCTTAATGAGATTACAGCAAATACATTCCTTACATGTTTTACCAACTTTATGTACACATATCTGATTTCTTAATATACAGTAATCTATCACATATCATGATGGAAAACTGTATATTGAGGTTATTAGTTTAAAGGAGGGGCGACAACCGGAAGTGGTTTGTAATTTCTGGTCAGGATCTAAAGGGTTTGGCTCTCCATTATTTTGAGTGTCTACAGGAAAACTGACTCTCATGATGTGCAACATTGTCTTATTGTATGACAGAGTTCCTGGGAGGGATAGAATAACAATCATCATGGAATTAGAAATGAATCATAAAATCATCATGTCACACAACTCAGTATTTTCCCCTTCTAACAAACAAAATTGTGCTACAATGGAATAACTTATTTATTACAACATACAGACACTTATTTTTGAGCGCTCAGCTCCCTTTATGTTACGCTTGTTTTTTTTCCTACTGGAAAATATTATTTGTGTCTCTGACCAAAACAATAGATAAGACTTGTTTTATACAGGGCAATAAAAGCTGGATTGAGAAAGTTATCGAACAAGTAGCCTAAGTCAATCACAGGTAGAAAATACATGATGAATTCCTGACAAATGCAATGAAAGTCACCGGACTCATGAAGCAACATTCGTTTATTGCGTGATATCATTCACAGGAAGGGAATTAACTTCTGGTTTTACTGTCACACTAGATAGGGTTTAGATTATTAACACACACAACAATAGGCCTACAGTAAGTCAATATATACTGAACAAAAATATAAACGCAACATGCAAGAATCTCAAAGATTTTGCTGAGTTACAGTTCATATAAGGAAATCAGTTAATTGAAATGAATTAATTAGGACCTAATCTGTGGATTTCACCTGACTGGGCAGGGGCGCAGCCATGGGTGGGCCTGGGAGGGCATAGGTCCATCCACTTGGGAGCCAGGCCGACCCAGGCTCAGCCAATCAGAATGAGTTTTTCCCCACAAAAGGGCTTTATTACAGACAGAAATACTCCTCTGCACTTTCCTCTCTATGCATATTTGTACCTTGAGAATAACATGCTATTCACCTGCTATTCGTTTTGGGTGGAGATTGAATAAATTAAGGTGTGGGGGAGGTGTGTCTACCTTAATTCCCTAATAATTCCACCAACTTTTAGCAGGAAGAAACCAACCTACCAGTTCCAAGTGGGAAAAGAATCTTGTGGATACCATTTTTATGTCTGTGTGCAGATTGGAAGAAGTTGCTAACTAGCGTTAGGGCAATGACCGGAAGTCTATGGTAACTGCTAGCATGCAAGTGGATACCATAAACTTCGTAATTGAGCTAATGCTAGTTAGCATTGGCTCACAAAACTACCTTTAACTTCCTTCATACTAGATGCAGACTTTTTTTTCTCATGAGTTCATCAGACTCAGCCTCTAAAAAAAGGGCGGATCATTGCCAAAATCACTAAGTATTCCTTTAAGTTACATTAAAGAGGCCCAGAGCAGTTTCGGCAAGATAACAGACCCATCTGAGATGTGTAAATATTAGGTAAAGAACCAAGGACTGCCATGACCCAAACACAGCATACTGTAACAATAACTATGGATACTAGTTCAGGATCAAGAGTAATCAATGGACAAAGACAAACGACACCGGTTCATGTGTAAATTATTGCTGTTTAATTGATTGGTACATTAATCAAACGTGAAGAAAAAAAATGTTTCTTAACTGGCTGACCACAACATACTAGTTTAAAATGGTTCCACACTGATAATATAACAGGTTAGACAGATGTAAGTACAGCGTTTATAGTCTATAGAGTCAGTAGTGAGATCTACATTATACTTTAAACACACATTAACATTGTATTCATTCAAAGTGCTCCTGTTAGATAGTTGGGTCTTAGATATAATGAAAGATGACATTCTGGAACATGTATTTTCATTCCATTTTGAAAACATGCCTAGTAAAAACGTGATCATCTTGTTTGTTTTTACGTTTAACACTGCTCTGCTTATTTAGTAGGCTACATTTATCAGAAAAGCAAATTCAAACCTACTTTTATATTCATCTAACCCCAATAATATTATTTATTACACAATCTGAACATTGTACTCTACTAAATAAGAACCTGGGTTCATATGAAGCAACCACTTGATTAAATCTCACGCATTACATTATAAATTACATCACATTTATTCTCAAACAAAAAAGAAAAAACTGCTGTAAAGACAGCCAGTATGAGACAACCAAGCAATGGAATAAAAGGGGCAGTGGAAAATGTCCGTCAAGATAATATAACATAAATACAGGGTACAAATGTCCGTCAAGATAATATAACATAAATACAGGGTACAAATGTCCGTCAAGATAATATAACATAAATACAGGGTACAACTGTATTTATGTTATATTATGTTGGTCTTTTCCATTGATAAGGCAAAGTTAAGAATCCAGAGCTCTTCTAACATTCAAAATGCACTGATTCATCTACTTTGTATATTGATAGTTTTGCTACTTTAAATGTATTCTGCACTGTTGAGGAAGTAAGCATTGCACTGCTGCAATTAAGCATTTCACTACTACTGTTACACCCGCTGTATTCTGTGCATGTGACAAATACACTTGGATTCATTTTAGCCTGATATTAGTGAGCTGCAGGTTTCCTCCTAGAACACCATGGCCCAGTGGTCTTATTGCAAGAGACTCTTGCACTGCGGTGTAACTCACTTTGCATTTACTGAAGGCAGCAATTCAGCTGTCGGGTATGGTGGATGTTAAATTATAAGTGGTTGAATAGCAGATCTCCAATACATTTGCTCAATCTGCTTCAGTCAGTTGCCAGAATGATTCTCACACATTCAATGTGACTCAATTACACCCAAATCCAGAACAGTTTACAGGGAAAAAGCCTCAGAAACATGACTCATCTCTAGAAATAGACATTACAGGCATTTATTTCCCCTTTTTATTAAAACAAAGTTTTTACATCTTTCTAAAAAATACAACTTTCCTTGACTTATCTACAGTAGAACAATACAAATAGGCTAATACAAATGACAGCACTTTATGTATCTATACTGTGAGTCTTGTTGGACATATCCAGGCTCTGTCGTAGCCGGCCGTGACCGGGAGACCCACGGGGCGGCGCACAATTGGCCCAGCGTCGCCCAGGGTAGGGGAGGGAATGGCCGGCAGAGATGTAGCTCAGTTGGTAGAGCATGGCGTTTGCAACGCCAGGGTTGTGGGTTCGATTCCCACAGGGGGCCAGTATTTAAAAAAAAATGTATGCACTCACTAACTGTAAGTCGCTCTGGATAAGAGCGTCTGCTAAATGACGTAAATGTAAATATTAACGGATATGATCCCTTCAATTTCTTTATTTCAGAGGGGGCAAAACTGGTTTTGTGATGCAGGGTTGCCCTGAAGGGAAGCTTCCATACATAAGGGAGTATATTAACTAAGAATGTTGGTAATGAGATAAAGCAGGCTCAGATAAAGAAAGAGTTATTTGTGAAGTACACTGGAAACATAAATGGTTATTGACTAAGCAAGCACAAGCTTCCAAATGGGAGTGAACCAATTCATTCTTCATCATGAGGTTTCTAAACATCACGTAATAGAGCTTCCTTTGAAAGGATATGGACAATTCCCAGTGTTTGGGAGGTGCTGCTGCATTCATAAGCAGGAGGGTAGGTAGTACATTCAGGGGCTTACATCACAGCAGCCTGTTCACTGTGACTCCCTTCTCAAGGAAGCAAGAGGAGACTAAGGCAAATAAGAAGAATTGGAACTGAAAAAGAAAATGCCAAAAATACAGTTAGACAACTCCCGAAAATACATTTCACATTTATTTCTACATTTACATTTTAGTCATTTAGCAGACGCTCTTATCCAGAGCGACTTACAGGAGCAATTAGGGTTAAGTGCCTTGCTCAAGGGCACATCGACATATTTTTCACCTAGTCGGCTCGGGATTAGAACCAGCAACCTTTCGGTTACTGGCACTACACTCTTAACCACTAAGCTACCTGCCGCCCTACACCAGCTCTACTAAAAGAGTGGACCTGTGGAACATAAACGGGATAAATCTGTTGGACTGACATATCAGGACACGATTGAATAGCTGCCACAACATGTCAGCTTAAAGCCAAGTATGAATATCATGCATAAGGAAAAGTAATTATTCTGCTGGAGGTGTAAAACACAAAAGGCGATATATTTGCACATGTTATGGTCTTGTGAAGGCTGGCTGAATTCTGTCAAAGAGTATGTTATTTTATCTCATGTCTACAGATTCTCCCTTCTCCCTGTTTTTGTTTGCTTGGAAATGTTGATACTAGAGACCATTATAAGATGAAACTGGGCGGCAGGTAGCTTAGTGGGTAAGAGCGTTGTGCCAGTAACCGAAAGGTCGCTGGTTCTAATCCCCGAGCCGACTAGGTGAAAAATCTGTCGATGTGCCCTTGAGCAAGGCACTTAACCCTAATTGCTCCTGTAAGTCGCTCTGGATAAGAGCGTCTGCTAAATGACAAAAAAAAAAATAATAATAATGTGTAACCTGGCATTTATAGCGGCTAAGAAATGCATTGCCATTAATTGGAAGGTTGGTTATCCTCCCACAATGGATGGAAGAAATGTCAAGTTATGTATCACTAGATTTGATTTATTACAATATTAAGGGTATACTGTGCAACTTTCATAAGGTCTGGATGCCTTATATGGAATACAGTACGACAAAAGGAGTCTGTATTGAAAACATGCCCACGTCAGGGGAGATACCTCGGGTTCAATTCTCGGGCCGACTCTATTCTCTGTGTATATCAATGATGTCGCTCTTGCTGCTAGTGACTCTCAGATCCACCTCTACGCAGACGACACCATTTTGTATACATCTGGCCCTTCATTGGACACTGTGTTAACAAACCTCCAAACGAGCTTCAATGCCATACAACACTCCTTCCGTGGCCTCCAACTGCTCTTAAACGCTAGTAAAACGAAATGCATGTTCTTCAATCGAACGCTGCTTGCACCCGCCCGCCCGACTAGAATCACTACTCTCGGCCGGTCTGACTTAGAATATGTGGACAACTACAAATACCTAGGTGTCTGGTTAGACTGTAAACTCTCCTTCCAGTCTCACATTAAGCATCTCCAATCCAAAGTTAAATCTAGAATCGGCTTCCTATTTCGCAACAAAGCCTCCTTCCCTCATGCTGCTAAACATGCCCTCGTAAAACGGACTATCCTACCAATCCTTGACTTCGGCGATGTCATTTACAAAATAGCTTCTAACACTCTACTCAGCAAATTGGATGTAGTCTATCACAGTGCCATCCGTTTTGTCACCAAAGCCCCATATACTACCCACCATTGTGACCTGTACGCTCTCGTTGGCTGGCCCTCACTACATATTCGTCGCCAAAACCACTGGCACCAGGTCATCTATAAATCACTTCTAGGCAAATCCCCGCTTTATCTTAGATCATTGGTCACCATAGCAACACCCACCCGTAGTATGCGTTCCAGCAGGTATACAGTGAGGGAAAAAAGTATTTGATCCCCTGCTGATTTTGTACGTTTGCCCACTGACAAAGACATGATCAGTCTATAATTTTAATGGTAGGTTTATTTGAACAGTGAGAGACAGAATAACAAAAAAATCCTGAAAAACACATGTCAAAAATGTTATACATTTATTTGCATTTTAATGAGGGAAATAAGTATTTGACAAAATCAGCAGGGGATCAAATACTTTTTTCCCTCACTGTATCTCACTGGTCATCCCCAAAGCCAACACCTCCTTTGGCCGCCATTCCTTGCAAATGACTGGAACGAACTGCAAAAATCTCTGAAGTTGGAGACACTTATCTCCCTCACTAACTTTAAGCATCAGTTGTCAGAGCAGCTTACCGATCACTGCACCTGTACACAGCCCATCTGTAATTAGCCCACCCAACTACCTCATCCCCATATTGTTATTTACATTGTTATTTATTTTGCTCATTTGCACCCCAGTATCTCTATTTGCACATCATCTTCTGCACATCTATCACTCCAGTGTTAATACTAAATTGTAATTATTTTGCACTACGGCCTATTTATTGCCTTACCTCCATAACTTACTACATTTGCACACACTGTATATAGATTTTCTATTGTGTTATTGACTGTACGTTTTGTTTATTCCATATGTAACTCTGTGTTGTTGTTGTTTTTATCGCACTGCTTTGCTTTATCTTGGCCAGGTCGCAGTTGTAAATGAGAACTTGTTCTCAACTGGCTTACCTGGTTAAATAAAGGTGAAATAAAATGAAATAAAAACCTATTTAGGCAATCCCTAGCTGCTGGGCTGTTCAGTCCTGGCCCTGGGGTTCTGCCGTACTGTTGGTTGTCACTCTGGCCTAACACACCTGAAACCAATAATGAATGTTTCACTAAGATCCTAAAGCTGAGTGGGGTGTGTTGGGTTGGGGCGCTGCAGGGACGTGGACCCCTAGGGGCAGGACGGGGTGACCCAGCTATATTGTGTGCAAGTAAAAATATGATATTATGTTTTTGGAGGGTGTACTGTTTCTGTGTGTTAATGTGTAGGTGTATGTGTGTTTTTTTTTAAACGTTTGTTTTCCAAACCTTTCCTTGAGACATAAAAAAAAAAGATGGGAAGGAAGTTGTGTTGGGGAGAGAGTTGAGTTATTGACTAGACTGGTGGGGGTTGGGCATGCAGGCGGCTCGGGCTGGCTGGGCGGTCTGGCTGAAATTAGATATAGAGGATGTCTTAATAAAGACAATCTTTGTACTTTATTTGTAAGAGTTGTTCATTTGTTAGGATATTGGTTAAAGGTGCAACACAATATTGATTATTGAATTATCATTGATCTAGTTCAGTCTTGTCAATCACTTAAACATATTTAATAATGATCTCTTACCTAGCTTGATGACTGGGCATTTTTGCTTACTTTCTGTTGTTCTAAATAGAGACGGCTAGAAGGGCCATGGGTCATATTAGATTGCGTAGAAATGCAGGAAATGAGCTTTAGATGCCCCCAAAAATGGGAGGACCCCCCCACCAAGTTACAGTGGGGAAAAAAAGTATTTAGTCAGCCACCAATTGTGCAAGTTCTCCCACTTAAAAAGATGAGAGAGGCCTGTAATTTTCATCATAGGTACACGTCAACTTTCTTTCTCCAGAAAATCACATTGTAGGATTTTTAATGAATTTATTTGCAAACTATGGTGGAAAATAAGTATTTGGTCACCTACAAACAAGCAAGATTTCTGGCTCTCACAGACCTGTAACTTCTTCTTTAAGAGGCTCCTCTGTCCTCCACTCGTTACCTGTATTAATGGCACCTGTTTAAACTTGTTATCAGTATAAAAGACACCTGTCCACAACCTCAAACAGTCACACTCCAAACTCCACTATGGCCAAGACCAAAGAGCTGTCAAAGGACACCAGAAACAAAATTGTAGACCTGCACCAGGCTGGGAAGACTGAATCTGCAATAGGTAAGCAGCTTGTTTTGAAGAAATCAACTGTGGGAGCAATTATTAGGAAATGGAAGACATAAAAGACCACTGATAATCTCCCTCGATCTGGGGCTCCACGCAAGATCTCACCCCATGGGGTCAAAATGATCACAAGAACGGTGAGCAAAAATCCCAGAACCACACGGGGGGACCTAGTGAATGACCTGCAGAGAGCTGGGACCAAAGTAACAAAGCCTACCATCAGTAACACACTACGCTGCCAGGGACTCAAATCCTGCAGTGCAAGACATGTCCCCCTGCTTAAGCCAGTACATGTCCAGGCCCGTCTGAAGTTTGCTAGAGTGCATTTGGATGATCCAGAAGAGGATTGGGAGAATGTCATATGGTCAGATGAAACCAAAATAGAACTTTTTGGTAAAAACTCAACTCGTCGTGTTTGGAGGACAAAGAATGCTGAGTTGCATCCAAAGAACACCATACCTACTGTGAAGCATGGGGGTGGAAACATCATGCTTTGGGGCTGTTTTTCTGCAAAGGGAAGAATGAATGGGGCCATGTATCGTGAGATTTTGAGTGAAAACCTCCTTCCATCAGCAAGGGCATTGAAGATGAAACGTGGCTGGGTCTTTCAGCATGACAATGATCCCAAACACACCGCACGGGCAACGAAGGAGTGGCTTCGTAAGAAGCATTTCAAGGTCCTGGAGTGGCCTAGCCAGTCTCCAGATCTCAACCCCATAGAAAATCTTTGGAGGGAGTTGAAAGTCCATGTTGCCCAGCAACAGCCCCAAAACATCACTGCTCTAGAGGAGATCTGCATGGAGGAATGGGCCAAAATACCAGCAACAGTGTTTGAAAACCTTGTGAAGACTTACAGAAAACGTTTGACCTGTGTCATTGCCAACAAAGGGTATATAACAAAGTATTGAGAAACTTTTGTTATTGACCAAATACTTATTTTCCACCATAATTTGCAAATAAATTCATTAAAAATCCTACAATGTGATTTTCTGGATTTTTTTTTCTCATTTTGTCTGTCATAGTTGACGTGTACCTATGATGAAAATTACGGGCCTCTCTCATCTTTTTAAGTGGGAGAACTTGCACAATTGGTGGCTGACTAAATACTTTTTTTCCCCACTGTATGTCCCCCTCACTTCTAAAACCAAAGTTGCGCCCCTGAAAATATCCTTTTCTACTCTCATACCGTTTGTTGATCACACATTCTCAACCGAAGCTTTCAGATGTGCAGCATGTACGAGACAACGCAAAGAAGCGGCGGAAATGTTATAGTGGTATTTTGACATGCATAAGTGAGATAATGCAAGTTAGGAATTTTCATGCGAGACAGAAGTCAGGAATTTGAGTTTCAGTGGGATTGGGACTGGATAGGAAATTAGCCTATAGGCTCTAGGACAGGAGAATATACAGTTGAAGTCAGAAGTTTACATACACCTTAGCCAAATACATTTAAACTCAGTTTTTCACAATTCCTGACATTTAATCCTAGTAAAAATGCCCTGTCTTAGGTCAGTTAGGATCACCACTTTTATTTTAAGAATGTGAAATGTCAGAATAATAGAAGAGAGAATGATTCATTTCAGCTTTTATTTCTTTCATCACATTCCCAGTGGGTCAGAAGTTTACATACACTAAATTAGTATTTGGTAGCATTGCCTTTAAATTGTTTAACTTGGGTCAAACATTTCGGGTAGCCTTCCACAAGCTTCCCACAATAAGTTGGGTGAATTTTGGCCCATTCCTCCTGACAGAGTTGGTGTAACTGAGTCAGGTTTGTAGGCCTCCTTGCTCGCACACGCTTTTTCAGTTCTGCCCACACATTTTCTATAGGATTGAGGTCAGGGCTTTGTGATGACCACTCCAATACCTTGACTTTGTTGTCCACAACTTTGGAAGTATGCTTGGGGTCATTGTCCATTTTGAAGACCCATTTGTGACCAAGCTTTAACTTCCTGACTGATGTCTTGAGATGTTGCTTCAATATATCCACCAAATTTTCCTTCCTCATGATGCCATCTATTTTGTGAAGTGCACCAGTCCCTCCTGCAGCAAAGCACCCCCACAGCATGATGCTGCCACCCCCGTGCTTCACAGTTGGGATGGTTTTCTTCGGCTTGCAAGCAACTCCCTTTTTCCTCCAAACATAACGATGGTCATTACGGCCAAACAGTTCTATTTTTGTTTCATCAGACCAGAGGACATTTCTAAAAAAGTACGATCTTTGTCCCCATGTGCAGTTGCAAACCGTAGTCTGGCTTTTTTATGGCGGTTTTGAAGCAGTGGCTTCTTCCTTGCTGAGCGGCCTTTCAGGTTATGTCGATATAGGACTCGTTTTACTGTGGATATAGATACTTTTGTACCTGTTTCCTCCAGCATCTTCACAAGGTCCTTTGCTGTTGTTCTGGGATTGATTTGCACTTTTCACATCTCTAGGAGACAGAACGTGTCTCCTTCCAGAGCGGTATGACGGCTGCGTGGTCCCATGGTGTTTATACTTGCGTACTATTGTTTGTACAGATGAACGTGGTACCTTCAGGCATTTGGAAATTGCTCCCAAGGATGAACCAGACTTGTGGAGGTCTACAATTATTTTTCTGAGCTCTTGGCTGATTTCTTTTGATTTTCCCATGATGTCAAGCAAAGAGGCACTGAGTTTGAAGGTAGGCCTTGAAATACATCCACAGTTACACCTCCAATTGACTCAAATGATGTCAATTAGCCTATCAGAAGCTTCTAAAGCCATGACATCATTTTCTGGAATTTTCCAAGCTGTTTAAAGGCACAGTCAACTTAGTGTATGTAAAGTTCTGACCCACTGGAATTGTGAGACAGTGAATTATAGGTGAAATAATCTGTCTGTAAACAATTGTTGGAAAAAAGTACTTGTGTCATGCACAAAGTAGATGTCCTAACCGACTTGCCAAAACTATAGTTTGTTAACAAGAAATTTGTGGAGTGGTTGAAAAACGAGTTTTAATGACTCCAACCTAAGTGTATGTAAACTTCCGACTTCAACTGTATAATTTTCCGATATGCCTCTCTGAATTGTTAACAGACATCATGGCTGTGACAGGGATGCCTATGTAGTGAATTATGCATAGGCATATCAAATTGTTAACTGTCTGAAGACACAATGACAGCTCAAAGAGGCACACGTTATTTTATAGGCTATAGTGGTTTCCTGTAGGGTTTCTTAACTGCATTCGGGTCAAGTCACAGTGTCAATTATGAGTGTGCTTTGAATTTTTTTGCTAATCTACTGTTGCGCATGTTGTGTATTTTGTGGAATTGCATTAGTGTGACATTGGGGGAGAAAGGTTGTAATTCAGGTAGGTCAATCCCCGTTTCGTTCCGTTTGCTTCCGTTTGGTTCTTAAACGGTAAACGGTTTCCGTTGCGAGACGTAATGAATACACCCCAGAATTTGTCCAATAGAAACTCTTGTTTTCGTTGCAAAACGTTTTCTGTTTGGAGTAAACAGTTTCTGTTGCAAAACACTCAGTAGTGAACTGGGGTGTATTCATTACGCCGATTTTGTTGCAAAACGTTTCTTAAACGGAAGCAAACTGAACGAAACGGGGCGGGACCTACCTGAATTTGTCCAATAGAAACTCTAATTTTAGTTGCGAAACTGAACGTTTTGCAACTGTTTGGACTAATGAATACACCCCTGAAGGAGTGGCACGTTGAGCTTCAAAGTGGCAGGATTGTAAAAAAAATTATTAAATCACCACTTTGGTATTTAAAGTATCAGAACCACTCCATGTAAACATGCTATGTAGAACAATTCTAAATGTGACTCATGTAGACTAACTGAGGAAATGGCACACCCTTTCATAATTTCCTGCCTTGCCTCCCAGCTCTGACACAATAGCAAAGACGTAGATAAGCTTCCAAATACTTGGGCAAGTTATCTGCATATTTTATGCATGGTTTCTAAGCAGTAAGATACTGTAAGTATTATTGTATGGCTTGTGGTTAACACCATTTCATCACAGCTTCCTCATGAACAGTTCTGCTGTAACCATGTTCTTAATGAGATTACAGCAAATACATTCCTTACATGTTTTACCAACTTTATGTACACATATCTGATTTCTTAATATACAGTAATCTATCACATATCATGATGGAAAACTTTATATTGAGGTTATTAGTTTAAAGGAGGGGCGACAACCGGAAGTGGTTTGTAATTTCTGGTCAGGATCTAAAGGGTTTGGCTCTCCATTATTTTGAGTGTCTACAGGAAAACAACATTGTCTTATTGTATGACAGAGTTCCTGGGAGGGATAGAATAACAATCATCATGGGATTAGAAATGAATCATAAAATCATCATGTCACACAACTCAGTATTTTCCCCTTCTAACAAACAAAATTGTGCTACAATGGAATAACTTATTTATTACCACATACAGACGCTTATTTTTGAGCGCTCAGCTCCCTTTATGTTACGCTTGTTTTTTTTCCTACTGGAAAATATTATTTGTGTCTCTGACCAAAACAATAGATAAGACTTGTTTTATACAGGGCAATAAAAGCTGGATTGAGAAAGTTATCGAACAAGTAGCCTAAGTCAATCACAGGTAGAAAATACATGATGAATTCCTGACAAATGCAATGAAAGTCACCGGACTCATGAAGCAACATTCGTTTATTGCGTGATATCATTCACAGGAAGGGAATTAACTTCTGGTTTTACTGTCACACTAGATAGGGTTTAGATTATTAACACACACAACAATAGGCCTACAGTATGTCAATATATACTGAACAAAAATATAAACGCAACATGCAAGAATCTCAAAGATTTTGCTGAGTTACAGTTCATATAAGGAAATCAGTTAATTGAAATAAATTAATTAGGACCTAATCTATGGATTTCACATGACTGGGCAGGGGCGCAGCCATGGGTGGGCCTGGGAGGGCATAGGTCCATCCACTTGGGAGCCAGGCCGACCCAGGCTCAGCCAATCAGAATGAGTTTTTCCCCACAAAAGGGCTTTATTACAGACAGAAATACTCCTCTGCACTTTCCTCTCTATGCATATTTGTACCTTGAGAATAACGTGCTATTCACCTGCTATTCGTTTTGGGTGGAGATTGAATAAATTAAGGTGTGGGGGAGGTGTGTCTACCTTAATTCCCTAATAATTCCACCAACTTTTAGCAGGAAGAAACCAACCTACCAGTTCCAAGTGGGAAAAGAATCTTGTGGATACCATTTTTATGTCTGTGTGCAGATTGGAAGAAGTTGCTAACTAGCGTTAGGGCAATGACCGGAAGTCTATGGTAACTGCTAGCATGCAAGTGGATACCATAAACTTCGTAATTGAGCTAATGCTAGTTAGCATTGGCTCACAAAACTACCTTTAACTTCCTTCATACTAGATGCAGACTTTTTTTTCTCATGAGTTCATCAGACTCAGCCTCTAAAAAAAGGGCGGATCATTGCCAAAATCACTAAGTATTCCTTTAAGTTACATTAAAGAGGCCCAGAGCAGTTTCGGCAAGATAACAGACCCATCTGAGATGTGTAAATATTAGGTAAAGAACCAAGGACTGCCATGACCCAAACACAGCATACTGTAACAATAACTATGGATACTAGTTCAGTATCAAGAGTAATCAATGGACAAAGACAAACGACACCGGTTCATGTGTAAATTATTGCTGTTTAATTGATTGGTACATTAATCAAACGTGAAGAAAAAAAATGTTTCTTAACTGGCTGACCACAACATACTAGTTTAAAATGGTTCCACACTGATAATATAACAGGTTAGACAGATGTAAGTACAGCGTTTATAGTCTATTTTTTTTTTTTTTTCCTAGCCACCGTGCTTCTACACCTGCATTACTAGCTGTTTGGGGTTTTAGGCTGGGTTTCTGTACAGCACTTCGAGATATTAGCTGATGTAAGAAGGGCTATATAAAATAAAATTGATATAGTCAGTAGTGAGATCTACATTATACTTTAAACACACATTAATACTTCATTGTATTCATTCAAAGTGCTCCTGTTAGATAGTTGGGTCTTAGATATAATGAAAGATGACATTCTGGAACATGTATTTTCATTCCATTTTGAAAACATGCCTAGTAAAAACGTGATCATCTTGTTTGTTTTTACGTTTAACACTGCTCTGCTTATTTAGTAGGCTACATTTATCAGAAAAGCAAATTCAAACCTACTTTTATATTCACCTAACCCCAATAATATTCTTCATTACACAATCTGAACATTGTACTCTACTAAATAAGAACCTGGGTTCATATGAAGCAACCACTTGATTAGATCTCACGCATTACATTATAAATTACATCACATTTATTCTCAAACAAAAAAGAAAAAACTGCTGTAAAGACAGCCGGTATGAGACAACCAAGCAATGGAATAAAAGGGGCAGTGGAAAATGTCCGTCAAGATAATATAACATAAATACAGGGTACAAATGTCTGTCAAGATAATATAACATAAATAAATACAGGGTACAAATGTCCGTCAAGATAATATAACATAAATACAGGGTACAACTGTATTTATGTTATATTATGTTGGTCTTTTCCATTGATAAGGCAAAGTTAAGAATCCAGAGCTCTTCTAACATTCAAAATGCACTGATTCATCTACTTTGTATATTGATAGTTTTGCTACTTTAAATGTATTCTGCACTGTTGAGGAAGTAAGCATTGCACTGCTGCAATTAAGCATTTCACTACTACTGTTACACCCGCTGTATTCTGTGCATGTGACAAATACACTTGGATTCATTTTAGCCTGATATTAGTGAGCTGCAGGTTTCCTCCTAGAACACCATGGCCCAGTGGTCTTATTGCAAGAGACTCTTGCACTGCGGTGTAACTCACTTTGCATTTACTGAAGGCAGCAATTCAGCTGTCGGGTATGGTGGATGTTAAATTATAAGTGGTTGAATAGCAGATCTCCAATACATTTGCTCAATCTGCTTCAGTCAGTTGCCAGAATGATTCTCACACATTCAATGTGACTCAATTACACCCAAATCCAGAACAGTTTACAGGGAAAAAGCCTCAGAAACATGACTCATCTCTAGAAATAGACATTACAGGCATTTATTTCCCCTTTTTATTAAAACAAAGTTTTTACATCTTTCTAAAAAATACAACTTTCCTTGACTTATCTACAGTAGAACAATACAAATAGGCTAATACAAATGACAGCACTTTATGTATCTATACTGTGAGTCTTGTTGGACATATCCAGGCTCTGTCGTAGCCGGCCGTGACCGGGAGACCCACGGGGCGGCGCACAATTGGCCCAGCGTCGCCCAGGGTAGGGGAGGGAATGGCCGGCAGGGATGTAGCTCAGTTGGTAGAGCATGGCGTTTGCAACGCCAGGGTTGTGGGTTCGATTCCCACAGGGGGCCAGTATTTAAAAAAAAATGTATGCACTCACTAACTGTAAGTCGCTCTGGATAAGAGCGTCTGCTAAATGACGTAAATGTAAATATTAACGGATATGATCCCTTCAATTTCTTTATTTCAGAGGGGGCAAAACTGGTTTTGTGATGCAGGGTTGCCCTGAAGGGAAGCTTCCATACATAAGGGAGTATATTAACTAAGAATGTTGGTAATGAGATAAAGCAGGCTCAGATAAAGAAAGAGTTATTTGTGAAGTACACTGGAAACATAAATGGTTATTGACTAAGCAAGCACAAGCTTCCAAATGGGAGTGAACCAATTCATTCTTCATCATGAGGTTTCTAAACGTCACGTAATAGAGCTTCCTTTGAAAGGATATGGACAATTCCCAGTGTTTGGGAGGTGCTGCTGCATTCATAAGCAGGAGGGTAGGTAGTACATTCAGGGGCTTACATCACAGCAGCCTGTTCACTGTGACTCCCTTCTCAAGGAAGCAAGAGGAGACTAAGGCAAATAAGAAGAATTGGAACTGAAAAAGAAAATGCCAAAAATACAGTTAGACAACTCCCGAAAATACATTTCACATTTATTTCTACATTTACATTTTAGTCATTTAGCAGACGCTCTTATCCAGAGCGACTTACAGGAGCAATTAGGGTTAAGTGCCTTGCTCAAGGGCACATCGACCGATTTTTCACCTAGTCGGCTCGGGATTAGAACCAGCAACCTTTCGGTTACTGGCACTACACTCTTAACCACTAAGCTACCTGCCGCCCTACACCTGCTCTACTAAAAGAGTGGACCTGTGGAACATAAACGGGATAAATCTGTTGGACTGACATATCAGGACACGATTGAATAGCTGCCACAACATGTCAGCTTAAAGCCAAGTTGGAGATCACAGTTTCATTTAAAGGTTCAAGAGATCATGATGCTCACCCATCAAAATAAAAACATTTAGCATTTCACTGCTAATTCATACCCAATCACATGACCCATATTTTCTTATCAAAAATGTAATCAGAACGGTGTGGTCAGAAGCCCATCTTCTTACCATGGCCAAGGGTGCTACAACTCTCTGTCTTCAGAGTTATTAGTGGCCACATTTCCTGAGTAGCCAACTCGAGAGCTGTAACCCAAAAGTCAAGCACTGTATTTCATGACTATTTCTGGATGACCAGGAGGCCAAACCTAGCCTGGAACCCAGACCTGTTTTGTGCTAACAATCCACTCCTTGCCACGTGTCATATGCCAAACTGTTTGTTATATGACACAAAGTGGTAAGGAGTGGAATGTTAGCACAAAACAGGTCTGGATACCAGGCTAGGCCAAACAAATTGGCCCCACCAATCAGTCACACTTGCTCGCCATGTGTGTGACAACCCCTCTGGACCTCTTCAACGACAGACACACCAATCAGCTCAATGTTTAACAACAATATAATATTTTTCGGACAAAATGGCCATTGCGTTTACTTTGCAGCTTCACTACTGTGGCTGGTGTGTGTATATTGATATTAAAACACCAAAAAGCTTTGCAAATGTAAATCATGCAGCATTTAGCTGAAACCGGCATAGATGGCTACGGTGCCAGTGTAAGAACACATGAAACTGAGCAACAGTTGTTTTAGTGAGCACAAAGAAAAGAGGGAGGAGCCATAACAGGAAACAAGCCTTGATTGGATGTTAGTTAATGAAATGAGACAACTTCTTACCGTCCTTTAAATTTGTAGATTATAAATCCTATAATACAAACACCGACTAGAAAGAAAAAAGAGAAGTTTGAATCCATTAGGTAATATTCTGTTTAGCATATGAAATAGTTAATTTTTACTTGGCATAGAGTTTAAAACCACAACATTCCTTCTCCTTATTGTGACCAACATGAATACAAATAATGGGATGTCAACAGAATGTGGTATTGTTATAGATTTGTATGCCAGTAACAATAGCAAATTATTACAAATAACTTAATGTCAGTCCTGCAAGGTAAGGGTTGAACGGAATACTACCAATGTATTAAAATACATTGGTGAGTATGTTAGAAAATAAATTATTGGTACAGCAACAAGTAAACATTGTTGCATGATGACTAGATTTGAAAATGTTCAACATAAAACCAAACAAATACTGCTTATCCCATTAATCTTTATAAGATGGAATATAGTACAATTCTTCTTTGTTTAACAGGTCACCATGTTGGACTGTTACTGTCATTATCCACACAACTTGTCATTCAAAATAACATCTATTGCAACTTACCAAGTCCACCTATAACACCCCCTACTATTTCCCAAGTGTGGCCTGTAAGAGAAACAAACAAATGAATTTGCAGTCAAGATGAATCATCACTAAATAGTGTAAATAATGCTTGAACCATCAAAGAGAACATCATATACTGTACAACATGTATGGATGACAGCTAACTATTGTAACATCGTATACAACACCAATAGATAGCAACTGGGTGACAGCTTACTGTTGTAACAACATATACAGCCTCAATTCATCAGAGCATGGACTCTACAAGGTGTCGAAAGCGTTTCACAGGGACGCTGGCCCATGTTGACTCTAATGCTTTCCACAGTTGTGTCAAGTTGGCTGGATGTCCTTTGGGTGGTGGACCAGTCTTGATACACACAGGAAACTATTGAGCGTGTAAAACCCAGCAGCATTGCAGTTCTTGACACAAGCCGGTGCGCCTGGCACATGCTACCATAACCCGTTCAAAGGCACTTATATTTTTTGTCTTGCCAATTCACCCTCTGAATGGCACACATACACAATCCATGTCTCAATAGTCTCAAGGCTTAAAAATCATTTTTTAAACTGTCTCCTCCCCTTCATCTACAATGATTGAATTGGATTTAACAAGTGACATCAAAAGGGATCATAGCTTTCACCTGTTCAGTCTATGTCATGGAAAGAGCATGTACAACACCAATAAACAGCTTACTGTTGGCCGCTGGGGGACCAGTGGGATCAGGAGCGGGGCCAGGTACACGATCTGTTGCTAAAAGAGGTGATATTAGGGTTCGCACGCACACACACAGATTTAACACCAACAATTACTAATAAAGCTTACTGATGTTGGATAAATAAAAATAATGCATTGAAAGAATTAGGTGGAGTTAGAGACATGGCATGCCAGTGAACAAACTAGTGTTCAATTTCAACACAGCCAATACTTTATTTCTGTGTTAGAGGTAGTCTATGTGAAACATAACTCAAGGTAGGGTTCAACCCTATATGAGGATAGTGATGTTTACGTCATACATTTGATATGGGTTATGTTTTTCCCCATGACTACTTGATAGGTGCATTGTTACATACTGTATATCCTTTCTTTCAGGTGAAGGAGAGTGTCCTTTCTTTCAGGTGAAGGAGAGTGATGGAGAAAAGCCACCATGAACTACCACTTGTTGCCGGCCAGGTTCAATTTGAATCTATAATTCAAGTGTCAATGAAAGTGTAGACGAGCATATCTCTTTGGACACATATCTAGGGGAATTTACTGAGCATATTAGACTGTGTGTACTTCACAGTACCAATGACAATTCTGCACCTCAGCCAGACAATGACATGCAACTTGGTGTGGAGGTCATTCGAAAGCCTCACCAGAAAGACCCCAATGGCTTATTATAGTACCATAAAGGATCAAAAGGTTAGGCTAATAAAGTGAGATGAGGTGTTAGTAGGGATGTGACGGTCATGGAATTGACTGTACTTGGCCAGCCAAACGACTGCAGTCACCGTAATAATCATTCAAAATGTTTTGGGGAAGCACATTTTCGCCTCTCCTCCGCTCCAGATTGCATGTGCTGGCATAGAAATAGAATGGGCATCCCCATTCAAGTCAATGATGGCATAATAGGTGGACTGGCGGCCATTGTGAATGTACTCATAGGAGCAAAGCAGGAAGAACAATATGTGCTGTGATTTGTTGATTCAACTCAACTGACATTACAAAAAAATACATTCCATTGCATGAGCCTCATCAGTTCAGATAATTAGAATTAACATTCTACATTACCATGGAAATTATTGCATCACAATACCAGGCAGCCATTGCGAGTGTTCCCATCAGTTCACCAGTCAAATTGCCAGGGTTTGAGGGTTCAAGTCCGTTCTATTCATTCTATTTCTATGCGTGCTGCATATGTGTGCAGTGTTGCCCAGGCAACCGAAGACCCGTTTGCTTGTTTCAGCAAGGATAAACAAAGTTTCATCACGTTGTGAAGAGCTCATGTTAAGGCCAAAGCTAACTCAACTGCACTAATGCCCGGCTGTCCCATCTTCAGTCAGCTATTCGTTCCACACAAAAAATAATATTTTATTTCTCTCGGTTATGCCGGTTATTTTATTTGCATGACGGTCTTCATCCATAACCACCAGTTACACTGTAATTGTGCCAGCCCTAGGTGTTAGGTGCCAAAGTGTTAGCATAATATTTTCTCCCTATCATCACATGTGAATTTAGGTTATTCAGCTGTACATTTACATTACATTTTAGTCATTTAGCAGATGCTCTTATCCAGAGCGACTTACAGTTAGTGAATACACATTATTATTATTATTATTATTTTATTTTTTTATACTGGCCCCCTATGGGAATCGACTGAGCTACATCCCTGCCGGCCATTTCCCTCCTCTACCCTGGACGACGCTGGGCCAATTGTGCACCGCCCATGAGTCTTCCGGTCGCGGCCGGCTGCGACAGAGCCTGGATTCGAACCAGGATCTCTAGTGGCACAGTAAGCACTGCGATGCAGTGCCTTAGACCACTGCGCCACTCAGGAGTTAACAGTACAGAGTGTCTGGAGTTAACATACTCTGATTTCCTGTAGGCTAGGTAAAGCTATGGAGAAGAACATGAGGGGTCAGAATCAAAGCCATTGCTACACTATATTATATACAAATTTGATTAGGATTGTGTCAAGCAATATCAAAATGGACTCCTAGATTGTGTTTCTCTTTGCGAGTAGCTGTAGTAATAGTAGTAGGGGGCTTTGTTGTAGTCGGAAGGGCTATAAAAGGCATGCAAATCAATTAGGGCAGTAACTATTCTTGTCTAGTCTGTCACAACACTTTACTGTTGTGATCCCTCAAATGCTTTAGTCAGCCAGTGTGGTCTGAGGAACAGAATGGTCTTGGACAAGATGGCTAATCAATCACTAATAAAAGTGTAAAGGCAGCTGACCTCAATGGAAGGTAAGCAGCTCACTAGACCATGGGGTTGTTTGAATGGATCACAGGTTGAACTTGAACACCAGTTTATCTTTAATAGTAACCAATTTTTATACTAAAAGCATTAGGGCTGTCCCCGACCAATATCTTGGTTGACCGAAAGTCGTCGGTTCTTTCGACCAATCAAATTTAAAACTTATATTTTTCCATATATAGCAACACCTTGTGTTTTAATAAAATCAACTATATTTGCATTGAGCTTGTATGATGCTTCAAACTCACTGTTTGATGAAATAACACACAAATGACTCAAGAGGGAGCCAGAGATCAAGATAACCAGAAGAGAAAAAAAACGTAACCTGTCCCGACAATCCTCCTTCCGCTCCTACTGGCTTTCGGAAATTCTGCCGTTACTCTCCTGAAGTTGCCAGTAATAGGCTACAAGAGGAGTCTGCAAACTTTCTCATGTGGAATTCCAATTTAATCTTACCATTTCTACCAATCTGCGTGCCAGTTATGGTTTTCATATGCACATTTTCAAGGAACAGTTTCATTTCATTTATAATAACATCTTCGTATCTCAAAATCATTGTCATGTGGTTAATCAAAATTCTATCCAAATCTAAATGAAAATTATACAAACCTAAAAAGTAACATTATTGCCATTGCCAAATATGTAAAAATAAAAATTGACGCTTATAAGAAATCCCGCTATGCCCTCCGACAAACCATCAAACAGGCAAAGCGTCAATACAGGACTAAGATTGAATCGTACTACACCGGCTCCGACGCTCGTCGGATGTGGCAGGGCTTGCAAACTATTACAGACTACAAAGGGAAGCACAGCCATGAACTCCCCAGTGACACGAGCCTACCAGACATGCTAAATTACTTCTATGCTCGCTTCGAGGCAAGCAACACTGAAGCATGCATGAGAGCATCAGCTGTTCTGGATGATTGTGTGATCACGCTCTCCGTAGCCGATGTGAGTAAGACCTTTAAACAGGTCAACATTCACAAGGCCGCAGGGCCAGACGGATTACCAGGATGTGTACTCCGAGCATGCGCTGACCAACTTGCAAGTGTCTTCAATGACATTTTCAACCTGTCCCTGACTGTGTCTGTAATACCAACATGTTTCAAGCAGACCACCATAGTCCCTGTGCCCAAGAACACCAAGGTAACCTGCCTAAATGACTACCAACCCGTAGCACTTATGTCTGTAGCCATGAAGTGCTTTGAAAGGCTGGTCATGGCTCACATCAACACCATTATCCCAGAAACCTTAGACCCACTCCAATTTGCATCCACAGATGATGCTCTCTCTATTGCACTCCACACTGCCCTTTCCCACCTGGACAAATGGAACACCTACGTGAGAATGCTATTAATTGACTACAGCTCAGCGTTCAACACCATAGTGCCCTCAAAGCTCATCACTAAGCTAAGGACCCTGGGAATAAACACCTCCCTCTGCAACTGGATCCTGGACTTCCTGACGGGCCGCCCCCAGGTGGTAAGGGTAGGTAACAACACTGCCACACTGATCCTCAACACGGGAGCCTCTCAGGGGTGCCTGCTCAGTCCCCTCCTGTACTCCCTGTTCACCAATAACTGCATGTCCAGGCACGACACCAACATTAAGTTTGCCGACGACACAACAGTGGTAGGCCTGATCACCGACAACGATGAGACAGCCTATAGGGAGGTCGTCAGACCTGGCCGTGTGGTGCCAGGATAACAACCTCTCCCTCAACGTGATTAAGACAAAGGAGATGATTGTGGACTACAGGAGAAAGAAGAGGACCGAGCATGCCCCCATTCTCATCGACGGGGCTGTAGTGGAGCAGGTTGAGCACTTCAAGTTCCTTGGTGTCCACATCACCAACAAACTATCATGGTCCAAACACACCAAGACAGTCGTGAAGGGGGCACGACAAAGCCTATTCCCCCTTAGGAGACTGAAACGATTTGGCATGGGTCCTCAGATCCTCAAAAAGTTATACAGCTGCACCATCGAGAGCATCCTGACTGGTTGCATCACTGCCTGGTATGGCAAATGCTCGGCCTCCGACCGCAAGGCACTACAGAGGGTAGTGTGTACGGCCCAGTACATCACTGGGGCCAAGCTTCCTGCCATCCAGGACCTCTATACCAGGCGGTGTCAGAGGAAGGCCCTAGAAATTGTCAAAAAGACTCCAGACACCCTAGTCATAGACTGTTCTCTCTGCTACCACACAGTAAGCGGTACCGGAGCGCCAAGTCTAGGTCCAAAAGTCTTCTTAACAGCTTCTACCCCCAAGCCATAAGACTCCTGAACAGCTAATCAAATGGCTACCCGGACTATTTGCATTGTTCCCCCCCACCCCCTCTTTTACACTGCTGCTACTCTGTTTATTATCTATGCATAGTCACTTTAACTCTACCTACATGTGCATATTCCCTCAATTACCTCGACTAACCTGTGCCCCCGCACATTGACTCTGTACCGGTACCCCATGTATATAGACTCGCTACTGTTATTTTACTGCTGCTCTCTAATTATTATTCTTAATTTTTTTACTTAACACTTATTTTTCTTAAAACTGCATTGTTGGTTAAGGGCTTGTAAGTAAGCATTTCACTGTAAGGTCTACACCTGTTGAATTCGGCGCATGTGACATAAAATGTGATTTGATTTGATTTAAAGCCAACAAATAAAAACATTGCAGCCTGCAGGTAGAAAATATCCTGATAAAAAAGAAATATACTATAAATCACATTGGCTAAGCATGGCCTGTCTGCAACAAACTTGAAACATTGTATCAACTATTATCTTGGGTCTGGCCTGAAGCTCCTTGCAACATTGTATAAAATATTCTGGGTCCTCAGTTTCCTGCACTAGTGAGCTCTGGACAGACACAGCTGTAGGCTATTTGCGCAAGGGATAAGAAGTATTCAGGTAGGCCTATTTTATGACATTTCCACTGGATCAGAGCATGACATTGTTCACTTTAACGCTGAGTGGTTATCGCAAGGGAGAGAGCTGGAAAGATTTTTCAAATACATTGAGGAACTATTGTCATTCTCAATGGATGTAAAAACAGACTTTGTTTGCTTGCTGTTTGAGGTGAAAACATTACTTTGAGAAGCTCCACAGCTCATTAGTGGTGGTGCATTAAGCCAATCAGAAATACTATCAGATCCCCAAATAGGCACTTTTATATGCCTACATTTGTGCACAGGCCAGGTAGCCTATAGGCCTACTTCTATGCATAATCAGGTGTGCATCCTCTTACTCAACATTGACAGGAGAGCTCCAAACAAAAGACAATGACTAAATTGACAAAACTCGTAAATGAAATGAAATAAACCAAAACTTGTTTCTCATAAGTGTAACAGGTTGTGCGCTCTGCAAAAAACATGTCCACCTTGACAATGAGAACGGTAAAAGACTGGAATAATAATTGTTTAAATTTTTAGTCATTTAGCAGACGCTCTTATCCAGAGCGTCTGGATAAGATCAAAGACTAGAAGGAAATAATAGATGGAAATCAAAATGACCAAATCCAAACTTGAATGCACAGGGGAAATAATTACCTGAGGTGGCTATGCACAGTGAGTGCATACATAATTTTTTCATACTGCCCCACCGTGGGAAACGAACCCACAACCCTGGCGTTGCAAACACCATGCTCTACCAACTGAGCTACATCCCTGCCGGCCATTCCCTCCCCTACCCTGGACGACGCTGGGCCAATTGTGCGCCGCCCCATGGGTCTCCCGGTTGCGGCCGGCTACGACAAAGACTGGATTCGAACCAGGATCTCTAGTGGCACAGCTAGCACTGCGATGCAGTGCCTTAGACCACTGCACCACTCGGGAGGTTACGGTAATTAACAGACATTACCGTAACCAAACATTGTAGATTATAAATTATAGGATTTTATGGTAAATGTACATATTTGTAATGGGGAATTGATAGACATTAAAAATCAAACGCAAACACTTCACACAATAAACGTATGAAACAATGAATGCGCACAAATTGGCAGGAGAGCGCGCATTCTGGAGGGAAACGTGCATTGTGCAGCCACACTCCCCTTCTTGGACTGTGCCATCCCAGCGGCCTCCGCAATGGATTAGTTCACTGAGATGGGCGCGAATAAGACCGGTGTCTCGTGTGCCATAAAAATAAAATGTGCTACTGCTCGACAAAAAAAAAATCTTGGTCCACCAACAATCAACCCGTTGAATAATTGGGGTCAGCCCTAAAATGCATGCAGGCGAGTAGCAAGAACGGATCAAAGACTAGAAGGAAATAATAGATGGAAATCAAAATGACCAAATCCAAACTTGAATGCACAGGGAAAATAATTACCTGAGGTTGCTATGCACAGGCATGCATATGGTGAAAAATAATGATTAGCATGAAGACTAGGCCTACCACACATACCATCTTGTGTTATCAATATAGTCTCAATATGTTTATATGAGATAGAAAACTGACTTTTTGAATTGACCCTGACACATTGGTCTTCTGGTCCTAAACACCAAATGACACACAAAATAAAATATAGGCTAAAGTGTGTTAAATAACAAACACTGAAACAAGTCTTACCTTTGCATTTGGGATAAGGAGCTGACCAGCCTTCTATTTCACAGGTCAAACTGGCCATTCCCTCCATCTTATATCCATCTTTGCACTTATACGTCACAAAAGACTTGTGCGTGTAGGGGGGTAGACGACCTTCAGTCCTAACGCCATTCTCAACAAAAGGAGTAGGACATGAAACCTCTACAGATGTAAACAAAGAGAGATGTTCATTAGCTACTGTTGTGAACATGGCGGGCCCAAGTTTCTCATTAGTGTTAGGCTATTTGAAGGCAATATTATCACAATTTTGCTATAACAACTTATTTATGTATTCTGGAACTAGGCTTTCAATAAATACGCTAGATTTTTTGTAACCCACTTCCTCTGAGCTCAATGTTGCATCATGGTTTTTAGAATAGGCCCACAGTACACATAAACCATGTTTTAGACTGCTGTATTAGCCAATGTCCCATGCACATCTCTGTTTATGTTATTTTTTAATCAGGTTAGATAATAGATATTTAAACTTTTTTTTTTAAATTATTTTTTAGAAGAGGTCATCTGGACCCTGACCTTGATCATGATTGTGTGGTGGAGGAAGAAAGTGGAATCCCAAATAGATCTTACCAGTGTGAGCAGTTCATGTGAACAGTTCTATGTTTTGTCAACAACCATAATTATGACTGTTTAAAACAATGAAGGGGAAAAAAGGCAAGCTTCCAACGTACTTTTACACTCAGGTGGAGCTGGCTGGAATTCTCCGTCCTTGTCACAGGCTATGGATCTAGTTCCAACCAGAGTGTAATCATTCTCACAGCTATATTCCACAACACTTCCATAGCTGTACTCATCTTCAGGTGGGATAACAGGTCCACCCTTGACAATGGTGGGGGGCTTTCCACACTTCACCACTGCAGAGTAGAGCACAACAGCAGTTATGAACAGTTTTGATCTGGGCACAAGCATAGAACTGTTGAAGTTATTGTTATTTTAACTTGACATGCTCCTTCAGATGACTAACCTTCACATACAGGAACTCTGCCATCCCAGCCTTCGTCCAAACAGTTCCTTACACCGCTGCCCACAAGCGTATAGCTGAGAAAGATTACACAATATGAGACAGTTTTGGAATAGCAAGGAGTTACAACATACTGTTCACATCTGATCATGATAGTAAAGGTAGTTCATACGCTAAGCATTACAAACATTTCCTTTAGCTTTTAGGGAGGAAAAGTTTGATTAAGGCCTATTTGGAAATCACAAAATTAGGCCTGCAAATTGACTGCTTTGTGAAACATGACAGTTGACATGTTAAAGCACTTAGTTCAGCCCTATTAAAGAGCGAGAGCACGCGCGCAAGAAAGAACGAGTGGGCAGGGGGAAGCAAACAGCCTTGCACTGACCCAGTGTCACAGGTAACAGAAGCTTTGGCACCAAACAGAATCCCTCCATTGAGACTAAAAATGCCGTTCTCCACTTCTCCCGGGGAGCCACATGTCTTTTCTGAAAACCATGAAGAATACTAGTCAGACTCATGTACAGAGGAAATGTAGGCTAGCTTGGAATACAGACTTGTTTTGTGCTAACATGCCACTCCATGTCATATGCCAAACATATTGGCATATGACATGTAGTGGCAAGGAGTAGAATGTTTTGCACAAAACAGGTCCAGATTCCAGGCTAGGCTTAGGATAGTATTTCACTGAGTTTTATGGATGGGCTATGAATATATAAAGTTTTCCCCACAATAATAAATACAATTATTGGAATTACTTTCGCATGTCAGTTTCACTTCACTCCAAACGCCAGCAGTACAGGTGACTGATCGAGACCCTCCTTTACGGACATATCCAATTTCACACTCAAAATTAGCATCTGTTCCGTCTCCAAATGTCTCTTTGGTGATGAAGGATTTTGTCAAAACCATGTTGGGCTTTCCTATGGGTTTGGAGCATTCTTGAGCTGAAATATGTGGGAGAGTTCATGTTAAAGACCAAGGCAGCCAAATGCAGGAGTCAAAACCTTAAACCATAGACGGTATAAGCTTCAAACCACCGACCGTAGACAGGGTGAGTTGCATAGAAATATAAATGATTCTAGTTGACCTTACCTTTAACAGTGACAACCATGAAAGCAAGGTGTACCATCCATATTGTCAAGGACCAACAGACGTCTTTTGAGGGCAGCATGACGTCTTATTTTCCCGTAACGAGCAGCAGCACACGATTTCCTGGATTGGTTTGTTTGCTTGTTCTGTACTGTAAAGTTCCCCACCTAAACGGATGAACTTCTCGCAATATCCACTTGTCGAAATCACACTGTGTTGACGTGGAAAGACAGACACCACTAAGTTAACGTTAGCTACTTAACTAACATTAGCTGGTAATGGATGGAACCTGCGAGATATCTAGCCTGGCTAATTAGCTAACGTTAGCTTGATCAGTTAACTACCGTGTTTGCGTGCATGGCACTTTCTATAACAATTTCCAATAATTATCTGCTATGGTATTTAGAAAATTCTTAACTTATTGTTCAAATAGTCTCTACGCTTTCTTCAAAAGCCAACTGTCTGCCTGTCTAGCAATAGCAAGTCGACGTTTTTGTTGCCACTCCTTCTTTTCCTTCTGGTTCTTCTTCTTCAGTGGGGTTTATCGGCGGTTAGCATCCAACGTTATGGTGCATTACCGCCACCTACTGTACTGGAGTGTGGACCAGAGACAGGGATAAACTAAATCCTACCTGCCAGCCCCGTTGCTCTTAAAAAAGATAACAAAATATTTGAGACTATATCTAATGACGTTCTACTCAATATACTCCTTAAACTAATTTCCTGTATCCCCTTCCCCCTCATACTAGATCTCATCCTCTCTCGTTCCCTCTGATACTGCCCACACTGTAGCAATACATGCTCCACGGTCTCTGTTTCCTGACAATAATCACACTTTCCTGTTGGTTGCGTTCCTATATACATTTCATGTCTTATTCAACTGGCTGTGTCCCACCCTTAATCTTGTAAAAAATAGCCTCCTCTCTTCTGTCCCTTCCTGCCATCCTCCCCTCCCAGACTTTCCTCTGTACTTGAATAAATGCCTTCCCTTATTATCTCTATTCCACTGCTCCTGTCATCTCTGCACCATCACTGTATATATCAGTCTTTTTGCCTCTGCCTTGCTTATTGAAATGTCAACATCAACATCCCCACTACTAAGTGCTTGTTTAGCCAATTCATCTACTGCCTCGTTCCCCTCCACCCCCACATGGGCTGGGACCCAAGTAAATCTTATCTGTATACCCATCTGTTTAATCCTGCTATGGGTTTGTAGCACCTCATAAAGCAGGTCTTGTCTGAGCTTGTCTGAGACGTGAGCTAAAGGACGGGAGACTCATTAACACTGCACATGAATCAGAGCAAATAACTACTCTGTCTTGTTTGACTTCCTCCACCCACTGCAAGGCCAACAGTATGGCCATCAGCTCCTCCGTATATACAGCCAGATGATCTGTAATACATTTCCTGACTTCCACCCCACATTCCTGCACTATGTGAATACCCTACCAACTAACCTTACACTCATTAAAAAGCCCACCATTCCATTCCACTATTGTGGCCCTATCTGATCCTACACCAGGCCACCGGCCTGGGAGGACAGGACACTACCATTCAATACCCCCTGTAACTCTTCTGCAGTTAAATCACAGATAGAACAATAAGACAGATATTTCACCGGCTGTATAAATGTGAAGCATCCGGTTGGCGTTTCCAACCCAGTGGCCGGCAGTGGGAAAAGATGGAACGAGATGGATTTTGGCCGACATTCTGCTAATTTACTCATCAATGAAACATTTGATCTCAATACAGTTTTCTGTTCCCAAAACTACAATCTGTTACGAATAGAGTGGACTATGTTTTGTAGACGTTACCCTTTTCCAAAGTTTCAAAAAATGTAGTTGTTTAGGAGTGCAAAGGCTAATTGACTTATTGCACACCTGCACTTCACAGAGTAGGCGTTCCCCAATGGAAATATGCAAATGCACAGACCCCGGGAATATTCCCCTTCGGCTGATTCATCTTCACCACTGCCTTTACCCCAGTAATCACTCATTTCAATGGTGCACTTTTTTTTCTTGACCTCATCATGAAGTGCTTTGAGAGGCTAGTTAAGGATCATATCACCTCCACCTTACCCAACACCCTAGACCGGTGGGGTGGGGGGGGGGAGATACATTTTGGGGATAGAAAAATGCTTTTAGTGTAAACTTAAACCACTAAAACCAAATAATTCTTTTTTTTGAAAATATAAAGGACTTATACATTTTCCAATAATAGCCTATAATTTTTCAGAATGTACAATCAACACAATAAAAGCTAGACAATCAGCCCCCATTGATTTTGATAACATGTTTGGGAATAACACAGCATTAGCCATGTCAAAATGCGTAGAATTGTAGGAAATTAGCTTAAAAACTGCTAAAAGCTGGGACCGAGAGACTGAAAACAGCTTCTATCTCCAGGCCATCAGTTAAATACTCACCACTAGCTGGCCTCCGACCAGTTCCCTATCCTGAACTTAGTCACTGTTACTAGCCGGTTACCACCTGGTACTCAACCCTGCACCTTATAGAATGCTGTCCTATGTACATAGTCATTGAACACTGGTCACTTTAATAATGTTTACATACTGTTTTACGCACTTATAATAATTAATAATAATAATTAGTCATTTAGCAGATGCTCTTATCCAGAGCGACTTACAGTGTAAGTGTATTCTAGTCAAGGCTCATCTTATATAACTACTGCTGTACACAACTTTTCTATTCATATGCTGTCCATACTGTCTATACACACCATCATATACAATATGTGTGCAAAATGTGTGTATGCGACCAATACATTTGATTTGACTTGAAAACGCTCGTAATCTAACACCTGCCTCAGACCACTCATAGAACAGTTAAGTGCATCGCCAGATGCTTAGTTTTTTTGCCCTTCCTTGTCACTTTATTCACAGAAGAGCTCCACTAAACATAGAATCACATTATTTATCCACCTCTCTCTGACCACCAATAACTTCAGAACAAAGTTGACTACAAATACAAAGTTACCAATGTCTTTGCAATAGATACAAACCAGCGACGTATAAAATGATGCTTCATGCAAGACAAAGGGAGTAATCTATCTCATCACCTGTCCATGTGGGAAAGCCTACATAGGATAAATGACAAGACAATTAAAACAATAAATAGCTGAACACCGCAGCTCAATCAGGTGTAAGAACACTGACTATCCAGTAGCAGCCCACTTTGTTGAAACTAACCATCCCATCTCCTCCCTCAAATACACAAGTATTGAGCATGTTGCTAAACCAAGGAGAGGAGGTAACATCGAGATCCTACTACTACAGAGGGAGGCCTACTGGATATCCTATTTAAAAACATTGACCCCTAGTGGCCTGAATATTGACTTTGATCTCAGGCCCTTCTTATGAACAATTCTCTTTTTTATTAACAAGTCTTATAAATGAATGTATTCTTTCTACAGCTTATCAGCATACACCCAATATGTTCCCCCTGTTGATTATGTTTATTATGCATTATGGTTGAACCAAAAGATTACATGTAACAAAAATTCAATGAAATTGGAAACAATTAAATATATATGTGAAATTAAATTAAACAATAATGTATGTTGATGCTAATATTATGTACAATATCTAAATATGTTGCCATATGATAACAATAGCCTAGTATATTCAACATGCTCTAAACTATTGTCTTTTAACAGTTTCACTCAATTAATTATAAGCAACCTAATAATTATGACACACCCCTCACTATTGTCATTGGTTGCACCAATTGCACTGGTTGTTTATATAACCTGGTTCAAGCATTCATGACATTACCCTGAAGAAGGCAGAGTGATGCCGAAACGTTGGTGCGACTCTTTTTATTTATTTGTATAGCTTACGTGATGTGTAGCCTAACGTGTGCAATGATGTGACAAATCTTGATTTAGTGCATTATTATAGGGTAAGCATTAGATTAGAATAAGTTGCCTCAATATTTGCAGCCATAGGTGATAGATCTTCCTAGGAGCTTAGCCGTAATCAGTATTGTGGAATAATTCTAATGTTAAGGTAAGATCTGAATGGAGAAAGCTGATCCAAGAGCAGCGTTGCCTTTCTTTTGATCCTATCAGTATCGACACATGCCTCATCGACGCACTTAGCGAACATTCTCTCTGCGTGATGTTTTGGGAAACTTATGTTACATCTTCGGCTGTTGTAGGATAGATGCATCGTTAACACTCGTAAGCCTAAGTTCCATCGCTATCGGGAAACAAGGCCCTGGTCTGTTTGGTTGCTAGGTGAAGACAGGTTCCTGGGTCCAGAGTGATGGGTGATGTGTCAATAAGTTTGCGAGTACACTGGCTATGACGCTCGTCGTATGTGGCAGGGCTTGCAGATGATAACGGATTACAAAGGTTAACCCCGCCAAGAGTTGCTCAGGGACGCAGAACTCCCAAATGATCTAAATGCCCTTTTCTGCTGGCTTCGAGGAATACAACACTGTGACTTGTGTGAAAGACCCCGTTTTTCCAGATGACTGTGTGATCTCGCTCTCTGTGGCCGATGTGACAAAATGTTTAAACAGGTTAACAATGCCCTTTTCTGCTGGCTTCGAGGAATACAACACTGTGACTTGTGTGAAAGACCCCGTTTTTCCAGATGACTGTGTGATCTCGCTCTCTGTGGCTGATGTGACAAAATGTTTAAACAGGTTAACAATCACAAGGTCGCCGGCCATACAGAATACCAGGGCGCGTTTTCGAAGCATAAGCAGACCAGCTGGCAAGTGTCTTCACGTACATTTTCAATCTCTTGTTGTCCCAGTCCTTAATCTCAACATGTTTCAAGCTGACCACCATTGTCCCTTTTCCCAAAAGGTCCAAGGTAAGCTGGCTAAATGACTCGCCCTGTAGACACTCACATCTATAATTATGAAGTGCTTTGAAAGGCTGGTCATGACACACATCAACACTATCATCCCAGACACCCTGGACCCTCTCCAATTCGCATACCGCCCCAACAAATCCACAGATGCAATCAACTGCACTCCACACTGCCCTCTCCCACCTGGACAAGAGGGGAAATAACTATGTAAGAATGATGTTCATTAACTACAGCTCAGTATTCAACACCATAGTCCCTTCCAAGCTCATCACCAAGCTAAGGATCCTGGGACTGAACACCTCCCTCTGCAACTGGATCAAGGACTTTCCGACGGGCCGGCCCCATGTGGCCTACCCTTAAGCCCCCCCCTCCCCCCCTCACCACTCCTCTCTTCACCATACAGAGCAGCACCTAACCCAAAACTTTATCCTACCCGTACCCTAAACTGGGTTCATATCCAAATACCAACCCTACCCTCCCCATACACTGATACATCACACTTTTTTCCTTTGAGCCCACCCCTCTCTTTATTCATGTTTTTGTTTAGTCTGATTTGTTTTCAATTCTGTTTTTTTGTTTTTCTTTTCATTTCTACAATTGTAAAGCGACTTTGGGTCCTTGAAAAGCGCTATATACTGTAAGTCCCATGTATTTTTCTTATTATCATTACAGAGGTCAGAGACTTAGCAGTGTGGTGCCAGGACAACAACCTCTCCTTCAACGTCAGTAAGACCAAGGAGCTGATTGTGTACTATAGGAGAAATATCATACCCCTCCCCAAAGAATGATAACCTCCACTGTTACTGTAATGGTGAGAGGTTAGCATGTCTTGGGGGTATGATATTTGTGTGTCTGTTACTTTCTCACTCATCATTATTCACGATTTAATTCAGGATTATCCGTAATCATGGTAGCATCCACATTCATGTAGAAATGTTCAGAAACATATTATATTCTTATTTACTCCAAAATGCCACAATACATTACTTACCATTCATTTCTATTAGACACAAAATAATCTGAAACACAATCAAAACAAGAGCAAATGCATCCAACAAATGTGTAGCGTCACAAGCTTGATGAAGTCATCGCGTGCTATGAATATGGAGCCGACCAAAAAGTGCAACTAATTTCTAAACAGTTCAACCGATACGAATGAAAATACCCTAAATTTAAAGCTGACAGTTTGCATTTTAACTTCATTGATTTAAAATATAAACTTTTGGAGTTTAGAGCCAAAATAATAAAAAGTGCTTCACTGTCCCAATAATTACGGAGGGCACTGAATATCCATTTTTTTGTCTCTTACTGAATGTATGTGGGTGTTTTGACGTGCAGGGTATTGCATTCCTCATTTTGTTTACAGTGTGCAAGTGGAATTCAGCAGGGGAGAATGTAGCAGGGTTGGTTATGTTATTTTGTTGCATTACAACCTGTAATTTAAATGGATTTTTATTTGGATTTCATGTAATGGACATTCACAAAATAGTACAAATTGGTGAAGTGAAATGAAAAAAAAAACTTGTTTAAATTATTTATTTTTTAAGCAATAACTGAAAAGTGGTGCGTGCATATGTATTCACCCCCTTTGCTATGAAGCCCCTAAATAAGATCTGGTGCAACCAATTACCTTCAGAAGTCACATAATTAGTTAAATAAAGTCCACCTGTGTGCAATCTAAGTGTCACATGATCTGTCACATGATCTCAGTATATATACACCCGTTCTGAAAGGCCCCAGAGTCTGCAACACCATTAAGCAAGGGGCACCACCAAGCAAGCGGCACCATGAAGACCAAACAGCTCTCCAAACAGGTCAGGGACAAAGTTGTGGAGAAGTATAGATCAGGGTTGGGTTATAAAAAAATATCCAAAACATTGAACATCCCACGGAGCACCATTAAAGAATATGGCACCACAACAAACCTGCCAAGAGAGGGCCGCCCACCAAAACTCACAGACCAGGCAAGGAGGGCATTAATCAGAGAGGCAACAAAGAGACCAAAGATAACCCTGAAGGAGCTGCAAAGCTCCACAGCGGAGATTGGAGTATCTGTCCATAGGACCACTTTAAGCCATACACTCCACAAAGCTGGGCTTTATGGAAGAGTGGCCAGAAAAAAGCCAGTGCTTAAAGAAAAAAATAGACAAACACGTTTGGTGTTCGCCAAAAGGCATGTGGGAGACTCCTCAAACATATGAAAGAAGGTACTCTGGTCAGATGAGACTAAAATTGAGCTTTTTGGCCATCAAGGAAAACGCTATGTCTGGTGCAAACCAAACACCTCTCATCACCCCGAGAACACCATTCCCACAGTGAAGCATGGTCGTGGCAGCATCATGCTGTGGGGATGTTATTCATTGACAGGGACTGGGAAACTGGTCAGAATTGAAGGAATGATGGATGGCGCTAAATACAGGGAAATTCTTGAGGGAAACCTGTTTCAGTCTTCCAGAGATTTGAGACTGGGACGGAGGTTCACCTTTCAGCAGGACAATGACCCTAAGCATACTGCTAAAGCAACACTCGAGTGGTTTAAGGGGAAACATTTAAATGTCTTGGAATGGCCTAGTCAAAGCCCAGACCTCAATCCAATTGAGAATCTGTGGTATGACTTAAAGATTGCTGTACACCAGCGGAACCCATCCAACTTGAAGGAGCTGGAGCAGTTTTTCCTTGAAGAATGGGCAACAATCCCAGTGGCTAGATGGGCCAAGCTTATAGAGACATACCCCAAGAGACATGCAGCTGTAATTGCTGCAAAAGGTGGCTCTACAAAGTATTGACTTTGGGGGGGGGGGGGCATGCTCAAGCATGCTCAAGTTTTCTGCTTTTTTGTCTTATTTCTTGTTTGTTCCACAATAAAACATATTTTGCATCTTCAAAGTGGTAGGCATGTTGTGTAAATCACACAGGGATACAAACCCCCCAAAAATCAATTTTAATTCCAGGTTGTATAGCAACAAAATAGGAAAAATGCCAAGGAGGGTGAATACTTTCGCAAGCCACTGTATTCCTATTGGTTGGTTGAATTTACATGTAAAAAATGTGTATGCCATTGGTCATGCTTGCAGATAGGGGGATATCACAAACGTAAATTCTTCCCAATCTGATATTGATATGCAAGCGGTAGATCACTTTCTAATATTAATGTGTACAGTGCATTCGGAAAGTATTCAGACCCCTCGACTTTTTCCACATTTTGTTGCATTACAGCCTTACTCTAAAATTGTTCAATTGTGATTAAGTTGTATGTTTCATCTGTCTCATTCAGGTTGCTCATTTGGTCAGCTTGATCAATTTGTTTAGTTCGATTGTTTTGTCTGACTCGTTTTGTACAAGACTGGTTTGTTGGGCTTGCTTGGGTTTGCGAAAGCAGCTCTTTCATCTTGGTCCACTGGTCTGACTCAATTCGTGCATTCATTCTGTCGAATTCACTCGATTGTTCATTTGATGTATTTGTTCAATTCGTCCGATTCATTTGTTCATCCTGCTGGTCATTCTGTATGATTCATTTAAGCACGAGTGGCTGCTCATCTGTGCGGGTTGATCAGAAAAAAAACAAGAAACCCTGCAAATAATAGCCTTTTCTGTGTTGAGGAAGTGTTAAAGAGAGGGACTATATTTGAGGTCGCTTGAAGCTTCTACCTCTGGTGGAGAAAGGGCATGCCCAATCTCGCATTAGGATGAGAATAATTAATGGTATGTGGATATTCATTGACCAACTGAGTGTGGAAAATTCACGTTACCAGGAGGGGTAGAATAAATCCTGTTGGAGGAACAGGTCATGTGTACCGGTGTGGTTGTATGACGTTTACACATTGTATTTCGGCCAATCTTGTAGGGTGTGTTTCGGACATTATATTTGGAAATGTAGAGCTGATGTAGGATTATGGTAAAATTGACCACAGTAAAATTATAAATGTGATAGGGTTAACATTCCAAATTTGGGCCCTTTTATAGAAGAAAATATTCCTGTAGGTCATACAAATAGTGATTAAACGTGTTTGAGAACAACATTGTGTGAATGTGATGTGAGAGTGGTAAAATGTGGAAAATGAGTTGCACTTATAACGATAAGATATAGAAGTGTGTATGATAATTTGATAATAAGCTTCTGATATAATGATATCTTGGGGTTCCGTACAACACTGCCTATCATAGAATATTGCGGGATGGTATTGAGAGTGGGATGTTAGTTTAGTGAATAGTGACCAGTCTATAAGATTCTGGGAGGATTTTATGACTGAGGGGAAGGGTCTAGGTAGTGAAAGTTGTTGTTCCGCTGGGAGTAGATTATGATAAACTGATTTGTGGCAATAAAGAATCATTCGAAATACGAGTGGTTTGGTTGATATGAATATATGAAAATATGATGAATGTTATGTGCGTGTAATCGATGACTGGAGATTGGATAAAGTAATAAGTGGAATAATGTATAGGTACTGACTTGCACACCCAAAACGTAGATGTACGTGAGGGGTGGGAGACAGTACATAGATCATTTGATAGTTATTATAATGCTTAATCTTATCTCTATCATTTCGGAGCTAAGGTGATATAGTTTTTAAAAAACTGTATGTTGCAAGGGAAAAACATAATCCATTTGATTAAACTCGTTACATCTGTTTCCAAATCAATGAATGTAGATTTGACTCATTGACTGCTAAATTAATTCCCTTCAAGCCTGTGAGATCTTTGACCTGTAAAGCTATTTTCTGGTAATTGTGTTATGTGCGAGATGTTAAGACTACAAACCATTGTAATTGGAATAAAGGGGGATTTACTTGTCATTTCAATAAGGCATAGGTTCTGCATTACTGACTAACATCTAGGTTTTCTGATTATAATTCGACTATGGCCATGGGTTGCTTAGATTGATAGAGCAGTCAGTGTTTATTTTGAGATGTAAGACTGGACGATTTAGCAGCTTGCTTGTTTCAAATTGAAAGACTCACTTATTCAACATGAATAGTTGGACGATTTCGAGGTAGTCATTTTTTGCATTGCCTAATGATTTGAAAGCTTAAACTACTGTGAATTGAATATGGATATTAATTGAATATATGCTTGTCAACTATAGCAAGTGTTTGTTTTGTTAACTGTAGCCTAATCAGAAAGGACAGTTACTTAAATGTAATAGCGGACTGGCAATTACTTTAGAGCTGTGGCCATGATCTTAATTGATAACAAAGGAAAGTAAGTTAATAGGGAAGTGAGAATTTCAAATTTGAATTGTTGGGGTAGACTGGAATGAAAGTAATGTATTTTAATAATATGAATGCAAATATACTATTAGTTATTGGTGGTTTGTGATTAGACTTTACTAATGCCATGTTTTAGTCTGCGGGTGAAAGAGAGTCGTACTCGTTGTGCTGTAAGGGACATTTGAAGCAGAGGTCTGAATAGTTGAATCGGGAAACATTCTTTGACAAATTCTAATTGTTATTACTCAATTCTATAGTTTACGTAACACCAGTGACGTATGCAAATAGTTAATGAATTCTAAAACGATATTCTGTTTTCGTTAAGTGGAACAGTCGATTGTAGGTAGTTTTGACTATTACGCTGATGGAATAGCACCAACTTGTTGTAGGTTCTAGATTTATTAAACAACAAATGTATATTTTTGACTAAATTAATGCAATAGGTTACAATGATAACATTACCAGAAAAATAGCAACAAAATGGCCAAAGGAAGGGATGTTTGATGTGACACTGTGTGAGGACATGGATACCCTAATAAAGAACTATAAAATAGGAGAAAGAGGATCACACAGACATAGACTGTAATGAGGTGTATGTTAAACAAACTGGAATATTATGGGATAGATGAACAAAATGGTGATGGACAGAGCGATTGGGATAATGCAAGTAATGAGGAACTAAAACAGTGTGCTGACTCTGAGCAAGAACAGAGTGAGACAGAAGGACAATTATCACAGCAAGGAGCCACAGGAGGCAAATCTATAGTAACATAACTAGGTGAAGCACTGCAAGCCCACCTGGAAAAATCGAGAGAATTAAGAAACAGAAGAACAATAAAAAAGCCAGACAAATATGGAGCCCAGTATCCCATTTTGGTAAAGGGGACACAGTTTCACTATATGCCTTGGGGATCACGGAACTTGGAAGGCCTGGTGGCTAGACTTCCAAACATACATGAAGGAGCAGGAAAATGGATTAGAACATTTTGAAGAACAAAAAATGGGGAAGCTACTGGCGGTGGGAGATTTGAAGGCATTGCTGGCCAGGGTGGTGGGAGTGGCCAAAATGGAGGACCTGTTGCAGGCGGGTGGCCTCATACAGGTGGTGCGGAGGACATTACTGGATGGAGTGGCCTTTGACAATTATAGGCCAGGACTATGGCACACTCTGAGAATGGAGTATCAAGCCAAAATAGACCCTAAAGCACTGAGAGGGGAACCATTGGGGGATAAAGAAAACCCTGCAAGCTACCTAGAGGATCAGCTCAAGAGGTGGCGACAAGAAACAGAAAAAGACCCAGAGGGGGATCCACTGATGACAACACTATTCAGGACATCACTGATGGAGGCAATGCCAACACCTGTCAGAAGAAGATTGGAAGATGTGGTGGGACTAACGTCAAAATCACACAAAGAATTCTGCAACCATATTATCCACGCAATGGAGAAATATAGGAGGGATGAACAGAAACTGGCGAAGCAGGGTAGAGAGATTCTGAGAAACCTGGGACAGATGCAGCTGGAAGAGCTGAAAAGAAAGGACAAAAAGAAAACACAATCCCCAGTGATTACTCCAGCACTGCCAGAAGAGGGCGCCATGGCACCTGTTCTCCAAGGAGTTCCACAACTACAGCCTCAACCACAAGGCCAAAGAGCTCCTGCCTTACCAGTAGTGAATGTGTACACACAACAATCCCCTGGACAGTGGCAAAACAAAGGAAATAGAAACAGACCCCAGAATCAAGGGTAACGATCACAACAGCAGACATACCAAAATGGTGGACCAGGAGGACCGCTAGGTGTCTGCTGGGGGTGTCATCAATCAGGACATCTAAGAAGGAACTAATTGTCCTACCAACCCATGGCTGCCTAAGCAACCACAGAAGGGTAATTGGCAAATAAATAACACCAGCTCAGATGCATGGCGGCAGTCTCAGACGCAGGCTCCACAGGGCCCAGTGAACCCATGGGGAGGACCAAATCAGGGATACTATGGATGCCCAGAGAATCCTAGAGGGGAGGGTCAGCTAGTGGCAGTAACTATGCAGGCTGATGAAAAACCTATGTTGCAGGTTCAGGTGAATAATAGAGGCACACCCATGATGATAGATACTGGAGCAACTTACTCATGTGTAAATCCAAATTATGCCTCTCACCTCCCCATGTCAGGCAAATATGCAAAGACCGTAGGATTTTCGGGACAAACGCAGCTAATACCTATGACAGTTCCAGTAAAGCTAGAAGCAGGAGGAAAAAGCTACCTGCATATCTATATTAGTATCAGAATAAACTCCAGTTAATCTATTAGGAAGAGACGCACTGTGTAGAATGGGCATCCAAATTAAATGCACATCAGAGGGACTAATAATAGATCAGGAAGGTGTACGTCCACAGATGATGATGGCTACAGACAAAACAGCAAAAGAATCACCAATACAAGAGGTAATAAAGAAGTGGTGAAAATGTATCAGGGCTCAAGTTACAGAAATGAGAGTACCAAAATTAGGCTATCATTGTACACTGCAATATGACCCATATCAAAATAATTTGTTAGAACAACTATGGTTGAGGAAGGCATGGGGTAAACCGGCTTCCGTTAGATCACAATATTTTATAATAGGGAAAGAAGGGGCAGCAATGGAAGCAAAAGATGCTCCACGATCTGATATCATACAGACCTGGTTTAATATACCAGGAACATAACCTCACATAACACTTTTAGTGGCTGAGGGATATCAGGCAAAATATCTAGGACCAATGATGAAAAAGGCTAAAAATACACAGTGGGTAGAAACAAAGAATCCATAAATGTTCCAGTTTGTTGAAAAACCTAATTAAAGTCCTATGCTTTGCAGAACTGATGGGGGAACCACAGGAAGTGGAAATAACTGAGGAAAGACAGATGCCAGTAGTTAAAGAAGAAACAAAACAAGAAAAGCTAAGGAAACAAATGGAAAGTATGATCACAGATGATTTATGGGCAAAACGTGATACAGATGTGGGTTGGGTAAAATCAGCTAATCCAATTTGCATTAAAGCAAAGGCAGACACAAGACCCCCACGGAAACAGCAATACACAATGAAACCTGAAGCAGAGGCAGGAATTCAAGCTACAATAAAGGGACTGATAAAATCAGGAGTACTGGTTAAAACCCAGAGTGACTGTAACACGCCACTGCTACCAGTACTAAAGGCAGACAAACAGAAGTGGAGACTGGTTCAAGACCTGAGAGCAGTGAATTAAGTAGTTCAAGACTACCAACCAGAGGTACCCAATCCACACACACTGTTAACAAACGTTCCACCAGATGCAAAATGGTTCTCAGTAATAGACTTATGTGGAGCATTTTCTAGTGTACAGTGCCTTGCAAAAGTATTCATCCCCCTTGGCGTTTTTCCTATTTTGTTGCATTACAACCTGTAATTTAAATTGATTTTTATTTGGATTTCATGTAATGGACATACACAAAATAGTCCAAATTGGTGAAATGAAAAAAATAACTTGTTTCAAAAAATTCAAAAAAACTTATAACGGAAAAGTGGTGCGTGCATATGTATTCACCCTCTTTGCTATGAAGCCCCTAAATAAGATCTGGTGCAACCAATTACCTTCAGAAGTCACATAATTAGTTAAATAAAGTCCACCTGTGTGCAATCTAAGTGTCACATGATCTGTCACATGATCTCAGTATATATACACCTGTTCTGAAAGGCCCCAGAGTCTGCAACACCACTAAGCAAGGGGCACCACCAAGCAAGCGGCACCATGAAGACCAAGGAGCTCTCCAAACAGGTCAGGGACAAAGTTGTGGAGAAGTACAGATCAGGGTTGGGTTATAAAAAAATATCTGAAACTTTGAACATCCCACGGAGCACCATTAAATCCATTGTTAAAAAATTTAAAGAATATGGCACCACAACAAACCTGCCAAGAGAGAGCTGCCCGCGAAGGAGGGCATTAATCAGAGAGGCAACAAAGAGACCAAAGATAACCCTGAAGGAGCTGCAAAGCTCCACAGTGGAGATTGGCATATCTGTCCATAGGGCCACTTTAAGCTGTACACTCTACAGAGCTGGGCTTTATGGAAGAGTGGCCAGAAAAAAGCCATTGCTTAAAGAAAAAAATAAGCAAACACGTTTGGTGTTCGCCAAAAGGCATGTGGGAGACTCCTCAAACATATGAAAGAAGGTACTCTGGTCAGATGAGACTAAAATTGAGCTTTTTGGCCATCAAGGAAAACGCTATGTCTGGTGCAAACCCAACACATCTCATCACCCCGAGAACACCATCCCCACAGTGAAGCATGGTGGTGGCAGCATCAGGCTGTGGGGATGTTTTTCATCAGCAGGGACTGGGGAACTGGTCAGAATTGAAGGAATGATGGATGGCGCTAAATACAGGGAAATTCTTGAGGGAAACCTGTTTCAGTCTTCCAGAGATTTGAGACTGGGATGGAGGTTCACCTTCCAGCAGGACAATGACCCTAAGCATACTGCTAAAGCAACACTCGAGTGGTTTAAGGGGAAACATTTAAATATCTTGGAATGGCCTACTCAAAGCCCAGACCTCAATCCAATTGAGAATCTGTGGTATGACTTAAAGATTGCTGAACACCAGCAGAACCCATCCAACTTGAAGGAGCTGGAGCAGTTTTGCCCTGAAGAATGGGCAGAAAACCCAGTGGCTAGATGTACCAAACTTATAGAGACATACCCCAAGAGACTTGCAGCTGTAAATGCTGCAAAATGTGGCTCTACAAAGTATTGACTTTGGGGGGGTGAATAGTTATGCATGCTCAAGTTTTCTGCTTTTTTGTCTTATTTCTTGTTTGTTCCACAATAAAACATATTTTGCATCTTCAAAGTGGTAGGCATGTTGTGTAAATCACACAGGGATACAAACCCCCAAAAAATATATTTTAATTCCAGGTTGTAAGGCAACAAAATAGGAAAAATGCCAAGGGGGGGGGTGAATACTTTCGCAAGCCACTGTACCTTTAGCATAAGAAAGTAGACACTTGTTTGCGTTTACTTACAAAGGACAGCAATTTATATAAATGAGGAATTAGATTGAAACAAACAATTACTAATTTGATGGAGTACAGTGGAATTATCTTCATGTTTTGGTTGTAGTTAAAACGTTTGGGGGGCTGATTAAGATGTACTATAGTGAATGTTAACGAAATGTACACTTTCTTTTCCAGGAGAATGGGAGTTTAATTATCTCTCTTTGGAATGTTTCCCGAGTCTGTGAGCTGAGGAGAGCAGTTAGTAAAACTCAGCAATCTTATAATTAGGCCGGAAGAGGGAGCTACCAAATTAAATAAGGCCTAGCCATTTGGTTTTTTTTGCCCTACGTTTCACCACACACACACAACCCACCTATTATGAATATTTGGTTGTTGTGTAGGGTTTTTATTTTTGGTTTAGTGGATTTTTCACAGGTTAGAAATAATACACCTTAAAGGGCACATAAATTATATTTTCTGAAGTTTCTATTGCCATAGTTTTGATTACACACATGTAAAGTCTCCTCATAAGAAATGTACTGAAAAACCCCAATGTAAACCTGGTACACAAAATGTTTGAAATGTGAGGGAAAAGGGAAAGAGACACTCACTTAAATGGGGTTGAATGACCTCTGACCTCTGTTCTGACATTCTGGTGAGGCCTGATCACCCTCACTAGAAAGCTAGAGACATTGTGTAAGATTTATATGTAGAATGTAAACACTAATGATTAGGAAGAAGTTTATAATTTAGCAATAGGCCTATGTGTGATTCGGACCATGACAAGGACAGAGAGAGCGAACTAGCCCTGAATGAGGGAAACCTGTCGCTAGTCAATTTTACTATTCCTTGAATTACCTTATGGGATACAATTAAGTTAAGGTGTTATCAAGGGTTATCATTCTAATTTAATTTGTTATTTTGATTTAACAGACAGTGTTGTTTTGTTTTTTTGGGCCTTATCTCTGGCACTAATGAGTTATCGCATGCAAGCTAACAGATCACATCTAACACCGCATGAAATGCTTACAGGTCGACCCATGCCAGTGCTCAGGGGACCATATGAGGGTCCGCCTCTAGAGCAAACGGAAAGGGAATTAGAAGGGTATATCAGGCAACTAACTGTCATACATGAAGTTATATACCAACAGGAGAGAAGCAGAGTTCTAAAACCAGAGGCGAATCCACTACGACCAGTGGTCCCGGGGGAGAAGGTCTACGTCAGGGTCTTCAGAAGGAAGTGGAACAAACAGAGACGTGAGGGACCATACACCGTCATCCAGGCTACACCAACTACCGTAAGGGTGGAGGGGAGCTCGATCTGGTATCATCTAAACCATTGCACCAGTGTATCGCATGGAAACCGACGACCGAGAGATGAGGAAGCTGAGGATGCCGTGACCCTAGTGACGGAAGAAGGTCCCGAGCCAAAGGGACCCAACGCCGGCCTGGAGTAGAGGCCCAGAAGCAGATGGTCATTATCGGAAGAGAGCCCTGGTTGCCCTCACAACCATGAGAACAACTTGACTTCCTTTATGGCAACCTAAAATGTCTGTATGGGGTAGTTGCAGGAGGAAGATGGGCTTGTCATGACTACAAGGACAAGCAACAGCTGAAGCACACTGGACTTGGAGATTTTATTCACCCAGACTTATATCTTGTTCCATATTATTTTAGTTCTGATAAATAGTCTAAGTATTAATTAAGGAAAGTAGGTGAGGCAACATTTAAATTGATTCTGGGGTTGGAATTAGGAGTCCCATTTGGGATGCCTGAGGAAAAACCTGGAATCCTAATAAATTGGATTAGGCCTCTCTCACCTTTTCTCTAAGTAGTATATGCATGTAGCATAGGCTTCAGAAAATGGTTGTTAGCGAGGTGTCCGAAAGGGAGAGCAAGCATTACTAGGCCTTGTAAGACATAAGGGATGATATTATGAAGAATAATATTATAAAGGATTTAGTATTTAATGTATTGCTTATACAAACCCCAAGATAACTGCCTTAAATAGATATTATGGTTAAAACAAAACTGCATTATTTTATGTGTTAGGATACTAGCACTCAAATTTTAACATGTTGAGTAGAAACTCTTATTGTTTATTTGAAGTAGAAACACTTAAATTGTCACTTAATAAGAATTGTGACTTATATCATAAACATGTTGTGTTAGTCACTGCATATCCATGTATTCGTATCTTAGTCACTATATATATTTGAAGTGTGGGACCTATTTAGTCCCAAAGGGGGGATGTGCTGGGTATTTTGTCAGTAGACCAAGTGGTACCCAAGGTCAGACCATAGGTTAAACACAATACATATTTTTAAAACATTAAAACATAGTTAATTATAAAGACAATCAGTATGACTAAGTGAATACGGCGTGTGGTACTGAGTGGTACACAAGGAGGGAGTCTGAGCCAGAGTCAGGACATGGCTCTTGATTGATTATACTGTTATGCGTGAGGCAATGCATTAGGAATGTCTTAAATGTATATGGTTGAGAATGGGTTATGGACCTGCCATGTTTAAACCATATTTAAATATTGATTTATATGTTTTGGAATAAACAGAGCAGAGCCAGGAGAAAGCTCTGTTGTTTTTTACATGAGAAAGCATGGTTCTGCCACTATTGTTTCCAAACTAGATAAACAGGAGGAGGAGACTGAATAGGGTCAGATTTCGGCACTATCATAAATAAAGAGAGGGGGCGGAGCGGTCAAAAGATGAAGGCTTGGAAACAATAGTGGAGAAACTGAACTGGGAGGGTTTAAGCTAAAGAGTATGTAAAACGAGCAGGAATGGAAATTGTATATAAACTGAGGGCTGAGTGTTGGGAAGGCAGATATTTTGCAAACCACCTCGGCTCTATTGCGTATGTAATAAAGTCTATCTTAATTCTACAAAAACTCTGGAAGAACTTTGATTTTTAATAAGTATAGTGATAATTTTCCACGACACTCTCCAGAGATGTTCGATCAGGTTCAAGTCCGGGCTCTGGGGGAGGGGGTTCCTAATGTTTGGTATACTTAGTGTATACCGTAGTGTAATCATGACAGTAGACATGACCTGTGTCAGCTGTGCAGTTAAGCTTCTTCTGTCAGTTGTCTCTCCATCTGATGGCAACACACATAGAGATCACAGGCGGCAGGTGGTACCTTAATTGGGGAGGACGGGCTCATTGTAATTGCTGGAACGGAATATATGCAATGGTATCAAAAACACCAAACACATGGTTTCCATGAGTTTAATACCATTCCATTTACTCCATCCCAGCCATTATTAAGAGCTGGCCTCCTCTCACCAGCCTACTGTGATAGAGATTACACACAAGCAACAAAATAGAATAGGCAAGATGCAGTTGGTTTAACAATTGTTACCACAAGCTACCTCAGAGGAGAGAAAGGGAATGTACCAAGTAAGTAATTGTACTAAGGTCTTTTTATTAGAAGACATGGTACTGCCAGTATGAATACAACTGGTACTGGAACTTTGATGCCAGCTCTCTATCTATCTATCTATCTATCTATACATATATATACAGTGGGGAAAAAAGTATTTAGTCAGGCACCAATTGTGCAAGTTCTCCCACTTAAAAAGATGAGGGAGGCCTGTAATTTTCATCATAGGTACACGTCAACTATGACAGACAAATTGAGAAAAAAAATTCCAGAAAATCACATTGTAGGATTTTTAATGAATTTATTTGCAAATTATGGTGGAAAATAAGTATTTGGTCACCTACAAACAAGCAAGATTTCTGGCTCTCACAGACCTGTAACTTCTTCTTTAAGAGGCTCCTCTGTCCTCCACTCGTTACCTGTATTAATGGCACCTGTTTGAACTTGTTATCAGTATAAAAGACACCTGTCCACAACCTCAAACAGTCACACTCCAAACTCCACTATGGCCAAGACCAAAGAGCTGTCAAAGGACACCAGAAACAAAATTGTAGACCTGCACCAGGCTGGGAAGACTGAATCTGCAATAGGTAAGCAGCTTGGTTTGAAGAAAACAACTGTGGGAGCAATTATTAGGAAATGGAAGACATACAAGACCACTGATAATCTCCCTCGATCTGGGGCTCCACGCAAGATCTCACCCCGTGGGGTCAAAATGATCACAAGAACGGTGAGCAAAAATCCCAGAACCACACGGGGGGAACTAGTGAATGACCTGCAGAGAGCTGGGACCAAAGTAACAAAGCCTACCATCAGTAACACATTGTAGGATTTTTAATGAATTTATTTGCAAATTATGGTGGAAAATAAGTATTTGGTCAATAACAAAAGTTTCTCAATACTTTGTTATATACCCTTTGTTGGCAATGACACAGGTCAAACGTTTTCTGTAAGTCTTCACAAGGTTTTCACACACTGTTGCTGGTATTTTGGCCCATTCCACCATGCAGATCTCCTCTAGAGCAGTGATGTTTTGGGGCTGTCGCTGGGCAACACGGACTTTCAACTCCCTCCAAAGATTTTCTATGGGGTTGAGATCTGGAGACCGGCTAGGCCACTCCAGGACCTTGAAATGCTTCTTACGAAGCAACTCCTTCATTGCCCGGGCGGTGTGTTTGGGATCATTGTCATGCTGAAAGACCCAGCCACGTTTCATCTTCAATGCCCTTGCTGATGGAAGGAGGTTTTCACTCAAAATCTCACTCAGCAGTTGGTGCGATTATTCGTAAATGGAAGAAACAAAAAAGAACTGTCAATCTCCCTCTGCCTGGGGCTCCATGCAAGATCTCACCTCGTGGAGTTGCAATGATCATGAGAACGGTGAGGAATCAGCCCAGAACTACACGGGAGGATCTTGTCAATGATCTCAAGGCAGCTGGGACCATAGTCACCAAGGAAACAATTGGTAACACATTACGCCGTGAAGGACTGAAATCCTACAGCGCCCGCAAGGTCCCCCTGCTCAAGAAAGCACATATACAGGCCCGTCTGAAGTTTGCCAATGAACATCTGAATGATTCAGAGGAGAACTGGGTGAAAGTGTTGTGGTCAGATGAGACCAAAATCGAGCTCTTTGGCATCAACTCAACTCGCCTTGTTTGGAGGAGGAGGAATGCTGCCTATGACCCCAAGAACACCATCCCCAGCTTCAAACATGGAGGTGGAAACATTATGCTTTGGGGGTGTTTTTCTGCTAAGGGGACAGGACAACTTCACCGCATCAAAGGGATGATGGACGGGGCCATGTACCGTCAAATCTTGGGTGAGAACATCCTTCCCTCAGCCAGGGCATTGAAAATGGGTCGTGGATGGGTATTCCAGCATGACAATGACCCAAAACACACGGCCAAGGCAACAAAGGAGTGACTCAAGAAGAAGCACATTAAGTTCCAGGAGTAGCCTAGACAGTCTCCAGACCTTAATCCCATAGAAAATCTGTGGAGGGAGCTGAAGGTTCGAGTTGCCAAACGTCAGGCTCGAAACCTTAATGACTTGGAGAAGATCTGAAAAGAGGAGTGGGACAAAATCCCTCCTGAGATGTGTGAAAACCTGGTGGCCAACTACAAGAAACGTCTGACCTCTGTGATTGCCAACAAGGGTTTTGCCACCAAGTACTAAGTCATGTTTTGCAGAGGGGTCAAATACTTATTTCCCTCATTAAAATGCAAATCAATTTATAACATTTTTGACATACATTTTTCTGGATGTTTTGTTGTTATTCTGTCTCTCACTGTTCAAATAAACCTACCATTAAAATTATAGACTGATAAAATTATAAACGTACAAAATCAGCAGGGGATCAAATACTTTTTTCCCTCACTGTATATATAGGGACTGTTTAGACTGCCTTATCCTAGCAGAATATCATCTCTACAATTCTGCCAGATAGCGCAATGGTCTTGTATGGGATTAACATGGATTGAGTGCTCTTTCAGGAGTTATGAATCCTAAATGGTGATGCGCTGTCACTGTGCTTAGTGCCTGAGGGTCAGTGGACCAGCTAGACTGTGGAGGGGAATGCCAGACAGAGGGAGGGAGTTACCCGTCATACAGGATCTGAGCCCACCTCCATCTCGCCCTGCCCCTCCCTCCCTCCCTCTCTCCTCTTAACTGCATGTTCTGAATGTGGTTCAACAGGCTGGACCGCCTCCGGCACACTCTAGGGCTGGGCTGAAACAGCTGTTCAAGCATGTGTGTGTGTCTCTGCGTACATGTATCAGTACATCTACATCTATCTTCCTTTCTCTCTCTCTATTTCTCTCTCCTTCACACACACCCTGCTGAGGTGCTTCCCGAGCAGGGCTGGCTCTAGGACCCAGTGAGAGAGAGACTAGGGGGCGTGGCAATATTTTTTATCTGACCACAGAGCCTGTTAATTTGCTGCTGCTTCCTCGAACTCAAGACAGCTCTGACAGAAGTGCCTTGTGACTTAGCATAGTTCCTCATCCTCAGTGTGATACTAGCTGCTGTAGGGTAGTACACCAGGCTGCTTGGAGCAGACACCCCCCCAGGCCCCAGACGGTGGGCCCCCCCTCCGTGGCCCTGTGTGTCCTGACATGCCAGGCAGCAGCAGCAGCACATGCCAAGCCCCAGCAGGCCAGTCATGGAGCAGCAAGCCTGGATACTGAGGGGCTTCCTAGCTCAAGTGGAGAGCAAGGAGGCTGAGGTGGTGGAGGCGGAGAGTGGCTTCGCCGGGGAGTTCTCGGTGAGTTCATCTCTTTGTTTGATCACTCTGTTACAGTGGGGCTCCTCTCTCAGACACAGGACGGGCTCCGAGCTATCTCACATTATCAACAAGTGGATTAACTCTGCTAGCGTTGGAGTGGTGCGGTCTTTAACTCTGCTGTGATGCTGAATGTTTACAGTTTGTCTAAGCTTAGAGTGTACTGTATGTAAGTGTATTTGTTTTTATGAACAGAACTCTGCCGATGTCCTAAGAAGAATAGTACAAAAGAACGTCACACTCAGAGAGACATGCTATTATGTTGTGCTGTTTCTGTATGGGTTGTCAATCAGTCCCCGACTACTGCTGATTAGCTTCCTCTTATTGCACTGCTGCCTGTTTCTGAAGGCCCCCATACAAGGAAGGAGATCTACAGACAAATGCAATGTTATTGATGTAGAACGAGCCCCCACCACCACCAACCCTGCACACACACACACACGCACACACTTAAACACGCACACAAATACACATACACACGCACAGAGACAGAAACACACACACACACACTGACTGACAATTGCGCTACAATTGCAAATGGATATGACAGAAGCCTGTTAGTGGGGCCAAGTGAGGCAGCATATACATGATGACATCAATCACCAGTGCACTTCAACTAAAACTCTGCGGTAACACTTTATTTGAATAGTCCATCTGTAGATGCTCTACAGACTAAATATAACATTTCAACTAACTATCTACTAACCCTAACCCTAGCTCTAACCCTAACCCTTACCCTAACCCTTATTCTAAACCTAACTGTAATCTTATCAACAGATAGTTTGTTGATAGTATGACCATCTGTAGAGCATCTACAGATGTAAAATCCAGACTATCCAAATAAAGTGTGACCAACTCTGCCTCGGGCCACCCCATGGTCCTGTTCCCATGGATGGCATCACCTGTGGACCATTGCCATGGTGAGGAGTGACACCTCTGTGACTGAGGGCGTTGGGCCTACTCTCCTCTCCTCTCTCTCCGCATGCCGCCCTGCTTGTGTCATGCCCCTGCCATCCTGACCAATTGGGGGAACAGAGCTCACAGCACTTCCTTGTGGAACAAAAAGCGCTCTGTGGTCTGGAGGGTGCAGATGTCTGCTCCCATCAGCCTTGTGTTAGGGCTGTCTGTGAGAACTGGGCCTGGACAAAAAGACCAGTGTGTTTGAAATAGGGAGGACCAGGAAGGGACACTCTGGGGCTTTATTTGGAGTGTCACTCATTCACTACTAATCGGAATGGAGTCACTGATGAGTGGAAGTCCTCTCTTAGTCTGTGGCTATGGCTGTTTCCAATAAGCTAATGTCTGTAAGTTTGAGCCACGCCAGAGCTGACATAAAGCTTTGGCAGTAGCAGTGGTGTCACAGTGTTACCCACAGAGTGTACAGGGCGTGAATATAACACTGAATCTAGCTCTGGGGAGGAGTGACAACTTATTGCAGCTCAACGGTCTCTCCTCTTAATTAACACTGAAGAGAACTGGAAATACAAACTATGGTGAGCAGTTACTAGACTCAGACATGGGAACTGTGACAACTGCAATCTCATTGTCTTTTTGGCTACTAACTTCGAGTTCCCCAGAGGAACAAGATAATTAGACAACCTCACATTTAGCCACACAGGTCTGAGTGTTAGCCAGACTGATATAACCCCTTCCCTCCTTCACATGCAAACATATGTATCGTGTTTTCTAATTTTTGCCTCACTTCTCTCTGTTGCAGAGGCTCAAACGCCAGTCCACCAAGTACCGCACTGACAAAACGTACCCCACAAAGGTAGCGGATAAGCAGGAGAACGTGAAGAAGAACAGATACAAGGACATTGTTCCCTGTAAGTCAGCTTTTACTGTTATAGTCTACAGTGGTTTGAAGTGGTGTATTTATGCAGTACTCACTATAAATTTTCACTACTACATCTCACTACAATACTGTCCTCATTTCCCCTCAGTTGACCACAGCAGAGTGAAGCTGTCCCTTACCACCTCCAAGAATGATAACGACTACATCAATGCCAGCTTCATCAAGGTAGGGTGATGCGACTTGGTCTTGGTATACTAGACTACACAGTAGAAGAGTATGTGCAGGAGAGTCCCAGGTGGACAGGTGTGTGACCCTGTGCTCTGCGTACCCCCAGGGAGTGTCAGGGGCCATGGCCTACATTGCCACTCAGGGCCCTCTTCCCCACACCGTGCTGGACTTCTGGAGGATGCTCTGGGAGTACAACATAGAGGTACAACTCTGTCTGTCTGTCTCTCTCTCTCTCTCACTATCTATCTCTCTCCCCCGTCCCTCTCTCTCTGGTGAGGTTGGTGTACTGATGCACTGATGGTGATCTTGTCTTCTATCAGGTCATAGTGATGGTTTGCAGGGAGTTTGAGATGGGCAGGGTAAGTTACTCTATGCACATGTACACTATACTATACTCTATTATTACACTGCATTTCATAGTCGTATACTGTGTTATTAAAATGGTCAGTGTTGTGGCTTTATGCGCATTGAAGACAGATTGTTTGTACTACTCTTTTGTAGAAAAAGTGTGAGCGCTACTGGCCAAAGAAACAAGAGGAGCCTTTTGTGTGTGACCCATTTACTATTTACTGCGTGAGTAGTAGGCTACTTCCTCTCTCTCTCTCGCTCTCTGACCACTTCCTGATTTGGTTGGTCAAATGGCCTCTTAACCGTAACTACGTTATCTACACTATAGTGATCAGTAGTCATGAATAGTAGATGAATGCAACCGTTGAAAACCCAGATACAGGCACATAAAAAAGTATATTGATGTGCTTAGTATTTTGGGGATTCTAATTTCTGGAGTTCTCCACAAATATGCCTGAAATATACCAACTCTGTGTGTATTTGTGTACAGGACTCGGAGGAGAGTAAAGGAGACTATGTGAGCAGGAACCTGAGGGTGACCTACCGCAATGTAAGTACTGTTTATACCCTTATTATAAACTGAGATGCAGCTATAATTAGAAACTATCATGGATAGAATCTGCGGACATAAATGCTTAAAAACGCAAAGTTGTGATGGAATATTTTGTGGGTGGTATTGTAGTATACTTTGGTGCCGAGCATGTCAGTAATAAATCAACTCAAAACTAACATCTCATGAGGTAGGGGTAAACAGGAAGCCCGTGTGAGTACACAGGTCTCCTGGTATGTCCCTCTGTCTGTGTTAACATTGAACTATGTGGTGTGTCCCTTAGTGGAGCCGTAACCTGAGACAGCTGCACTATATCAACTGGCCGGACCACGGGGTCCCAGACACCATCCCTCCCATCCTGGAGCTGCTGCAGGAGATGAGATCTTACCAGGCCCATGAGGATATACCCATCTGCATCCACTGCAGGTCAGCTCTCAAATCAAATCAAATGTTTTTTGTCACATGCGCCGAATACCGTGAAATGCTTATTTACCTTAACCAACAATGCAAACCCCCACCTCACTCACACGTCACTCACTCACACACACACACACACACAACATTGAATCAGTACTGAATCACACCATACACACAGTACACAGTTACCCTAAAGTATGAATCATTGTCTGATATGGAGAGTCAATAAACCATCTCAAAGCACGGAAAGTTAGGTTCCCTTTGCGCTTTAATGCTAGGCAGTCATATATCTCTATCCATTATGCTGTGGTGTCCTATCTCATGAAATAGTAATTGTTCCGTGGGTGGAACACATTGTTGAGGGCATCCTGTTGTAGACCCCTTTCTGCTCAGGCACCTCCCTCTTCTGTTAGACACACAGACAGGAAGTTTGTGGGCGGATGGCCAACAGGCCACTTTGGGTGTGCAAACAAACACTCATACATTTTCCCCTTCTCTCTGGCCATGGTTACAGCTAACACATTAACTCAAATGTAAATTACTTAGCGCTGCATGCTAAGCCACGCAGAGTGAAAAGGTAACCTATTGTAAGACCTTTGGTTATCTGAGGGCCTAGTACTGATGATTGTACAAAGGGTTGTGTTTTTCAACCCTGTCCTCCTTTAATAACTCAGTTGACTGTCTTTCATCAGTAGGACACGAGAGAAAGAACAGTACTTGTTTCCAAACTATGACCACAGTGACACACGGAAATTCCATCGGTGGCAAGAGGCCTCCTCTTTGAAAGTTGCTCAACGTGTTTGTCATAGGCTTGAGTCAGGTGTTGCGCGACACTCCAGAAAGAAAACTCAACAGACACATCCTCAAAAACATCAGGACTTTGCCATAATACACATCATTCCCTCTCCCTGCTCTCTATAATAAGACTATGATAGACACTCTTTAGCACCCCATTTTAGGCCCAATTGCGAGAGATAACTTACCCCAGTCAGATGGCATTACACTTCAGTAGTCAGTTAATAGTAGTGTCCGTGTACCAGGCTGACATCCAGGCGTGGTATACAGGAGGCATCACAGATAGATGAGCCACCAGGAACGGAATGTTCAGTCACAGGCATCAGGCATGCCCATGCCATAGACCCATGCTCTCCTCTCTACTCAGTTAACCCACAGGCAGGGTTGAGGATAGGAAAGTATTACCATATGAAATGACAGATCTGCTTACACATGTTTCCCTTGGAACAGTTCACTCTCCATGGGAGACAGGGCTGCTCTCATATCACCTATCTGAGTTGTTGAGTAAAGTCTGACAGTATATCTGGCAGTTAGGCTGTGTGGGCCAGGAGCAGGAAGGACCAGGCCAGCAGGGACAGGCAGCAGAATGCATGTGCCAGATCAGGGCTGACAGTGTAGCCAGCCAGGGTGTTAATAGCAGCCTGCAGTGCAGTGAATGCTCACACTGTGTACACTCACTTACACTGACATTCACTGCTGTTTGCAGGTTGGGGTGCTAAAGGGCTATTACTATATTATTAGCTCAGCAAGGCTTTTCATCATGCTAGGTGAAAAGAGTTTGTACAGTCAAAAATGAATATATATATTGTACTTGTCTGTGGTTCTTAGTTAATGTACCTTATTTTATGTTAACCTTGTGTTCTTCCTGTTTGTCCCTGCAGTGCTGGCTGTGGAAGAACAGGAGCACTGTGTGCCATCGACTATACCTGGAACCTGGTGAAAACACAGGTAAGATAACTGTACCTGCCCTACCCTGTACAGTACCATCTCCTCCGAACCAGAGTGTGAGCAGATTACCAAAGACTACTGTATCTATGTCGTGCTGTACTGAAAGTTACCGTATCTATAACTGTATGTGTCACTTTACTAATCGTCATCGATGCCTTCGTGTTAATTTCCAGCTGCTCACAGAAGACTTCAGCATCTATGACCTGGTTAAGGACATGAGAACACAGAGGCCTTCTGTTGTTCAGACCAAGGTAGCGTTCTCGCTTCGTATTCTGCAGTGCTTTTTAAGCATAACCACATTCATAAATAGACCCGTTGTGACATGCTTCTTTTTGACCAAGGGTGTGTTTTCACTTCATAGTGCAATTTTATCATAACCACATTCAGTACATACACACAATGTGACATGCCTCCATCTGAGACATTATTATCACAAGGCTGTAGCTCAACATTATCTGATGCCAACCCACTCATAGCCTTCATCTGTAACAAGTAGAGCCACATATTTTTTGCACTCACTAATGTTTGTAGCAACTCCCCATGTGCAATCCATGTGCAATCTCTTATCTATTTGGGTAGAATGCTTCACAAACATATCTTGCCGTGGCAACTGATATGGGATCGAATGAACACTAACAGAACTGGTTTTGTGTTTAACTACAGGAACAGTACGAGCTACTGTACAGAACCATCAAGTTCCTGTTTGAGAAGTACCTGCAGTCCATGGCACCAGTCCCCCCTTGCTGTACAGAGGAGGTGAAACAGACAGCGTGTTTGAGGGGATCAGTTTGAGCAAGGCGAGGCACAGAATCACTGATTTTGTTCACTTAATGAGTAGTTATTTGGGATGCAAGGTGATTTGTAGATCCGTGATTCTGTGTAGTTCGACTGTTATGTAGTCTATCTCAAACACGCACAAAGACTCTGGCTAGGGGAACCAGGCTGGCTGTTTGGTCACGTGGTAGCAAAATTAAACCACCGGACGAGGAACAGAGCAAAACAGACACAGACTAAGACCAGCGATCTGTGTCGTATGTAAATACTTTCTCAGAGGGTGAGCGATTAAGCGTGTGATTCTGTTGAACTCTTTAGGTGTCAGCGGCCCCCTCACCACCTACAGCCAGTGACAGTGAGCTCTCTGACCTCAGTGAGGCGTCTGAAGCTGAACAGGAACCAGAACCTGAGCCTCAGCCTAAAATGGAACCACAGACAGAGCACAGGTACAGCACAGTAAATACTTTAACCCATTAACCATTGATCTGACAACTAACGTTTTTTTCACGGTGCATTACTGTAAACCTTGAAGCATATCTCTATAGCAAAATAAACTACATGACCAAAGGTATGTGGACACCTGCTCGACAAACATATAATTCCAAAATCATGTGCATTAACATGGAGTTGGTCCCCCCATTGCCTGCTATAACAGCCTCCACTCTTCTGGGAAGGCTTTCCACTAGATGTTGGAACATTGCTGCGGGGACTTGCTTCCATTCAGCCACAAGAGCATTAGTGAGGTCAGGGACTGATGTTGGGCGATTAGGCCTGGTTTGCAGTCAGCGTTCCAATTCATCCCAAAGGTGTTCGATGGGGTTAAGGTCAGGGCGTCTGTGCAGGCCAGTCAAGTTCTTCCACACCGATCTTGACACACCATTTCTGTATGGACCTCGCTTTGTGCATGGGGGCATTGTCATGCTGAAACAGGAAAGGGCCTTCCCACAACTGTTGCCATAAAGTTGGAATCACAGAATCGTATAGAATGTCATTGTATGCTGTAGGGTTAAGATTTCCCTTCACTGGAACTAAGGGGCTTAGCTCAAACCATGAAAAACTGCCCCAGATCATTATTCTTCCTCCACCAAACTTTACAGTTGGCACTATGCATTGGGGCAGGTAGTGTTCTCTTGGCATCCGCCAAACTCAGATTCGTCTGTCGGACTGCCAGATGGCAGCACTGATTCATCACTCTAGAGAACTCCAGTTTCCACTGCTCCAGAGTCCAATGGTGGCGAGCATTACATTACTTTCATGAAGCTCCCGACGAACAGTTATTTTCCTGACGTTGCTTCTAGAGGCAGTTTGGAACTCGGTAGTGAATGTTGCAACCAAGGACAGACTATTTTTATGCGCTACGCGCTTCAGCACTCGCCGGTCCTATTCTGTGAGCTTGTGTGGTCTAACATTTCACGCCTGAGCCGTTGTTGCTCCTAGATGTTTCCACTTCACAATAACAGCACTTACAGTTGACCGGGGCAGCTCTAGCGGGGCAGAAATTTGACGAACTTACTTGTTGGAAAGGTGGCATCCTATAACGGTGCCACATTGAAAGTCACTGAGCTCTTCAGTAAGGCCATTCTACTGCCAGTGTTCGTCTATGGAGATTGCGTGGTTGTGTGCTCGATTTTATACACCTGTCAGCAACAGGTGTGGCTGAAATAGCCGAATCCACTAATTTGAAAGGGCTGTCCACATACTTTTGTATATATAGTGTATATCACAATAACTAATTAGTGTTTTCACACAGAGAGAAAAATGCCTCCAGTGGCCTCACTTCAATAGAATGTCTGGATAACTCCTATTCTGTTAGGCACCCAGAGAGGGAGGAGCCTGATGGGATATCCAATCACGCCGTACCAGTGGCCTTCTCTGCCTCAGAGGTGCATGTTGACCCACTGTGTGACGTGTCTAAGTGCTCCCCCTCAGCCATCCTTAATGCTCTGAGAGCCAGGGACAGGCAGAGGGAACAGCAGGGACCATACTCCCTACCAACACAGACTCTGAACCAGAAACCACAACCCAGCAAGAAACAGCCCAATAACATGGTCATCAATCAGAGACCACCACACCCGCTACCGACACAGCGACCACATTTCCTACACACACAGCCTGCTAACCTGCCCACCAGCCAGGACCTGAGACAAGAGCCCAGCCCCAGTATCCCCATCATAACCCCCCAGGCACTCAGGACTCAGGACTTCTCTCAGATAGCCATGGAGCAAGAGAAGGTGGAGAGTGATGGAGAGATGACCCCACTGGTAATACCAGTGCTTCCTGCGGTCTCCTTCTCCAACCCCCTCTGTCTCACCATGGAGGACCCCTACTTTGGGTCTAACTCACCCCTGGCTGCTGAGGCTCCCAGAGGGTCTGATGATGAGGAGGAGCAGGCTCCACTGAGCCAGTGGACCGAGAACCCCTGTTTCAACGGACCCGGTCTGACCCTTAACAGCCAGCCGATGGAGCTGCCAGCCCGCACCACCACCAACGCTGCCCCAGGTGCAGTTTCCTCAGATGAAGACAGTCCACCTCCATTACCTGAGAGAACTGCTGAATCATATGTACTGGCTGCTGGTGCAGGTGAATTTTGATATGCTTACTGTTTAAAAAGTGGGATTAAGCAATTGTAATTCATTACTTGGAGGGCTAAAAAATATATTTCTGTGCCCTTCAGAGCGCTCTGATAACATCTCTAAACCTAAAATGTTAGAGGTCATCCTCCCTTCTAATGCTGCAGCTGAAGCCATCAGGGGGAGGAATGGTGAGTGGAGGGCCTGTGAAGGCACTCATAACACTCTTTATAAGCTCTTATTTTTTTGATAAGCACTCCAACATGCACCTCATTTTCCCCCATAGGGAGTCCCCCGTCGCCTATCCCCCCACTGCCAGAGAGAACGCCAGAGTCGTTTGTGTTGGCCAGCGATGCCGGTAGGAGCACTACTGTCTTCCCTCCCCTCTCAGTCTCTGTGGAGAAGGTGGTCCAGGCCCGGCCAGAGGACAGCAGGATCGGAACATCCTCGGAATGGTGTGGCCGTTTAGGGGACACACCAGCTCTGGTGGAGAAGAGATCTTGGACAAGGAGCAGGAGCTTAAAGGTTAAAATGACAACACTCTCAGGTACTTTGTCAAATATTGTTTTTTTCTCAGAATGATAAAGAGGTATTGTTTTATTGATTGTTAATTTTTTAAAACGATTACTGGGATAGTCACACAACGCCATGTGATTTTAATCCATGTCTCTGGCCTTTTCCCATTACAGTATCACCCCTGGTTAAAGTATCACCCCCGGTTACAGTATCACCCCCGGTTACAGTGCCACCCCAGGTTACAGTGCCACCCCAGGTTACAGTGCCACCCATAGTTACATCTTCGGTCCCTGCTCCCTGTACATCTATAAACCTTCCTCCTCCCCCTCCCTACCCTCTGCCCCCTCCTCTCTCACCTCCAGGTAAGCAAAAGTGACACCCATTTTATGCTTTCAATGTAACTTTTTCTATAATGAGGGGTCCTCACTGACTTGTTTGCTTTCTTGTGAATGCTCAGAGAGTCTGACTCCCCCTCTACCTGAGAGAACCCCAGAATCCTTCATCGTGGTCATGCAGGAAGGTGAGCATATCTCTCCATCACCACCACCTTCACAATCATCATCATGATAGTGCTGCTGTCGATGTTAACCCTCCAGACAGAATTCATAAACATGTAAACGGCTCTGTGTGTAAACTCTGACAGTCTCAATCAACGTAATCTACTGTATACTAATCTGATGTTCTACTGTTTGGGCAGTTGCATTTGATCAAAACAGGGCCCCCTGCCTGCAGAGTCTGATCAGCCAGACCACAACCACACAGCAGAGGATCGGTACGTCCTCAGAGTGGTCAGGGAACTCTCAACCCAAAAGATTCCTGGATGGAATCATGAATCGGAGCAAGGTAGCGGACGTGCTATAGCTGTCAATACTATAAGGAGACACCCTCATAGAAATAATTCTACTCCACTGGGGATGGTTCTTGTAATTATATTTCTATGGTCCCACCCAGAGCCATTTATTTAGACAGTTGGGCCTTTTACTTCTAGAAATTTGAATATTGTTCTAATTCTAGACATTCAGTTACATAGCATTATTTAAATAGTCCCCTTGTAATGTTAATGAGGCGCTAACATAGAATGTTGAAGTGCCATGTAAATGCATTATAATGCTCATTCTAGACATTCAATTCCCCATATAATGTTAATGGAGAGCTAACACGGCTGCCATGGAATGTTGCAGTGTCATGTAAATGCATCATAATGCAGAAACGTCAATGGCCCAACTCTCTAAATACATGGCTCTGGTCACGCCACCTTACAGTAGCGACTCACAATCTCTTACAGTCTCTTACTCTAACAGTAATGCGTATTTAATGGGTACATCTAGTATAGGATGCTGCCACCCACCCCTTTGTGTCACAGATGAACTCATCTTTCCTAAATGCCCTTTAGAGATATAAAAATCCCTAAGCATTTTTGTCTTCCTTGTGATTCATGCTATGACTCAGATGTTCTGGTTGTTGTTTATACTTTAGTACATTAACACGACACTGTAAACTGTTCCCTCAGAGTGTCCGAGCAAAGAGTTCACGGCAAGGTAAGCTATTTTTACAGTACTGACAGAGAAGCCATCTGAGGTTGTTTCCTTCTTCTTCTGCTATCGGTCAAGCCTGTCTGTTTGGAGTTAACAAGGACTAAGTCAACTTCAGTCAACCTAAAATGGTTGCTCTGGGCTCTACTCCCTCACACAATAAAATGCCCTAATAGGGATCATTGAATAGAGTCATTATACAGAAGCTGCTCCTATCAAAATAGGAAGTCAAGATGATGAGCACTAATGTCAGTGTAAAGATTACAGAGGTACTCCTTCAAGCCAATGGAGGGTGGTCTTGAGCTACCTGATGTTTAAGAGAACAAAGGCCCAGTACATTCATGTTCGTCTGTTGGTGATGATTTCGGGGCCAGTGTTGTGTGACTCAAAACATTTACATTTACATTTTAGTCATTTAGCAGACGCTCTTATCCAGAGTGACTTACAGTTAGTGAGTGCATACATTATAATTTTTATTTTTTTCATACTGGCCCCCCATGGGAATCGAACCCACAACCCTGGCATGTTGATTAATCTCTGTCTGTTTCCTGTATAGAGCACCTGACTACTGTTCATCTGGTTACTCCAGCCGTTGTGGCCTTGGTGACAGGAGGAAGTGGTGAGTTGCAACACAGAACATAGACCCGCAATTACAACTATCAACTCTGTCTCACTAACTACACACAGGCCCATGTAAATCTGACCTATCTCCTTATTAAGAGTATTCAAATCACACTAATCCAACCATCCGCCCTATTCCCATTTAGTCATGACTCTTGATGATATTGAATTTAACTTTTTTTAAATGGCTCCATAACTGTGAAACATCTGACGACTGTTTCTCAGCTGAGATGGAGCATCAGCAGCCTGTGGTCAACAGCACCTCAACCAGCTCTGGGACTACTGAGAACAAATCAGACAAGAACAGTGGGAAGGGCATGTCTAGAACAAAGGTAATGGCTATGTACATAGAATTACAGTAACTGACAGACTTGATCTATTGGTTAAAAAATAGAGGATCTGGTGTTTCTATACTGTGCTATTATCTGAGTAGGGGAGAGTGGGGTAAGTTAAGCCATTTTCTACATTCAGCATCACTCCGTCAAGGGAAATATAGTATTCTTTGAAACAAAGATATGTACATATATTTCAGGATGTTGTGTAACCCTGGAGATAAATCAGAATTCATGTAGAAATTACAGTTTTTAAAACATAGCTTTTCCAAAAAGTGGCCTCTTGGCACAACTTACCTCGGGTATTGGGTAAGTTGAGCCGCGAGACAGAGTAAGTTAAGCCTCCTACAAATGTCTGTGCTGAATGAAATATTACCACTACCTTTTTAAAACCATGTCTATCTTTATTTCCCAAACACAATTCAACACAATCACAATTGCTTTTTTGTCTTTTAATCATTTTAGGCTTAACACCTAACAAACACTTACATTTTCTTAACTTGCCATTGGCACAACCATTGGCTCAACTTACCTGAAGGCCCAAAAAATATATATTAGCCCACACAGCTAAAATTATGCACTTTCATGCTAGCTTTAGGACCTCATATCGAAGCATATGGAGACCCCAACTGATATATAGAACAATCTTTAAATGATCTACTTTGGTTTAGATACAAGCATCATGAAACATCTAACACAAATTCATTTGACTTGCCACTTTTTCCACGTGGTTTCTTCCTTCACAGACTTAATTTTGTGTATGGTTTCCTAGAAACATGGGTCGCTCAACTTACCCCTTTGGCTCAACTTACCCCACTCTCCCCCTATGTCTTATCATCTAAAGCCAGCAGTCTCTGTTTTTCTTTTTCAGAGCCTGAAGTTCTTCAAGCACAAACAGAAACGTAAGTAACAGAGCTCTGTAAATGGTTCTGCTGTCTGGAACATACATTTCCCACCTCTAGTGTACCTCTACTAGTTAAAATAGTAACACATTCTTCCCACCCACAGCAAAGACAGCCCCCCCACCAGCAACAACCCACTCTGGATCACCTCTTCCTTATGGTGCCTCTGCCTCATCATCAATGTTCAAATTTGGTAAGCATTCTCAAAAGAGATCCATGCAAATCTCATTAAACATCAATAGTCATTTTAATTCAAAAGTCTCTCAAAGTATCATAAAGAATCACAAACAGTCTCACAAAGTCTGTTCCCTCTCCAGGATTTGGGAGTCGTTTTGGGAAGCCTAAAGGGCCAAGGAGTCACCCTGAGACGTGGTTTTAAGACAGCCAGTCAACAAAGCTGGACATGTCTGGCCACTGTCCTGAGATCACAGCGCTGGAACCCTGCATGTGGCTACTCGATACTGGCTACTCAACTGAACTAGTGATAGTCTGGTCCCAGGCCTGTTTATGCTGTTTTGCCAACTCCTGTGTCATTTTCTAGTGAGACTAGTGACAGTTCCCAGAGGAATTATCACAGTGTGAAGGAAGAGTTTTCCATGAAGACATGGAGGATGACACTGTACTGTAGCATTCTCGCTCTCCATCGATTCTGGAAGGACACAAACATTGTTTCTCAAACTGTTGTTATGGCCCGGTGATCAACCTCTGATGAGCTTTGTACAGAAGCACCTGCTATTCATGACAAATTGATTGTACTATGGTTGCGAAGGTCGCAATCAAATATTGGCAAAGGATGGATGAGTTAATAAATATGTTTAAGAGAGGGTTACTTTTGACTATTTTGCCTGGACAAATACTGTAAGGTACTTTGAATTGTTGGTAAGACTTGATACATGTTACCAAAATAGTTTTATATGCTGTTGTTTGATTTTGTTTGTTTGCTTGTATAGGCTACTTTTGATCTAGACATAATCAGGATCTACACTGTTCAGTGTGAACGTTACCCACCACGATGGGACAACTATTTTTAGGATAAATATATTTGTACCGGTAATATTTTTCATGGAGGTGTGGGATAAGCAGACAGGTACTGTATGTACATAACGTTCATTGTTGTAAGTTGGTGGATGTGTTTTCTATATGGGCTATAATTTAAAAGCAAAGCCAATACCTATTGCTCTACAATGTACCCATTTATGAGGATCACAGATTTCTTCTCTATAATGCTTACAAAAGTAATGTCACTCAGATGTTTCATACATAGTACTGGCATACAGTTATTTATTTTATGCATTCCATTGTGTTTTCTCAACTCAATTTACATGACTGATCACACTTTTAATAACAGAATTCTATTAAATGTAACTTATTATTTTTACCAAAAAGCTGTCTTGACTTTTTGTTCACACAACATAGTAAAAAAAAATCTAGATCATTAATTAAAATACAAACATCAACAACAGTCATTATTTGTATTAACACTACACATAGCATGCCTTGGTCATCAGGCAGACTACACACCACAGTAGAATATGACAAAGGTAAAAAGAAACCATAGCTGTGTCGTTCCACTAAATACTTTAAGTAGAAATTGCGCACCAATATAGAATTAGTAAAATCCTATTATATTCAAACAAGTGCCCTTTAATATAGACAATATGGAGAATTCAATAAATCTGTTTTCTTAATATGAATAAAGACTTGCTAAAGTGCTAACATTCAGCCTTTTGACATGTCCCTCTGTCAACCCTGTGTCACTTTTAGGAAGATTTTAACCCACTTATACCCAAACTTTCTCCAAGTTTCCACCATCATTGTAAAGCCCTAGCTTTTTTGTTGCTTTGACAAAGTCATTTCTGACGATTATTATTTATTTCATGTGATTACAGATTCCTTTATGTCTGTCCCTCATTTTAAGGTCAACCCAGTTACGTGAACTGAACTCTTGTTTTAATATGATGAAATTATTCCTTTTTAAAACTTTTTTTCAAAAGAAACACTGAACATCTAATAATCAAATCATAGTTGAAAAAGCAGGTGCCTGCTTTTTCTGGAGTTTTGCGGTGGAAAACTGAACGGCTCGAGCATCACACCTCAACCCTGAACCAATTGATAGACAGGCTAGGATGTTTACAAAAAAATGTTTTGGGGGAAACTTGCATTCAGTTGCAACTGCTTCCATTCCCCCTGTCACAAGGGGATTTATGGCTGATTTAAAGTTGAAATCGTCAACCCTGTTACGGTCAACCCTGTTACTTTATTTCGCACTTAATAGGCACTTACTATATTATTATTTTTATTTAACCTCTTGAGATGGGAAAACGTGTTCTTTATGAAGTGACAGGCACTTTTCTCTAAAAACCAATTAGGCAATGTACATGATACACACCTTGGTACTCTATGTTGACTGGTAATGCGAGTTGCTTCGGTAACTCATGAAAAAGGTTAGGAAACTACCCAGAGGGATCTCAGTTTCAGTTACTACAAACAGATTTAAAACAACACTGGACACTTTTCTGACAAATGTTTCTAAATGTACACACTTTGGCTGAGAAAAAAAATCTGGGCTTGTCTCAAACTGCATTTACACATAAAAACAATACATTATAGTCTGAATAATTTAAAAGGAATAAATTCAAAAATGTCAAGAACAATATCTTTTTTTACATAGGAATATCAATCATAAATGCACACAGTTGCACTCCTTTAAATAAGCTCCTCTACCGTAGAGGGTAAAGTACAGTTGGATGTTTACATACACCTTAGCCAAATACATTTAATCTCAGTTTTTCACAATTCCTGACATTTAATACTAGTAAACATTCCCTGTCTTAGGTCAGTTAGGATCACCACTTTATTTTAAGAATGTGAAATGTCAGAATAATAGTAGAGAGAATGATTTATTTCAGCTTTTATTTCTTTCATCACATTCCCAGTGGGTCAGAAGTTTACATACACTCAATTAGTATTTGGTAACATTGCCTTTAAATTGTTTAACTTGGGTCAAATGTTTTGGGTAGCCTTCCACAAGCTTCCCACAATAAGTTGGGTGAATTTTGGCCCATTCCTCCTGACAGAGCTGGTGTAAATGAGCCAGGTTTGTAGGCCTCCTTGCTCGCACACGCTTTTTCAGTTCTGCCCACAAATGTTCTATAGGATTGAGGTCAGGGCTTTGTGATGGCCACTCCAATACCTTGACTTTGTTGTCCTTAAGCCATTTTGCCACAACTTTGGAAGTATGCTTGGGGTCATTGTCCATTTGGAAGACCCATTTGCGACCAAGCTTTAACTTCCTGACTGATGTCTTGAGATGTTGCTTCAATATATCCACATAATTTTCCTTCCTCATGATGCCATCTATTTTGTGAAGTGCACCTGTCCCTCCTGCAGCAAAGCACCCCCACAGCATGATGCTGCCACCCCTGTGCTTCACGGTTGGTATGGTGTTCTTCGGCTTGCAAGCAACCCCCTTTTTCCTCCAAACATAACGATGGTCATTATGGCTAAACAGTTCTATTTTTGTTTCATCAGACCAGAGGACATTTCTCCAAAAAGTACGATCTTTGTCCCCATGTGCAGTTGCAAACCGTAGTCTGGCTTTTTGATGGCAGTTTTGGAGCAGTGGCTTCTTCCTTGCTGAGCGGCCTTTCAGGTTATGTCGATATAGGACTCGTTTTACTGTGGATATAGATACTTTTGTCCCTATTTCCTCCAGCATCTTCACAAGGTCCTTTGCTGTTGTTCTGGGATTGATTTGCACTTTTCGCACCAAAGTACGTTCATCTCTAGGAGACGCGTCTCCTTCCTGTGCGGTATGACGGCTGTGTGGTCCCATGGTGTTTATACTTGCATACTACTGTTTGTACAGATTAACGTGGTACCTTCAGGCATTTGGAAATTGCTCCCAAGGATGAACCAGACTTGTGGAGGTCTACAATGTTTTTTCTGAGGTCTTGGCTGATTTATTTTGATTTTCCCATGATGTCAAGCAAAGAGGCACTGAGTTTGAAGGTAGGCCTTGAAATACATCCACAGGTACACCTCCAATTGATTCAAATGATGTCAATTAACCTATCAGAAGCTTCTAAAGCCATGACATCCTTTTCTGGAATTTTCCAAGCTGTTTAAAGGCACAGTCAACAGTGTATGTAAACTTCTGACCCACTGGAATTGTAATACAGTGAATTATAAGTGAAATAATCTGTCTGTAAACAATTGTTGGAAAAATTACTTGTGTCATGCACAAAGTAGATGTCCTAACTGACTTGCCAAAACTATAGTTTGTTAACAAGAAATTTGTGGAGTGGTTGAAAAACAAGTTTTAATGACTCCAACCTAAGTGTATGTAAACTTCTGACTTCAACTGTAGGTAAAGGAGTAAAGGGGAGGGCAGGTCATTTGAGGAAGTCAGTGGGGCAGTGACGCTGTACATCATGGTGGGGTCGGGGTGAGTTGTAGTCTAGACCAGGGGGAGGCCGGACCAGGGCCTGTGGAAGCCTGGGCTCCAGTGTGGGAGGGTTAGAACCAGAACCAGAGGAGACAGGTGGCAGGGGGCTGATGCCCGGGTAGGGAGGTGGCAGGTGGGCAGACTTGGCAGGCTGAGGAGGGGCTGGTTGGGGCTCTCTGGGTGGAGTAGCAGGCCTCTGAAACACCAGTTCCTCTGTCTTGGCCACCCCTCCCTGGGTCCTGTCTCTCTGTGGTGGACCAGCGCAGTGGAGCACTTTGGCATCTGGCTGGGCTGGGGAGAGGGAGGATGAAAAGATTTGACCGGATGTTATGGTCTGGTTGTTGGGCTTGTGTTGGGCATGCTCCCCCCCGTCCTTCTCCTCATGGTACTGTCTGAGGCGGATGTGCCAGGCCAGGCTGCAGACTGCCGAGACAGTCTTGAACTGGTGGATAACATTCCGGGGGATGAAGTAGATGTCGTCGTCACACAGCTGCACGCGGACATAGCGGATGCCCTCCCGCCTCAGCTGATTCAGCTTGGCATCGTCCACCCACTGGACACACTGCAGGGAGATGAGGATTATGGGTAGGCCTACCTGATCCTCCTAATTTCTCCTCATTGTAATAAAAAGGATAACTCCCACAAACACCATATTACCTCTGCATGTTGTTCATTGTGTCAATGTTTCGGCCAAAGACATGATCCTTCCCAAACATACGAAGTAAGCCTGACATGCCTGGTATCAAGGCCATCACTACTAACTCGTGAAAATGAAGCTCATACAGGTCTGGTCATTCTCTGTGGCCAAAATTAAGCCTCTCGTTCTGCTAATTAAAGCTCTAAACTAACTCACTAAATGGCGTATGTCATCTCCTCCAAGGCTTTTTGCATCAAAATCTGACATTTGACCAGCTATCATACCACACAGAGGAGAATCATGCATCACCCTAACATGTTCAAGGTTCAATAAGAGCTCAGTTCCTACCTGAGACACAGGGGGCTCGTACAGATCCAGCTGCAGCCTCTGGACCACATCGTTAAAGTCCTCCGCGTGGAAACACACCGCATCTTTGGTTATCCTCGGACGCTCACTCCTGTTGATCAAAGAACCATCACAATAGTTTGTTCATCACAACAGTTAGTTCACCACAACAGTTAGCTCACCACAACAGTTAGCTCACCACAATAGTTAGCTCACCGGACATATGGATCACACCTAAATAAATGTTGATACAGTGTGGAAGACTCAAAGTGGTTTAACAAATAACAGGCATCCTTTATGACAACAGTAACCCTGGATGAAGCTTCCCAAACTGGAATTCTTCAACAAGTACATTCAAACTGCAGCTGAGAGCAGAGCCGAATGAATGCCGAACACTTCATAAACACTCATCATCATTCCCCAAACTACAGTAGAAACCCACCACTCTCCAAACTGCACCGCCTTCAGCACACCCACTGCTGCGGTACTCTGCCAGTCGAAGCTCTGGCCCACGTGGTCAGCATGAGCCCTGGTCCGATCCTCAAACAGCACCTCTCTGGGCTCACTGGTCCTAGGCAGGTAGTGAAGGTTCTTTATCTCATTCATGGACCTGCAGGGAGGAGAGAGAGAGCAGGTAGTACTACCACCAGCAGTGAGGCATAGCCGAAGCTGCCCAGAGGGTAAGGCAGGTTGTAATGACGTCATGGCTAGAAGGGCAAAGCAGAGCTAAACTAATGAATGATCCTGAACTCTGGAAAACTACACTGACTATACATAACATTACAGACTGACCAGGTGAATCCAGCTGAATGCTATGATTCCTTATTGATGTCACTTGTTAAATCTACTTCAAATCAGTGTAGATGAAGGGTAGGAGACATTTTAAAGAAAGATTTTCAAGCCTTGAGACATGGATTGTGTATGTGTGCCATTCAGAGGGTGAATGGGCAAGACAAAATATTTAAGTGCCTTTGAACGGGGTATGGTAGTAGGTGCCATGCCCACCATTTTGTGTCAAAAACTGCAACGCTGCTGGGTTTTTCACGCTCAACAGTTTCCCGTGTATATCAAGAATGGTCCACCACACAAGCCAACTTGAAACAACTGTGGGAAGCATTGGAGTCAACATGGGCCAGCATCCTTGTGGAATGCTTTCAACACCTTGTAGAGTCCATGCCCTGACGAATTGAGGCTGTTCTGAGGGCAAAAGGGGGGGTGCAACTCAATATTAGGAAGGTGTTCTTAATGTTTTGTATACTCGGTGTATAAATAGGCTTATACTGTATGTATTACTATGATAAAAGTATTGTCCTGGGATCTACCTGCGCCGTTTGAAGGGAGACTTGGGCATGTCAGCGGTTGGCACCATCTGCTCGCCCGGCCGGACCCACATGATGGGTCCATCATCACTCTGGGAACGACAGTCCAGCTTCAGGCTGGAGAGACTGCCCCAAGGCAGGGTCATCTGGATGGACAAGACACAGAGGGTTAGAGCAGCAATCATATACTGTAATACACATAGCAGATTCGGAGTAATTCAAGATACACACATTAAGACACAAATTACAAGCAACAACCTTTTCTGTCTCACTTTGTCTGTCAATTATATGTACTGTATGCACAAAAGCATAAAATGAATACATGTACACTGAACAAAAATATAAACGTAACATGTAGTTAAGTGTTGGTCCCATGTTTCATGAGCTGAAATAAAAGATCCCAGAATCCCTTTTCCATTCGCACTTATTTCTCTCAAATTTTGTGCACAAATGTGTTTACATCCCTGTTAGTGAGCATTTCTACTTTGCCAAGATAATCCATCTACCTGACAGGTGTGGCATATCAAGAAGCTGATTAAACAGCATGATCATTACACAGGTGCACCATGTGCTGGGGACAATAAAAGGCCACTCTAAAATGTGCAGTTTTGTGTCACAATGCCACAGTTGTCTCATGATTTGAGGGAGCGTGCAATTGGCATGCTGACTGCAGGAATGTAATGTTAATTTCTCTACCACAAGACGCTTCCAACGTCGTTTTAGAGAATTTGGCAGTACATCCAACCGGCCTCACAACCGCAGACCATGTGTATGGCATCGCGTGGGTGAGCAGTTTGCTGATTTCAACGAACACAACTGCATTTTATCAATGGCAGTTTAAATGCACAGAGATACCGTGACGAGATCCTGAGGCCCATTGTTGTGCCAGTCATCCGCCACCATCCCCTCCTGTTTCAGCATGATAATGCAAGGCCCCATGTCGCAAGGATCTGTACACAATTCCTGGAAGCTGAAAATGTCCCAGTTCTTCCATGGCCTACATACTCACCAGACATGGGATTTTCTGGATCGATGTGTACAACAGCGTGTTCCAGTTCCCGCCAATATCCAGCAACTTCGCACATCCATTGGAGTGGGACAACATTCCAAAGGCCAAAATCAACAGCCTGATCAACTCCACGCGAAGGAGATGTGTCACTCTGCATGAGGCAAAAGGTGGTCACACCAGATACTGACAGGTTTTCTGATCCACGCCCCTACCTATTTTTTAAAGGTATCTGAGACCAACAGATGCAAATCTGTATTCCCAGTCATGTGAAATCCATAGATTATGGTCTAATGAATTGATTTCAATTGACTGATTTCCTAATATGAATTGTAACTCGGTAAAATCTTTGAAATTGTTGCACGTTGCATCTATATTTTTGTTCAGTGTATGTTCTAAACTACTTGCAAGGCCAGTAAAACTGAATCCAACGACACTACATTTGTTAATCATAGGTTGAATTCTAAGAAAAATCATCCCTGCCTTTTCCATCTGACTGACCTTTAGAAAGGGGGACTCCTCCAGCATGTCCAGGAACTCTGGGAAGTAGTCCCCCACCTCCTCAGCCATGGCTCCCACCAGACTGATCTGTCTCATAGGACCGGCCCGGTACGTCCCCGAGCAGTAGGTCCGACCCACCTTCAGACACACAGAGGGGGAGAGGTTATATTGATTTGGATAAATCTGAAATTACTGTAATGCCAACATGCACTGGTCTTAGGATATGTCATTAGGATATTGGATCAACACTGACCCGGCTGCATGATTTGGTGAGTATGGAGCCATGCAAGGCTTTCCAACATTTACATAATGCTAGTTTGTGCAATATAATCCAAAAGGCTTCTTAGCAGTTCTACCCCCAAGCCATAAGACTCCTGAAGAGCTAAACAAATGGCTACCCCCCCCCCCCCCCCCCACACACACACACACACACACACAGTTACAGTGAGGGAAAAAAGTATTTGATCCCCTGCTGATTTTGTACATTTGCCCACTGACAAAGACATGATCAGTCTATAATTGTAATGGTAGGTTTATTTGAACAGTGAGAGACAGAATAACAACAAAAAAATCCAGAAAAACACATGTCAAAAATGTTATAAATTGATTTGCATTTTAATGAGGGAAATAAGTATTTGACCCCTCTGCAAAACATGACTTAGTACTTGGTGGCAAAACCCTTGTTGGCAATCACAGAGGTCAGACGTTTCTTGTAGTTGGCCACCAGGTTTGCACACATCTCAGGAGGGATTTTGTCCCACTCCTCTGCAGATCTTTTCCAAGTCATTAAGGTTTCGAGGCTGACGTTTGGCAACTCGAACCTTCAGCTCCCTCCACAGATTTTCTATGGGATTAAGGTCTGGAGACTGGCTAGGCCACTCCAGGACCTTAATGTGCTTCTTCTTGAGCCACTCCTTTGTTGCCTTGACCGTGTGTTTTGGGTCATTGTCATGCTGGAATACCCATCCACGACACATTTTCAATGCCCTGGCTGAGGGAAGGAGGTTCTCACCCAAGATTTGACGGTACATGGCCCCGTCCATCGTCCCTTTGATGCGGTGAAGTTGTCCTGTCCCCTGAGCAGAAAAACACCCCCAAAGCATAATGTTTCCACCTCCATGTTTGACGGTGGGGATGGTGTTCTTGAGGTCATAGGCATCATTCCTCCTCCTCCAAACACGGCGAGTTGAGTTGATGCCAAAGAGCTCGGTTTTGGTCTCATCTGACCACAACACTTTCACCCAGTTCTCCTCTGAATCATTCAGATGTTCATTGGCGAACTTCAGACGGCCCTGTATATGTGCTTTCTTGAGCAGGGGGACCTTGCGGGCGCTGCAGGATTTCAGTCCTTCGCGGCGTAGTGTGTTACCAATTGTTTTCTTGGTGACTATGGTCCCAGCTGCCTTGAGATCATTGACAAGATCCTCCTGTGTAGTTCTGGGCTGATTCCTCACCGTTCTCATGATCATTGCAACTCCACGAGGTGAGATCTTGCATGGAGCCCCAGGCCGAGGGAGATTGACAGTTCTTTTGTGTTTCTTCCATCTGCGAATAATCGTACCAACTGTTGTCACCTTCTCACCAAGCTGCTTGGCGATGGTCTTGTAGCCCATTCCAGCCTTGTGTAGGTCTACAATCTTGTCCCTGACATCCTTGGAGAGCTCTTTGGTCTTGGCCATGGTGGAGAGTTTGGAATCTGATTGATTGATTGCTTGCTTCTGTGGACAGGTGTCTTTTATACAGGTAACGAGCTGAGAATAGGAGCACTCCCTTTAAGAGTGTGCTCCTAATCTCAGCTCGTTACCTGTATAAAAGACACCTCGGAGCCAGAAATCTTTCTGATTGAGAGGGGGTCAAATACTTATTTCCCTCATTAAAATGCAAATCAATTTATAATATTTTTGACATGCGTTTTTCTGTTTTTTGTTGTTGTTATTCTGTCTCTCACTGTTCAAATAAACCTACCATTAAAATTATAGACTGATCATTTCTTTGTCAGTGGGCAAACGTACAAAATCAGCAGGGGATCAAATACTTTTTTCCCCTCACTGTACGCTGCCGCTACTCTGTTTATTATCTATGCATAGTCACTTTACCTCTACCTACATGTACAGTACCAGTCAAAAGTTTGGACACACCTACTCATTCCAGGGTTTTTCTTTATTTTTTACATTGTAGAATAATAGTGAAGACATCAAAACTATGAAATAACACATATGGAATCATGTAGTAACCAAAATAGTGTTAAACAAATCAAAATATATTTTATATTTGAGCAAATAGCCACCCTTTGCCTTGACAGCTTGCACACTCTTGGCATTCTCTCAATCAGCTTCAAGAGGTAGTCACCTGGAATGCATTTCAATTAACAGGTGTGCCTTCTAAAAAGTTAATTTGTGGAATTTATTTCCTTCTTAATGCGTTTGAGCCAATCAGTTGTGATGTGACAAGGTAGGGGGGGTATACAGAAGATAACCCTATTTTGTAAAAGACGAAGTCCATATTATGGCAAGAACAGCTCAAATAAGGAAAGAGAAACGACTGTCCATCATTACTTTAAGACATGAAGGTCAGTCAATACGGAACATTTCAAGAACTTTTAAAGTTTCAAGTGCAGTCGCAAAAACCATCAAGCGCTATGATGAAACTGGCTCTCATGAGGACCGCCACAGGAATGGAAGACCCAGAGTTACCTCTGCTGCAGAGGATAAGTTCATTAGAGTTACCAGCCTCAGAAATTGCAGCCCAAATAAATGCTTCACAGAGTTCAAGTAACAGACACATCTCAACATCAACTGTTCAGAGGGGACTGTGTGAATCAGGCCTTCATGGTTGAATTGCTGCAAAGAAACCACTACTAAAGGACACCAATAATAAGAAAAGACCTGCTTGGGCCAAGAAACACGAGCAATGGACATCAGACGGTTGAAAATGTGTCCTTTGGTCTGGAGTCCAAATTGGAGATTTTTGGATCCAACCGCCGTGTCTTTGTGAGACGCGGTGTGGGTGAACGGATGATCTCCGCATGTGTATTTCCCACCGTAAAGCATAGAGGAGGTGGTGTTATGGTGTGGGGGTGTTTTGCAGGTGACACTGTATGTGATTTATTTAGAATTCAAGGCACACTTAACCAGCATGGCTACCACAGCATTCTACAGTGATACGCCATCCCATCTGGTTTGGGCTTAGTTGGACTATCATTTGTTTTTCAAAAACAGGACAATGACCCAACACACCTCCAGGCTGTGTAAGGGCTATTTGACCAAGAAGGAGAGTGATGGAGTGCAGCATCAGATGACCTGGCCTCCACAATCCCCCGACCTCAACCCAATTGAGATGGTTTGGGAGGAGTCGGACTGCAGAGTGAAGGAAAAGCAGCCAACAAGTGCTCAGCATATGTGGGAACTCCTTCAAGACTGTTGAAAAGCATTCCAGGTGAAGCTGGTTGAGAGAATGCCAAGAGTGTGCAAAGCTGTCATCAAGGCAAAGGGTGGCTATTTGAAGAATCTCAAATCTCAAATATATTTTGATTTGTTTAACACTTTTTGGGTTGCTACATAATTCCATATTTCTTATTTCATAGTTTGGATTTCATAGTTTTGATGTCTTCACTATTATTCTACAATGTAAAAAATAGTAAAAATAAAGACAAACCCTTGAATGAGTTGGTGTGTCCAAACTTTTGACTGGTAGTGTACATATTACCTCAATTACCTCAACTAACCTGTACCCCCACACACTGACTCTGTACCGCAGACGACACACAATTAATTTGATAACCAGGTGGCGAATCGCATCTCTGCATGTCTGACAGACATATCAGTGTGGATATCGGATCACCACCTCGGCAAGACGGAGCTGCTCTTCCTCCCGGGGAAGGACTGCCCGCTCCATGATCTCGCCATCACGGTTGACAACTCCATTGTGTCCTCCTCCCAGAGTGCAAAGAACCTTGGCGTGACCCTGGACAACACCCTGTCATTCTCCACTAACATCAAAGCAGTGACCCGATCCTGCAGGTTCATGCTCTACAACATTCGCAGAGTACGACCCTACCTTACACAGAAAGCGGCACAGGTCCTAATCCAGGCACTTGTCATCTCCCGTCTGGATTACTGCAACTCGCTGTTGGCTGGGCTCCATGCCTGTGCCATTAAACCCCTACAACTTATCCAGAACGCTGCAGCTCGTCTGGTGTTAAACCTTCCCAAGTTTTCTCATGTCACCCCGCTCCTCCGCACACTCCACTGGCTTCCAGTTGAGGCTCGCATCCACTACAAGACCATGGTGCTTGCCTACGGAGCTGTGAGGGGAACGGCACCTCCTTACCTTCAGGCTCTGATCAGACCCTACACCCAAACGAGGGCACTACATTCATCCACCTCTGGCCTGCTAGCTCCCCTACCTCTACGGAAGCACAGTTCCCGCTCAGCCCAGTCAAAGCTATTCGCTGCTCTGGCACCCCAACCTCCCCCACGACGCCAGGACAGCGGAGTCACTGACCACCTTCCGGAGACACTTGAAACCCTACCTCTTTAAGGAATACCTGGAATAGTATAAAGTAATCCTTCTTGTAAGTAAGTAAACATTTCACTGTAAGGTCTACACCTGTTGTATTCAGCGCATGTGACAAATAAAATGTGATTTTACATAATCAAGCAGTGCCCTAAAGGCAACATTCACCATGAATTCATTTAGCTCCCCTGAACCCATTAGTAGCCCTTGGATATTCCAGTGGAACACCTGCATTAAATTAGTACTAGGCTAATTGTCTGTGTAAACTGCACAGAGTACTGTATAAACTGTGTGTGTAGTGCTATCAGCCCTATGAGTGTCCATCGGTCTGTCAAACACAACAGTAAAACGTCATGGAACAAGCCTCTCCATCAGGCCTCTAGGGAGCATAGCAACAGGGAAAACTTGGCAAGAGTTCAGCTATAGACTTAACGTTGGTGTACTTTGGACTGAAACAACTATTAGAAGGGAAACAGACTGAGCTCATTTATAACTTTGTCTTAGATAAGCACTGTTGTTGTCTAAGAGTTGAAACATAGCCAAACAGTTATAACACCTGATTCAGTTGGTCACTTTATCAGGCTGGTTGAGGTGTTGATGATGGGCTGGAACAAAAGCCTGCCCACCCTGTAGCTCTCCAGGACCAGTATTGGTGACCACTGCCAGTATATTTAATGTCAGCTAAGACAAAACACAATATGAAGTCCCATACAGGCAATATCAGAAGGACACTGACTCTCCATTTCCATGATGCTTTAATACTATACCTGAGAGTGGAAGTTCGCGATAGTAGTGGTCTCTATATCCTTCTTCCCCAGGATCTCCATCTTGACCGGCGTGGAGGGGAAGTTGAAGGCAAAGTAGTCCAGGAAGTCAGGTAGGTAGGCAGCAGCCCCGTGCACCACAGCCAGGGCATAGCGGGCTGCCCCTCTGGGTCTCTCAGCGAAGGCAAGCTCTAGGAACTCCTGGGTGAAGCGCTCCATCTCCTCGGACTGTAAAGAGGCCAGCTCATCAGCATAGGCGTGCAGGACCGACGCCCCACCATTGGCCTGGCGCTCCTCGTGGATGAAGCGTCCATAGACGGTGCCCGTCTGCAGAGACGAGCTGCGGATGAAGTGGTCTTGGGGGGAGAGGAAGGGGGGGTGGGTGTGGCTGTGTACCCCTTTAGGACTGCGGTGGTTGTTGGGGCCTGTGGCAGGCTGGCAGTGATTCCCCTCCTTCTTCATGTGGCCAAGGTGGGCTGAAGGACTGTGGTCAGCCAGACCTCCGTACACAGTCTGGACCTCCTTGTTGAACGTGCCGATCTTCTTACCACGCTCATCCTCACGGCGCCGCCTCTTCTTCTTCTTCCTCCTCAACAGGTACACCTCCAGGGACTGGGCCTGGCTGTTCTCATCATGATGGGGCTCTGGAGGCAGGAAGACGATAGCTCATTACCATGCACATAATTTGTCCATACCAAAATTGCAATTGGTTCACAACTACGAGTATGCAAAACATCATCACCTATTCATGCACATCACCTGGCTGCTTCTTTTCAATGTGTATAGAAACAGATTTGTCTGTTTGTCTGACTCATTTGTAAGTTTGCATACGATTCAAGCAATTAAGAGTGGTGACATTTTAAGTATTAATAGAATGGAATAGAATATGTATGAAGAATAACCTACCTTTATTTTTCTTACATAGGCCTACTCCATGTTTCACGTTAGCCTCTGTGTTTTCCTTCTTGAGTTTGAGCTCTTTCTCACTGTGCTTTTCCTTGTTCTCCTGTATCTTGGGCTTGGCCACTTTGAGGGGCGTGAAAGTGAACAGTCCAGGCGGCACAGGAGGCAGAACCGGGTTTTTTTTCGTGTCCAACTTGGCTGCTGCGGGTACCACCTTCTGCGCTGGCAGAGGAGGTTGAGGGTGCGTGTCCTTTGCGCCTTTGGTGTTGTGGTGGTGGTGCTGATGGTGGTGATAATGCTGGTGGTAGTGATGCAGAGTAGGTTTTTCGGTGCTGGAGTTGCGTGGTTGGCCATTCTGATGCGGCTGGTGTATCCGCTGCTGTTGAACATGTTGTGGGTGATGGTGGTGGTGATGATGGAGCTTCACTTTCTTTGCCTCCTTCTCGGATGAACGCTGGCGTTTAACCGCTGACGGTGACAGCTCCCTCTTGATTTTTTTCTTCTTTTCTTTGGCTAATTTACCAAGACTGTCCCTTACCTTATTTTCTACTTTAATACAGCCCAAGTCGACCTGTGCAGCCATTTTGCACGTATATTTAAATGGCTAGAAATTCATACTGCGCAACTCGATCTGAATTTGTAGTTCTTGTATGCATCCAGCGATCCTGTATTTGCAGTTTGTCCACCCTTTCTGGTCTATCGGCACCTGATGCGCACGCTCAGTATGTGAGCTCTACGGGTTGTGTAGTTTTCGAGTTGCATGGGCTGTATGGGAGTTGAAGTTCCCTTTTAGGCAATACGTGCGCCCCTGCACGCAATCACTATTACAGCTGACGTAATGTTTTTTATAAACTGAGCGCCCCTGACAGATAGCGCGGGACAGACAGTCAGTAGGCTATAGCGCGCACTGTTCAAAACATTTCAAATTGAATTTCGTAATGAGCTATGTCTGTTCTATGCAGTTCATATTTTTCTTAAAACATTGATTCTATAATAACATTATATTCTGCATATTGTATGTGCAGATAAAGCTGCATAGTTATTACCAGTGGTGTAAAGTACTTTAGTAGTACTTTCAAGTATTTTTACAAAAGTATTTTATTTTGGTATCTGTACTTTACTATTTATATTTTTGACTTCTTTTACTTCACTACATTCCTAAAGAAAAGTATGTACTTTTTACCCCATACATTTTCCCTGTCACCCAAATGTACTTTTTACATTTTGAATGCTTAGCAGGACAGGAAAATTGTCGTCTAATTCACACACTTATCAAGAGAACATCCCTGGTCATCCCTACTGCCTCTGATCTGGCGGACTCACTAAACACATGCTTCGTTTGTAAATTATGTCTGAGTGTTGGAGCATGCCCCTGGCTATCCGTAAATAAAATTAAAATAAGAAAATGATGCAGTCTTGTTTGCTTTATATAAGGAATTTGAAATTATTTATACTTTTACTTTTGATACTTAAGTATATTTAAAACCAAATACTTTTAGACTTTTACTCAAGTAGTATTTTACTGGGTGACTTTCACTTTAGTCATTTTCTATGAAGGTATCTTTACTTTTTACTCAAGTATGGAAATTGGGTACTTTTTCCACCACTGGTTATTACAGCAGACGGTATAGATTCATTGTACCATAAAATACACTTTACACAAAATAATATGTTTATGTTTTCAAACTTTATTTATCAGTGCATGAACAGATTATTTCCTCTCACCACCTTATTTTCTCCTCAATTACTTAAAAAAATAATAGAGCGATTTACAATATTTTTTTTTTGAATGAAGGGAAGTATTTATACAGTGCTGTACAATTTATAAACATTTACAACTACCACATAATGTAGAGACAAAAAGGCTGTTCTGTTGAAGCAATGCAAGGCCACATTATTATATAGACACACGTGACATGAACAATAGGATGTAAAAGGGAAACTATATATCACGGTGAAGAGTTAATCAAAATCAGTATCCTTCTCTAAGATTTTATCAAGAGACAATTCAATTCACATTTTGCTACACCACAGGACAAGCAACACTGACTAATCTATTTGTCAATAGCTTTTAATTTAATTTCCATATATTGTGAGTGCATAATTCAATACAGTATGGAGTCCCTTGTTTTCCATGGTTGCTAGGAAGAGAAAATTGCTTTGTTTAACAGACTTTAAGCTGGACACACAAACGTAGGGTCTTAGTAGATCTTTTTCAAAGCTGCTACATAATCGATGCCCTAAAACAGAGTAGGCTATATCATAACAATTGTTTAAATTATGTTATGTTGTAAAGTCCTGACACTCAGGGTTCAGGGATTCTGATAGTTTCTTTACTTCCTCCAGGAGAGGGCACTATAGTCTAAAGTGTATCAGAATATACCAGGATATGTTTGGTATTACCTGGGTATTACTGTAGTCTTTAGATTTATTGAATATTAACATCTTGGACTGGCGTACAATTGAAAGCACATTTTGATGAAAAACTGTGGTGTCACAAAAATGCAAAGGTCTCACCTTTTAATTTCAATCTGTTTATACAGCTGATTTACCCCCACATTTAGATTAGGAAACGCCTTGCTAAATAATACACATTAGATAACGTACAGTCAAAGCTACAGCAATATCTAAAATACATACCTGTCAGCTTGTAGTGTACACATTTAGCCAGAGGACCTTAAATAGCTGCATACAATAAACAACATCACGGATTAAGGATGGAATAGGCTGGGAACGGGCTGGGAATGGATAGAAATAGAATGTCTAGGGATCATATACTGACAAACACAATTATCTAGTAGTCCATATGTAATTTACATGGCTCATCCAACATGGCGGCACAGTTAAATTGATGCATATGTAATGTAATGTACACTAGAACACAGTAGTCATGAGCAATATTTGTATTCCCACAGGTGTCTATGTGGCTAAAAAACAAATGTACATCTTCAGTGGTTATGTCTCTTCTACACATTCTATTTCTATGCTTAGCTCACTACATCAAAATATAGTGTATGGATACGTAGATAGTATATATATATATTCTTTGTCATATTTAATCTCAATAAATTACAATATGCTTCATAATAAACACACGTGTAGCAGTAAGTAAACAACATACCTAACCACAAGTGTATGGTCTTCAGATAGATATGCATATAAAGCTTTGTCCTAATGATCTAAAATCTACTGCAAAGCTGATAATAACAGCGATTCAGAGTCTACACAGAGAGCATGTCTGGACTGGATATGGACAGAAAATGATTGAAAACCCAACCCCCTTCATCTCCCAGTGACTTAAGGAGTAATCACCATCACCTCTTTATATATCCATCAGGGACATAGCAGTGGATCAATCCCACGAGGAACACAAAACGCTGAGTGAATGCCTGGATACGAGCCCATCTTTTAAACCTTCATACAGAGTGACAAACAGCATCCTTCATCAAAGCCTCCTTTCATTACCTACAAAAGAGTTTCACAGAAAGGATGATACATGACATGAACCAACTCCCTCCCAGCATGTCCGAGTCTCTGATTGGCACAAAACAGATTGTACTTCACATCCTCCAGATCTTCAGACAGGCACCCACCGCCACTGCAGAGCCATAAACTGTCTGCACTTTGAACATTAAGACAGCCTGTAGGAAGGTTGGCTGAGGCAAACTGTGAAAATAAGCATTGATATGCAATAGGAGGCAATGTGATTATGAGGAGTAACACAGTGATGCAAAATAACCTCAATCCCCTACAATCCTCATTGGTCCATTCTAAATATCATGTCAATGCAGAACTGTAGAAGCCTTGTTTGTATCTATTATGGACGGGTTAGTCCGTCTACGATACATCAGTTTCCCTCCACGTGAGAGTGGATCTTGGCTGAGCTGGGGACCTTCCATGGTCCTGGGGTGATGGTGGCCGATTTCTTACTGCCAGGGTTCCCGTTACATGTGTGCTCCTGGCTAGCAGCACTACTGGTGTCCCTCTGATTCTCCTCCTCCGCTGCCTCTCTGTGTTTCCTCTCTCTTCCCTCTCTCTGACCTCCCTCTCTACGATTCAGGGTTCCGCCCTCAGAGTCTGGCCATGCATTCTCCCTCTGTGTCTGGGAGTGGGATCTATGAGGCTCCGCTCCCCTCTCTTTCCTGTGGCGATCGCTGGTTCCCGAACTTCCGGTCTCCCTCTCCTGTCTGCGAGTGGGGTCCTCCTCCTTACTTCTCCTCTCTCTCCCCTGCGTGCCCTCTCCAGAGGCAGGGTTGGAGCTGGGATGCTGCTGCCCTCCAGAGCGCCTCTGACCCTCATCCTGGCCCTTCGAGGGCTGCCTGGAGACTCCTGCGTCTGGATCCCTCCTAGGGGTAGTCTTCCTGGGGCTGGAAGAGCGTCCCTCTCTGCCCTCCCGGCCCTCTCTCTTGCCGTGGCTGTGGGCCTTCCTCTCCCTTCTTAGGTCTCCCTCCAAAGACCCGTTCTTATTTTCAACAGTCCCTGCCTGGCCTCGGTCTCCTCTGTCTGTTTTCCTGGGGCTCTGGGAGCGCTCCTTGGTATCAGCCCGGGCTTTGGTGGCTCTCTTGGGGCTAGCATGCTTGTTGCTGTGGGACATGATGGAGTCACTCTTCTTGGGGAGGGTGTTGGGACTGGTGCGTCCCCTGTGGTGGTGAGGCTGCTGCCCTCTGGCCTTGTTGGGCTCCAGCAGCCTTGAGGGGGAGGGGGCAGCGGCAGCGGACGTGTCCCAGTCAGAGGGCTCCTCGGGGGCAGTGGTGTTGGCGGAGGAGGACGGGGACAGCTCAGAGGTGGACAGGGAGATGGAGGATGGAGAAGCGGGGAATGACTGCTCATCGGATGCAGAGAGTCTTGGAAAGCTTGAGGGTGAAATGTTCACTTTCTCCTTCATACCTGGAATAAAGGCATTGAGAGAGTCATAGTGAGTGAGAAATGAAATGGTTTCACCTCTCGCTAGCTGAGAGAAAGAAAAAAAACAGATTGTGATATTGAAGCAGATTGGAAAGACAGTAGTTATATTAGTCTGGGATATATATTGTATATTCAATATGTGAAGGTGGTGAAGCATCTTTAAATCTCTTAAAATAAGTGTACATATAAAACAATTAATTTCTTACTCTATCTTTCCATTATAATATGAGCTTTTGAGTCAAATAGACAATATGAATCTGAGATATGTATCAGTGGAGGCCAGTGACATCAAAGGGAGGTAGGTGCAAGGTTTTCTCCACAGTCACACGGCTGACATTTCAATTTCCTTCTAGAGCTGATAAGAGTAGCGCTGGCATGATTGAGAGAGCAGAAATGTAGCGGAGAACCAGCAAGTGAGATGGACTTAGTGGAGCTGAAATGGGTTTTTCGATTTCTATGAGGAACAACTCATAGAAATCCATTCTTCTTAATCTCAAGACAGGAGAGAGTTGATACCGGTGAACGCACACACATCTTTTTAACATTTGCCCTCCTTCCATTGATCAATATCTAGTTAACGACTTTCTCCTGGTCTCAATCATTGTGATGTTGTGTGCGTTCAGTGATGTTGTGTTTGGGTTCTGTAATAACCTTAAAACAACCTCAGGGGCTCTAGAGCCACTTCCTGCTCCAGCATGGAACTCAGGCCCCAATTCAATCAATTGCAGATATAGGAAAAACTGCAGTTTCACTCAGAATGCCAACTCTGTATTTTAAGGACATGATTGGTTTTGTCCTTGAGAAAAACAACTTGTGGCATGTGTCTTTTCATGCTAAACACCTCTAGTACCGCATTAACATTCAGAGTGAACCTGTACTCTAGTGCAATTTCCTTTATCTGTGATTGATTGAATTGAGGCCTTAGTTAGTAAACTTGTTTCCCCGGAGCCACTGCCTCCGTTCAGACCACCTCCTACAGGTTACAGCTAGAGTAGCTCTCATCCTACGAGGCCTTATCTGGGCATAGGGCTGTTATGATAGGAGCTGTCCAGTTCTGATTGAGGGGGCAAGGAGGAGAGAGACATAAGCTGATTTTAAAAGGAGAGAACAGAGGCAAAGAGGAGGAGTGAGGAGTACGAGGTGGTTTACCAAGGTTATTAGGGACAGACCAAGAAAAGCAGTGAGGCCACTAGTGATGCTCTGGTTTCATGTAGAAGCACAGGGTGGAGGAAGAAGGGTTCACACCTACAGGGAGGAAGAAAAGAGAGAGAACAGTGCCAGGACAGCCAGACAGAGTTAGAGCCAGATAGATAGAGCGGTATAATGCGAGAGAAAGAGAGACGCCTGCAACAGCCTTCACATGCAAGAAAGGGAGGTATGGTCATTGATAAGTACTGTAAATGCTTGGTTATATTCCGTGTGTGTGTGTGTGTGTGTGTGTGTGTGTGTGTGTGTGTGTGTTGGAAGCAGTAGTAATAGTGTTTGAGCAGTAGTTACGTGTTGAGTCCCTAGAAGTAGAATAAATAGTATTCTAGAAATAGAATAGTATTCTAGAAATATAACTAGAAATACTAGAATGGACACATTCTAATTATATGGTTAGTCCATGGTCAGTCTTCTATGCGTATGTGTATCTTAAGCAGTAGTAACAGTGTCTGAGTAGGCTGTGAGTTGAGTTCAGATATGGTTGAGAACATGGTCACTCTTCTAGGTGTGTTTGAGTAGAGTATTCGTCCTATTGAGTCCGAGGTCACTCACTGGGGTCGGGGACCCGGCCCAGGCCAGGTCTGAGGAGCAGCAGGACCTTGGTGCCCCCAGCCTGGATCAGCTCGATGGCCCGGGTGTGTGTGATGCCCTGGGTGGGCTCACCATTGATCTCCACAATCTGATCTCCAACCTGTGGTAACAACACACATGACATTACAGTACAAACGGGCTAAATGAGTCAAACAAATTCTCTCTCATAAACGCCTTTCATCACACATGTAGTTCTGTACCCATTCTCATAGAGAGAACAGAAGAAGCCACCATCTATGAGAGCAGGTATTAATGCCCTGGGTTGACTCACGTGTATCCTGCCGTCCTTCAGTGCAGGGCCCTCCTCCGCCAGTCTCAGAATGAACAGGCCCATATTGTACTCCTTCCCTCCCCGCAGACTGAAGCCAAAACCCCGCTGGCCTCGCTCCAGCTCCACGTGGAAACAGCCCTGATACAGAGAAAATATACATCTCTATCACATACAATTCAGTTATTCAGCTAACGTGTAGCTATTATGTCATGTTTATGTGGTAATAGATGTGTAATGCATGCTTTATGATATTCAGGTACCCAATATTGTTCCCCATGGGTATGAAAACATAACCACAAACACAGCAATAAACACACTAACACACACAGGGTTTGACTGTTTATCGCCATAGCCTCACCTGCTTGGGGCCTGAGGTGATGAGTTGTCCCATCTCGCTGGGTGGAAGGGACTTATACTCCAGAGGGTCTCCATTCCTAAACAGTCACAGACAAAACATCACAGTGTCAGTGTACTTAGCAACTACAGTACCAGACAGGTTTCTTCCTTCACAGGGTTTTTAGTGTCTCTTTCCTTCAGTATGATTATACAGTGTGGGGTTAATGGGTATATGCTATAATTCTTTGAAGAGACAAGCTGCTTGTTCTGTAAACTAAAGTAACTGACGCTTGCAGCAGACTTCAATGCTTTACAAAGCTCATTACAATCCTCTGTGGGAGTTGAGCGTCAGTGATATTAAAGAGTCTTCTTAACAGTGTGCTTTCCCTGACTGGCTGTGTCTACGGGGAGAGTTTACATACTTAAGACTGCCGAGCCAACAGCCTCCCTCTCAAGCTCTCCTTATTTACAGAGACCTGCCTGACCCTAGCCATGTGTTAGAGATTACTGAGAAGGAGGAATGGTTTGACTTGATTAGAGAAGAGGAGAGTAAAGGGAAATGAGGAGAGATCCAGGGTGAAACCACACGGTGAGCAGAGCAGAAAGAAAGAGAGAGAGAAGGGGAGAGAGAGGGGGAGACAGAGAACAGGGTTCGGGGAGGCGAGGGGAATTATGGGTGCTGTAGTAATGGATTAAGTCTGACAGGTAATCTGGTTTAAACAGGAAGATCAAAGACTCCCGAGTGGCGCAGCGGTCTAAGGCACTGCATCTCAGTGCTTGAGGCGTCACTACAGACCCCCTGGTTCGATTCCAGGCTGTATCACAACCGGCCGTGATTGGGAGTCCCATAGGGCGGCGCACAATTGGCCCAGCGTCGTCCGGGTTTGGCCGGTGTAGGCCGTCATTGTAAATAAGAATTTGTTCTTAACTGACTTGCCTAGTTAAATAAAGGTTAAATAAAAAAATAATAAAAAAAGACAGAGTGCAGCCAAACCACCCTCTGTTAATCCTTCTCTTTCCTTCTCTCCTCTTTAGGATGGGCCATGTAGCGGTGTGTGTGTGTCCACTTCTGTACCTGTCAGTGTGGCTGGGAGGCTGCTGGCCCATAGCTCTGTGCTGTGCTGCAGGGCTCTGCTTGGCTGAACTGGTTCCAGATGCAGGACCACTATTCTCTAAAAGAACACACAGAAGACTTTCAGTATGGAATGTCATGCACACTAGCACTTCATCCTCTCCAGTCACAGTCATCTCAACTCCATCCCATTCCTCTTTCACTTCTAACAATATCAAAAGAACAAAAAACAGAAAATGCAAGACTAATAAACTTAGTAGTTCCACAGTAAACATAAACAAAAAGACTACAGAAACCCATATCAAGTAGGACTCTATATCCCAGAGTTCAGTGTGTCTGTGGAAGTTCATACCATCCTCCGGCACCACAGTGAGGGTGACAGTGTTGCCGGCCTCCTTGATGAGCTGGACGATGTCGTTGTGGGACAGTTCCATGATGGACTGGGAGTTGACCGCTGAGATACGGTCGCCTACCTTCAGCTGACCGTTACGGTCCGTGGGGCTGCCCTCGATGATGCGGCCAATCTTGTGAGGGATAACTAAAGCGTGAGAGCGAGAGAAAGAGATGACAGGACAATTTAGCTCAGCTCTGTCAGGTACAGTGCAGATGTTGCTTGTGAGGCAGTAATTGTTTTTTATTGTATTACCAACCTGGTTCTTCATTGTACCAAAGCAGTATTCAATAAAGCTAAATAAAGCTGTAATACTCCTTTTTTTACGTTATCAACAAAACACAATTTGAGAGACTTTGTATTGACGTTTATCATCTCCCTCATAGGAAGTATTTTATGTTCTATATTTGAGTGATTTATCCTCATTCCTCCATGCCTCCGGTCTGCGTTTGTACTTCAGTGTACCATTGTACTGACTGCACTGCTTAGGAAACCACTACTCTGCCAGACAGACAAACAAACTCCAGTACTGCATGACTGAGCCATGAGAGGAGAGAAAGTAAGAAAGAAAGAGAGAGAGAGAGAGAGAGAGAGAGAGAGAGAGAGAGAGAGAGAGAAAGAAAGGTAGAAGCTGAGAGCGAGACAGAACGGGAGAGAGAGCAAGGGTCATGTGGTCCTCTGTAGCTCAGCTGGTAGAGCACGGCGCTTGTAACGCCAAGGTAGTGGGTTCGATCCCCGGGACCACCCATACACAAAAATGTATGCACGCATGACTAAGTCGCTTTGGATAAAAGCATCTGCTAAATGGCATATTATTATTATTATTGCCGTGCTCTGTGAGTTGAACAATCGGTAATATGCTTGGAAAGACCAATTGTGCAAAAAAGGCTACTTTCTGCTCCTTCGAACAAGAGAAGAATAACTACTTGAAATGGGCGGCATTGAGAAGTGTCTAGGTATTGTGACAGAGGAATAGAAGCACGGACACAAACAAATATAGCCAAAACAGTTTATGCTTGTGTCAACTTCCAAAGAACACAACCCATACAGAGTTCCAAAGCATTTCCTCCGCTAGCCTAGTCTACAAGCTATCAGACTAGCTGAGCTGAACGTTCTATGATATGATGCTCTCTCTTTCTTACCTCCGGGAGGAGGCTTGTTCTTGGAGGTAAGAATTACGAAGCCGAAGCCTTCGTTGTCTTTTCGTTGCAGGGTGACGTTGTAGCACTCTGGGTGTTGGGGGGAGCTGGCCGTAGGGACCTCGATGCGGGGCAGCTTGGGAGAGCCGTTAACCAGGGCAGGAGACACCTTCTTCTGACCACCACCAACGTCCTCCTCTCTACTCCCCTCTGATCACACACAGGGAGGAATAGTTTCATTTGGGGTAGCTTACCGTTTACATTTGAATCACCTAATTTTTACGTTGTTTATGGTCTCTCACAGCCATTCATATGAAAGCTCAAGGGAATGCTCAGTTTATGCCACCACATTATTCCTTTAGACTGATCCAATTTCATTCCAGTGCTCATTTTAAAATGAACCCCACAATTACTGTATTGAAAGACTATCTGATGTGTGTATGGCATATCTGAACTGAGCACAGAATAGGAAATCAATATTTGGAGTGAAAATCTTTGTCAAGTCTTGATTTCAACCACAAAGCTTTGATGATTGATGCTTAATTTTTCCAGTTCAACCATGTCTGTCATTACAATACATCAAATCCAATTTCAAAAGTGTCTTCTCTAGTCATTGAAGCTTATTTGTGTGTGTAAACAAAGCTGCGTACAGCAGGGGCTTCAGTCTGTCTGTCCGTCAAAACATAACAGACCAGAACAGAACAGCACTCTTCTTGTTTTCTGTTTGTTATGTAAATCATCTCCCCCGACTGGATCTGACGTCTACAGCACTTCTCACAACTATCGTCACTTTTAGAAGAGTTGCATAAACACTCAAAAACTATTTCTCTGTTTCTGTCTGCCTCTAATTTCTCCATCTCTCACACATACCTGTGTGAGCCAGTTTCCTGCGGACTGTCAGCATGACCTGTCCGTTGCGGGCAGCGTTGGTCATCAGCTCCAGCACCTGCTTGTGAGATTTGCCCTTTACTGGTACCCCGTCGATACACATGAGCTCATCACCTGCCCGGAGACGCCCGTCCTTCTCTGCTGCGCCCAGGGGCACGATAGCACCAATGTACACCTGGAGCCAGGGAACAGAGGAAGGCATGATGAGATTTATCTAACCCACTCAAACACAGGGGGATAACTTTAACCAGATTTCAAGCCAGTTTCCCAGACCCAGATTAAGCATACTCATGGACTAAAAAGCACGGTCAATGGCGGTAACCCATTTAAACCACTAGGCTTCATCTGGGACCGGGTAAGCAGCCCACAGTGTTCCCAGAGTGTTAATGCTGGCTGAACCAGGATTGAGCAGCAGTCCCTCTGGGAGGGTACTTACGGGCTGATCTGGCCCCTCCCCGCCTAAAACGCGGAAACCAAAGCCTGACTCCTGGTTCCTCTTTATGAACACATCTAGGTCCTTGGTGTTGGGGGCTGGATGGGGAAGAGGAGGGAAAGGAGAAGGAGGAACAAGACCGACACATTCTATGTTCAGTAATTATTAGAACAATGAGTCAAGAAGAGCGATGTGTGAGACTGGCTAGGGACTGTACTGTTTGTACTGTATACTCACGTTTGCTGTCCAGCAGGGCCTTGGACTTGAGGTAGAGTTCTGACGGGTCAGGTTTGGGGGAGGCTGAGCGCATGGTGTTGGGGGGGAAGGGAAGGGGCTGGCGGGCCGGGGTCAGGGATGGCTCTGGGGGGCTGAGGGTCTCCGTGCTGGTGGTCTTCTCCTTCTCCTGTCTCTCCTGCCTCTGCTGCGACATGGGAGCAGTGCACTGCAACACAACAAACAAGATTCTTAAATTAAACTATCTATTTTACATCAATTTAAAAAAATTGACAGTACAGAATAATCTATAACTCAGACACTTACGGGTAATAGCGGTGGATTTAGCAAGACAGTGCATGTACTTCTGTACTCCCAAACTACCCTTAGAAGTTTTCCCCTAGTGTCTGCAGTGCTGGCCTTTATTAACACAGTCCCTCATAAAGCTGTAGGAAAATACTTCCACTGAGCCGGAGTCTTCTATTTGGATGTATTATATCTCAATACAAGTCTCTGTTGCTGACCCAGTAGACTCATATACTCTGTTGTAAAGAAGGCTCAACAGAACTGTTGAACATGGCTTTACAGCTTAAACCCTGCTATACAGTACAGCTACTAGCAGCCAGGATGTTAAATAGCTGTTTGCCAGGAGCACATTCACCCACCCGGGTCAGCCGGCTGCCTCCAAAAATAATACCAGTGTGTGTGTGTGTGTGTGTGTGTGTGTGTGTGTGTGTGTGTGTGTGTGTGTGTGTGTGTGTGTGTGTGTGTGTGTGTGTGCGCGCGCGTGTGGCTCATGACAGCTCCCTGAATAATGTACTGCTCTCTACAGCAGACTGCTACTGGCGGGGAAAGAAACTAAGACAAAGTTATATCAGGGCTTGTTTTAATAATTCAACTGCTATCTGGTGTTTAAAAGCCCTGTGTTTCCATTTATGTTCGCAGACCCACTCTACACTCTGAGTATCTGAGTCCCAAATGGCACTATTCCCTACATAGTGCACTACTTTGACCAGAGCCCTATGGGCCCTGGTCAAAAGTGGTACACTATATAGGGAATAGGGCACCATTTGGGACACAAGTCTCTGATTAGAATCCCCTGTAGAGGCCGTGGGGAGAGTCTCTGGAAGAGAGGAAGGAGAAGAGAAGGAGAAGGGTAATTAAAAGCATTTATATTAACTTACAGGTTTTAGAGACTTCACAGGAGATGTCTGACCTGGGGAGAGATGGAGAGAGGGAGAGAGAGAAAAACTATGTTATTAGACAGAAAGATGATTCAATACAGTATAATAACAATGTATTATGGAGGACAGGTTCCAGTGCCTTAGGGGGTTATTGTGCTGGAAGTCTGATAGATTATTATACATCTCTATTTCCTCACACTATTGATCTTGCTCTGCTGTAGACTCTACATTCTCTTTCATCATACACCCCTCGCGCCTAAAGGGGGCGTGAGGGGTCGACGGGGGACGGGGGGGCACGGGGGTCAGTCTTGAAAGTTGTAATAGTAGAAGGCACAAGGTGCAATTTTTAAATTGGGTCTTTTCAGTCATTGTATACATTAGAGAGCTATTTATAACTTGTCAGAAATGTCCAGATCAACTAGCCCATGTCAGCTAACGTTTTTTTTTGTCCATAGATTTTGTAGTAATGTTCGAGTCACTCAAATATCACATGAATACACATCAGACATGGCAAAATGTATAATTGCAAGAAAATTAGCTTTAAAACTGCTAAATGTTCTCTGCACCCCATGACAAAATGTGTAGAATTGCAGAAAATAAGCTTTAAACCTGCAAAATGTTCTCTCCGCCAACAAGAGGGGTGTAAACAGTTTGTGTCATGAACAGTGCTTGTGGCCATAGAAATAGACGTGGGTGCAAGATGTTCCCCAATGCTGGAAGTTTGGGAACCCCTGCCCTACAGAATGAGTAGTGACCATGATCGGAGCCCCATTGCCCCATACATCTCCTTTCCCTGCTCTCCTCTCTTGATACTAAAGCCAGCAAGATCATGGTTCAACTTGACCAGTTGGTGGCACTATACTCAAGCATCAGCATGGGAAGGATCTCTGATCTCAACAGAGAAATAGACAGAGGGAAGAGGGATGAGAGAAGATATATGACATTGTGCCTTGCCATGGGATAACCGTGTACTGTATTATCCACACCTGCTACCACAGTCAGACAGTCTATTCAGAGAAGGGCTCAGCAGTTCGCCCTCATTAAGAGAAGCACAGTGACCATGAAGGGATGACCCAGGGGTGTATATCCATCTGTATGACACACAGCTAGTCACCACCTTTCATTGACCATGTGGGATTGGTGACAATCCACATTGGTATTACCAGTACCGCCTAGGGCAAGCCCCATTATTGCACAGCGGAAGCACCCCGGAGTAGGTGGAGTGTGTGGTGTGGCCAGCCGAGCAGGCAAGTTCCTGTTCCCCCTCTCTGTGCCGGTCAGTGGTGGAGAGCTGATGTTACCCCCTGGTCATAGACCCAGGTTCTACACCTCAGCCCCTAGGTGACCTCAGGTGGCTCTAGAGTTAAACACCCCTCCCTTCCTGATAACCCTGCCAGGCCAGGCTGTGGTCTCCTGCCAGCCCCTCCATCAGTCTCCCCTCATCCTTCCCTGGAGGAGTCAACAGCACAACCTGAACCTGCTCCCTCCCCCAGGCCTTCTCACGACAAACAAAATCTCTGGCTGAAAATACTGCATCTTGACTCCTTAGGACCTTTCAGAGCACTGGAGCACACATCACTAGGTGAACATGCTGTATCTTAACTCCTTAGCATTCTTCAGAGCATTGGAGCATACGTTAACACAACGTACAGCATCTTGGCTATTGCGGTGCAGGCAAATGGAAAGAGCTCTTCAGTTTATTCAGTGACAGCATCCCCTTTGAAGTGGTGAGCAGGGCCACTATTACTGTCCTTCGCACAAAATGTCAGACTGCCTCTGTTGGGCTGTCTGCCACTGAATGCTTATCTAACTACAGTTGAAGTCGGAAGTTTACATACACTTAGGTTGGAGTCATTAAAACTCGTTTTTCAACCACTCCACAAATTTCTTGTTAACAAACTATAGTTTTGGCAAGTCGGTTAGGACATCTACTTTGTGCATGACACAAGTAATTTTTCCAACAATTGTTTACAGACAGATTATTTCACTTATAATTTACTGTATCACAATTCCAGTGGGTCAGAAGTTTACATACACTAAGTTGACTGTCCCTTTAAACAGCTTGGAAAATTCCAGAAAATGATGTCATGGCTTTAGAAGCTTCTGATAGGCTAATTTACATCATTTGAGTCAATTGGAGGTGTACCTGTGGATGTATTTCAAGGCCTACCTTCAAACTCAGTGCCTCTTTGCTTGACATCATGGGAAAATCAAAAGAAATCAGCCAAGACCTCAGCCAAAAAATGGTAGACCTCCACAAGTCTGGTTCATCCTTGGGAGCAATTTCCAAACACCTGAAGGTACCATGTTCATCTGTACAAACAATAGTATGCAAGTATAAACACCATGGGACCACGCAGCCGTCATACCGCTCAGGAAGGAGACATGTTCTGTCTCCTAGAGATTAACATACTTTGATGCGAAAAGTGCAAATAAATCCCAGAACAACAGCAAAGGACCTTGTGAAGATGCTGGAGGAAACAGGTACAAAAGTATCTATATCCACAGTAAAACAAGTCTTATATCGACATAACCTGAAAGGCCGCTCAGCAAGGAAGAAGCCACTGCTCCAAAACCACCATAAAAAATCCAGACTATGGTTTGCAACTGCACATGGGGACAAAGATCGTACGTTTTGGAGAAATGTCCTCTGGTCTGATGAAACAAAAATAGAACTGTTTGGCCATAATGACCATCGTTATGTTTGGAGGAAAAAGGGGGAGCTTGCAAGCCGAAGAACACCATCCCAACCGTGGAACACGGAGGTGGTAGCATCATGCTGCGGGGGTGCTTTGCTACAGGAGGGACTTGTGCACTTCACAAAATAGATGGCATCATGAGGAAGGAAAATTATGTGGATATATTGAAGCAACATCTCAAGACATCAGTCAGGAAGTTAAAGCTTGGTCGCAAATGGGTCTTCCAAATGGACAATGACCCCAAGCATACTTCCAAAGTTGTGGCAAAATGGCTTAAGGACAACAATGTCAAGGTATTGGAGTGGCCATCACAAAGCCCTGACCTCAATCCTATAGACAATTTGTAGGCAGAACTGAAAAAGCGTGTGCGAGCAAGGAGGCCTACAAACCTGACTCAGTTACACCAGCTCTGTCAGGAGGAATGGGCCAAATGCACCCAACTTCTTGTGGGAAGCTTGTGGAAGTCTACCCGAAACGTTTGACCCAAGTTAAACAATTTAAAGGCAATGCTATCCAATACTAATTGAGTGTATGTAAACTTCTGACCCACTGGGAATGTGATGAAAGAAATAAAAGCTGAAATAAATCATTCTCTCTACTATTATTCTGACATTTCACATTCTTAAAATAAAGTGGTGACGCTAACTGACCTAAGACAGGGAATTTTTACTAGCATTAAATGTCAGGAATTGTGAAAAACTGAGTTTATATGTATTTGTCTAAGTTGTATGCAAACATCCGACTTCCAAATGTACCTAGCCAAATACTAGAGTTGTTTGAATCTAACTCCCACTGGCATCCCCTCCTCCTCACCTTTCTGGTCAAGGTATCATATTCACAGCCCCACTATTACGGCTCTCTGAGCCTGCCTGCTTGTATGCAGAGGTGCAAATGGGAAATGGATAGTGGATGGATAGTGGGATAGACGAGCATGAAATTGCTTTATTAAACGGTGGCTGGCTCTGGGGCTGGCCTTTGGGAGGGCTGGCTGCTGAGGAGCTGAACGGCCATCTAATGGACTTCCTCTAGGAACTACTATTACTACGTCTTCACAGCTGCATGACCCTGTCACACTAAAGTCATGGCATCACTAAAGGTGGCAGTGTACAGTTTAGTCTCGCAGCTCCTCTGAACCCCAGTATGTTGACTGTGATGAAGGCATGCAACACCTCCTATGTCCTCCTATCACCTCATCCTACCACCTCCTATGTAGCGCTTCCTATCCCCTCCTTTCTATCTCCTCCTATCTATCACCTCCTATCACCTCCTCCCATCTCCTCCTACCATCCCCTCTCTCTCACCTCCTCTGAGTACAAGGACGTTGACCTCGCTGCCCACCGGCAGGTCTTTGAGGATGTCCACCACCTGGGAGTGACTCAGTGTCTGGACGTTCTGACGGTTGATCTCCTTGATAACATCACCCTTCAGCAGACCACGGCACCACTGGGCATCCAGGATCATCTTCACCTGAAATTACATTAGATTAGGTTAGATTAGATTCAGTTAGGCTATATTACATTAGATTAAATTTCTTATCCTCCGAAAAGTAAATTCGGTAACTCTTAACGGACACATTCATTATGTATACATATATAAAGTCTTTGCAACAGCTACTGCTACATAAGGCATTAATATAACATTCGTCATACATAAGGGGAGCTATAGTAAAGTGTTGCCGGAAATCATTTTTCCAGACATAAAACAAAACCAACAACTCATCACCCATATATGTTACCTTCTGGCCCAGGGGGCAGTCTGCGATGGCAAAGCCAAACCCTCCCGGCCCCTTCACCAGGGGCACGCCCACCAGCTCCGGCTGCAGCAGCGTGGGGTCTGGACCCTCAGGGTAGTGGCGCCCCCCGTTGGTCATGGTTGGGACTGCAGTTGCGGTGGTCTGTCAATCAATCAACCAAAATCTATTTATAAAGGCCCTTTTTAAATCAGCATTTGTCACAAAGTGCTTTTAGAGAAACCCAGCCTAGACCCCTAACAGCAAGCAAAAAAGGAAGCACAGTAGCCAGGAAAAATCCCCAAGAAGGAAGAATCCTAGAGAGGAACCGGGATCAGCGGGGTGGCCGAATTCTCTTCTGACTGTACCTGTCTAGGAAGGGTGCCGTCTGGGCTTGTGATGTAGTGTATGTCCTGGGGGTTGGAGGTGGAAGGTGACGGGGTGGCTTCTGGGGCCAGGGGCAGGGTGGTGGCTACATCCCCTGAGGCATCATCACTTCCGCTGGTGTCCTCAGGCAGGGGGTAGCCACGACACAACACCATGTCCACGTACTGGTTGACTGGGATAGACTGAAACAGCTGAACCACTTCAGCATGGGTCTTCCCCAGGACACACAGCCCGTTGATGTCCACGATCACATCACCTGGTGGAGCGGAGGGAGAGGGAAGACATATCAGCATTGGGTACTGATTGGTACATTCCTAGAATGGGAGTGTGCTATGGTTTAGTCATGACATAGTAACCAGGTTCAGAGCATAGAGTCAATTAAAACACAATTCAGTTTGGATCATAAACAGCTGCTCTGGGGTTGATGAATGAACAAAGAAGTAAGGTACAGCATAACTCTATTATATTCCCCTCATCCGCCATCATTCTAGCCTGGGTTTATTAGCTCAGCTGCTCCCAGACAGATCAATGAAGAGTAGGGGAATATTCTTATCTCCAATCAACCAAAACAAAAGCAGGAAACTCCCTTCACTGCTGGCTAGCTGGGACTCCCCTGAAGGATCCACCCAACACAATCAATAGCTGTTACTAACAAACACATCTAACATTTCACTGTGTTATATACATTCGCTGAACAAACCAAATGAGAGGAGATTGAGATGGAACAACAGCCAATCACTGTCAGGGCAAACACTGGTAATTAAGCCCATCCTTCACGTACACACATGCACACACTCTGAAAGACAGAGTTAAGGGCCCTGAGTTAACTATTAACTCAGATATGAGATGGGATTGCTTCAGAGACCCAATGTCCAGATCAAATTACTCTGCATGCTCATTAAAATGACACCACTCTGGCATAAATGACTGCTGCTAGCAGTACACTTAGTATGCATGGTACTACCGTGCTCTAATGCGTTATCCCATGATGCATATTCTGACGGGATTTATATTAGACAATAAACAACTCATTATAACTACCATACATCTGATCTCACGGTCTATAGAATTAATATTCTCCTAAAGCATTCAATGAGCCACTGGCAGGTGTATATCAGTGGTAGTAATGGTTGTTTAGTGAAGACAGCATGGACTATATACTGTATGTCACAACCTGATCCAAGATATATGATCACACTTATAGATAAGCATGCTCGTAATAACCATAGGTATGCAAAGAAGCACAGCCAAGGGACCTATGAAATCTGAAATATATGACTCCACTTCAAATCAGGGCGTTCACCATAACATGTACTGTTATTGAGTTGTGTGTAGCTCAGTTGGTAGAGCATGGCGTTTGCAACACCAGGGTTGTGGGTTCGATTCCCACGGGGGGCCAGTATGAAAAAATGTATGCACTCACTAACTGTAAGTCGCTCTGGATAAGAGCGCCTGCTAAATGACTAAAATGTAAAATGTAATTGATGTGGAGTTTTACTGTCAAGAGGCAGGGTGTGTACCATGAAGATTAACCTTGCTGGTGTGTGTGTGTGTAAGAGTGTGTTTGTGTTTACGTGCGCGTACCACACTCACCAGAGGCCATCTTGTTGTCGTACGCGGCAGGGCCGTCTCGGAGCACGTTCTTCACCTGGAGGAACTCATCATGGCGGTCGCCCCCGATGATGGTGAAGCCAAACCCCTGGGGGCTCTTCCTTAGAGCTGTCCTCAGAATGGAGCCCTGGAGATGGGCTGGGTCCCGCACAAAACCCCTCACACCCACAACAGGCTCATCTGATGGAGAGAGGGAGAGAGAGAGAATGAGAGATGCAAATTGTAGGAGGAAGTACTATCAGCAATTTTATGATAATTATTATGACTGTAATTCAGCTAATTGCTCTCAAATCTTATTGACCGATTGAAGTATTTTACTTGACAAATGAGTGACTATTAATTCCCTGTTTGTTTGTGGCATTATCATCACAAGGCCTGTCAGTGTTGTTCAGCTGCATTGATCTGACAGAGAAACCACGCTAGGCTAGCTGCTAGCGCTAATCCACGATGACAGACGACAGTGACACATCTATGCCGCTATGCTTATTTTAGTCTAATATATCCACATGGGACAACTGTGTGTGTGTGTGTGTGTGTGTGTGTGTGTGTGTGTGTGTGTGTGTGTGTGTGGCAGACAGACACAGATGCATGCTCACAGGCTGTTAGCCATCTGTCCCCTGTATCGTCACAGTGTAGGCTATAGCCACGGTGACAAGACATCTGACAGCTGCACGTCACTCTGATTGTCACTAATTCGACCAAACACTCAAATCACATATCAACAGTGTATGGAGGTGTATGCTCAATACATAATTATAACTAACTCATCACGGCTCTGCCACACAATTGGAAGAGACAATGACTTAGTCATTTTTTAAATAATTAGTTTGTCAGCCACCACTTAAAAATCATAAATGGCTTAAAATTATTAGTATAAATCGAAAAAGGTTTGACAGCAATACCGTATAAAATTCAAGTCAGTTGGGAACAGGTTTTTGATGTCCCACTACCTTAGCATCGGGTCTATGAACGGACATATAAAACAACAATTGACACATAAATTCATTCATTTCAATTTAAGCTATTATATAAAATACTTGCTACAAAAAGAATGCTTAGTATATGGGGCATTGAACAGTCAACCTTGTGCAGACTCTGTGACAAGGAAACAGAATCAATATAAAAAATGTTCTGGTACTGTCAATCGGTGGCTCGCTTTTGGAGTCAGGTCCAGGAATGGTTGTTATGTAATAATATCAGGTTTCAGATGGACCTGCAAACTGTATTGTTATGGGATCTGAGTAAACCAAGATCAGTCAATGGGAAATATCATTATACTCTTGGGTAAAGTATTTACTTTAGGGCAATATCGACAAAAATTTCACAAATAGGAAGGTTCAGGACCCTCGTAAGACATCATAGTAAAATGGAGGGATGTTTTGTAAAAGGAAATAGCAAAATGGCATTATACTGAGAAAGATGGGTTAATCTGTGGATATCGGCGGGTTGGAGTTAAAATCCGAATGAATGGTGATTGGCTGCTGTGGGTGAAAATCCAGCACTTGAAGAAAGAAGAAATTAGGAATATATGTCTAATTATTTAACTACAAGTAAATAGCTGTAAGTAAAAGTAGAATTATTGTTGTCCGTTAGTTTACTCCGATCAGGGTAGGGATGGTAGGGTAGGGGGAAGAAAAGAATAGAGAAAAACATAAAATAAAATAAAATAAGGGAGATTACAAATGGTGCAAACAATTAAATGGATAGAACATACAATCTACACTATATATACAAAAGTATGGGGACACCGCTTCAAATTAGTGGATTCGGCTATTTCACCACACACGTTGCTGACAGGTGTATAAAATCGAGCACACCGCCATGCAATCGCCATAGACAAACATTGGCAGTAGAATGACCTTACTGAAGAGCTCATTGACTTTCAACGTGGCACCGTCATAGGATGCCACCTTTCCAACAAGTCAGTTCGTCAAATTTCTGCCCCGCTAGAGCTGCCTCGGTCAACTGTAAGTGCTGTTATTGTGAAGTGGAAACGTCTAGGAGCAACAACGTCTCAGCCATGAAGTGGTAGGCCACACAAGCTCACAGAACTGGAACGCTGAGTGCTGAAGCGCATAAAAATCGTCTGTCCTCGGTTGTAACACTCACTACCGAGTTCCAAACTGCCTCTGGAAGCAACGTCAGCACAATAACTGTTCGTCTGGAGCGTCATGAAATGGGTTCCCATGGCCGAGCAGCCGCACACAAGCCTAAGATCACCATGCACAATGCCAAGCGTTGGCTGGAGTGTTGTAAAGCTCGCCTCCATTGGACTCTGGAGCAGTGGAAACCCGTTCTCTGGAGTGATGAATCACGCTTCACCATCTGGCAGTCTGACGGACTAATCTGGGTTTGGCGGATGCCAGGAGAATGCTACCTGCCCCAATGTATAGTGCCAACTGTAAAGTTTGGGGGAGGAGGAATAATGTCCCTTTCCTGTTTCAGCATGACAATGCCCCGGGATCGGTGTGGAAGAACTTGACTGGTCTGCACAGAGCCCTGACCTCAACCTCATCGGGATGAATTGGAACACCGACTGTGAGCCAGGCCTAATCGCCCAACATCAGTGCCCGACCTCACTAATGCTTGTGTGGCTGAATGGAAGCAAGTCCCCGCAGCAATGTTCCAACATCTAGTGGAAAGCCTTCCCAGAAGAGTGGAGCCTGTTATAGCAGCAAAGGGGGGAGTAACTCCATATTAAAGCCCATGAGTTTGTAATGAGATGTTCCACGAGCAGGTGTCCACATACTTTTGGACATGTAGTGTATGTGCATTATTAAAGCTGATCTACCCCACAAATCACATATTAAAGTACAACATGGAAACATAACATCCACATCAGCCTTAGCCATTTGAGGAGCTGTCTGGTTACACATTCTGGAGCTAGGAACACAAGCATTTCGCTACACCCGCAATAACATCTGCTAAATATGTGATCAATAAAAAAATGGATTTGTTTATAAATTATTTACAGGCTAGAAATACTGTTTGCTACACCAAAAGGGTTCTTTGGCTGTCCCCATAGGAGAACACTTTTCGGTTCCAGCTAGATCTCTTTTGGGTTCCATGTAGGACCCGTTGGGTTTTTACATGGAACCAAAAGGGTTCTACCTGGAACCAAAAATGGTTCTTCAAAGGGTTCTCCTATGGGGACAGCCGAATAACCCTTTTCGTTTCTAAATAGCACTTTTTTTTTTCTAAGAGTGTACCACTGAACAGAGATAGCCTACTACCCTTATACCTAAGCCTGTCAGTGAAAAAGACAAACACACACGCATGACGCACAAAGCAGTGATGCATCCGTTTGGATAAGATCTTGACATTTCAAAGCTTTCAGAGATGTGATAAACTTTCAGCTTGAATTTCCTATGTTATGCCTGCAGGATGGTGCATGGGAAAACATGTCCAGGAGACAAACTGTGTGTGTGTGTACACTAACCACCATAACACAGGGATGGAGGCAAACAGAAAAGAGCTGACCTCAGTCACGACAACCTGCAGCTGGAGGCTCTCACCATGTGACTGAGACAGGGCGACAGGGGGATGGAGAGAAATAGGAGGGAGAGAGAGAAAGGGAGAGAAAGAGAGAGCGAGGGAGAGAAATAGATAGAGATACAGTGGATAGATAGAGAGACCGAGGTTAATCAGCCATGGCCTCAGTCATTTATAGCCCTTGACCTTGGTTTCCATTGGGTGAGTTATGGGCTGTGTTCCCCTCTAGTGTTGCTTCACCCACTGACGGATGGATGGATAGAGGAGAGGTGGGGGTATCAATCTCATTAGGAGGGGTAAAGATATACACCCCCCTCCTCCTCCACTACCCGCCATGTCCTCTACCCGTCAATGTGTCATGGGATTTTGATTTGCATAATTGGATTTTCAGCGCTCAGAGAAAACAGATTATGCTGAGTGTGATTAACATGACATTCTCGCATACCAGCAGTGTCACTGAGCTGTTTGTGTGTGAGAATATATGTGTGTGTATGTGTGTGGAGGAGTTAAGGGGGTGCTACATAGACATGTTAACATAGCCCTGATTATGTCAAGGTAACACAAATGGGGTGGCCTATTTCTCAGGCAGGCCGCTCACTGTGATTCTATGAAATGCCATATCGAGATGATTGTCAGTGCAGGGTAATGATGGTACCCTATATCCCCATACAGCTTCAGCACTGTGGCGACAG